>NW_017729027.1:17229893-17245237 GCF_001723915.1 Gavialis gangeticus | reverse complement strand
TTTTCTCGAACAGCTTGCCTAGGATCGAAGTAAGACTAACTGGCCCATAGTTTCCCAGGTCCTCCTTCTTCCCCTTTTTGAAGATGGGAACCACGTTGGCCCTCTTCTAGTCTTCTGGCACCAGAGCACCACGAGTGCTCGTAAAGCCGCGCCAGGGGTCCTGCAATGACCTCAGCCAATTCCTTTAGAACTCTAGGGTGGAGATTGTCCGGACCAGCTGATTAAAATACATCTAGTCCCTGCAGAAGCTCCCTAACTAATTGCTCACTAACCCTTGGCCCAGGTGTGCCTCCCCGGGGTCATATTTTAAAGTGATCCTGGACTTGTATGTCTTATAGAGAAAGAGAGATGTCTCCTGTCTTAAAAGACAACTAAGGTTAAGTATTTATATTATATATAATTTGTAACCTAGGTGTGGGTGGTTGACCATAAAGTGGTGCTGAAATTCCGCAGGAATTTTGTGATGTTTCAGGGAGCGCTAATCGTCTGATATTATGGCCAGCCTTCCTAAGTGGAATAGTACAATGTTTCACTCGTCATTCCTCCCACATAGTGTCTGAGGGCCCCTGGAAGAGTGTTTTTGCGATAGTCCATCAGCATATGGATATTCAGCCCTAAATCGCTTCAGAATTACTCCATTCCATGTAGCAGCCTTCTTGGGGTCTAGTTTTCTATGGCTCGATAAACCTTGCTGAAATGCTATCCCAGTGAGATTGAGGTGTTGCTTGTAGGTTGAAGTAAATGCTCAAAGTCAATGGTAGAGTGGCTAGCTTCCAGTATTAGCTTCTGGGGGCAAGTAGCATGCAAGAAAATATGGTCATTGTTGAGGACAGTGTGTATATTCTGAATGTAAATAAAATTTACATTGTTTGTGCCCAAAAGCTTGGAATTAAAGAATTTTTTATGCAAAAATCTTGTTGGTTTATAAAAGATATCATCTCTACTACGAGTCCTGATTGCCTTTTCCTCTAGACCAGTACAGCTACAACCTGGATACCTGACACATGGAAGATATCAAATTTTAGCCAATTTTTAAAAAATGAAATCTTCATATTTTCCCAAGCAGGAAGCAGCTGAACCTGAGACCTGAGATCCTGCTCCTGCCTTTGTTTCAAGGTAATTTGCATCATCACAGATCCTCACAGGAAGTTAGAGGCTCCGTACCAGGTATAAACTGACTGCCCAGAGGAGTTTTCCATCTGTTGACTCCTCTGTGAAATCCTCTGAAATATGAACTTTCATTTCTACCCAGGAGAACTTTTACAATCTTCTCCAATGTGCCCAAAAGCTTGCAATTAAAAATTTTTTTTTCCCAAAAATCTTGTTGGTCTAATAAAAGATATCATCTCTACTACGAGTCCTAATTGCCTTTTCCTCTGGACCAATACAGCTACAACCTGGATACCTGACAATGTAAATAGTCATTTATCCTATTTTCTCACATATTACATGCCAAATAAGATGCACCTTGGTTTTGGCATGATTTTTCAAGAGTTATGGCTCCATAGACCAGGAACAAATCCTAATTTTTATCTTGCAGACCCTCCCTTCCCTGCTCGGGCAAAAGCCACAGTTAACCTTTTCACAGCTGAATTGACTGAGCTGACAAAAACTGAAACTGTAGCTGCTGCTGAAGATAGGACTCCATGGGTGGATCTAGGGTTTTGAAAAAAGCAGAAAGCATTCTGTAGGGCTGTGAAATAAGAGATGACAAAAGTAGCTAACAGCAAAAATGCTAAAGAAAGAATAGCTTGATTACTGCTGCTTACAAATGAGGAAGAATCGGTCAGGAATATAGTAGTGGATGACAACTTGGGTAGCAGCAACCACAAAAGATGGAGTTCAGGATCATGAGGAAAGGAAGGAAGGAAAGCAGCAGAGTATGGACCCTGGAATTCAGAAGTATAGGCTTTGATTCACTCGAGGAACTGATGGGCAGGATCCCTGGGGAAGCCAGTCTGGGGGGGGGGGAAGGAGTCCAGGACGCCTGGGTGTACTTTAAAGAAACCTTTCTGAGGGTTCAGGAACACAAACCATTCTGATGTGTAGGAAGGCTAATAAGTATGGCAGAAGACCAATTTGGCTTAGCAAGGAACTCTTCAGTGAGCTAAAACACAAAAAGGAAGCTTATAAGAAGGGGAAACTTGGACAAAAACTAAAGAGGAGTATAAAATTTGTTTGTGCATGCAGGGATGAAATCAGGAAGGCCAAAGCACACTTGGAGTTGCAGCTGCCAAGAGATGTGAAGGGAGTTGACTGGTGCGATTGCAGAGACATTGGCCATCATCTTTGAAAACTCATGGCAATTGGGAGAAGTTCCAGATGATTGAAAAAGGGCAAATTTAGTGCCCATCTTTAAGAAGGGGAAGAAGTAGGATCCAGACTGGTCAGCCTCACCTCAGTCCCTGGAAAAATCATGGAGCAGGTCCTCAGAGAATCCATTTCTAAGCATGTGGAGGAGAAGGTGATTAGATACAGTCAGCATGAATTCACCAAGGGCAGGTCTTGCTTGACCAACCCAGTTGCCTTCTTTGACAAGATGACTGGCTCTATGGATGCAGGTAAAGCAGTGAATATGATATACCTTGATTTTAGCAAGGCTTTTAATACGGTCTCCCACAACATTCTTGCAAGCAAGCTAAGAAAGTATGAGTTGGATGAATGGTCTGTAAGGTGGATAGAAAGCCGGCTTGATCATCGGGCTCAAATGATAGTGGTCATTGAGTCAATGTCTAATTGGCAGCTGGTACCAAGTGGAGTGCCCCAGGGGTTGGTCTTGGGGCCAGTTTTGTTCAATATCTTCATCAATGACCTGGAAGATGGAGGGAGAACACCCCCAGAAAGTTTGCAGATGACATCAAGCTGGGAGGAAGTAGTGGATACGCTGAGGGTAAGACTAGGATTTAGAGAGACCTCAACAAATTGGAGGATTGGACCAAAAGAAATCTCATTAGGTTCAATAAGGACAAGTGCAAAGTTGCATGTACCAATACAGTCTGGGGACTGACTAGTTAAGCAGCAGCTCTGCAAAAAAGGACCCTGGGGGTTACAGTGGACACTAAGCTGAATACAAGCCAAAAATGTGCCCTTGTTGCCAAAAAGGCTAACAGCATATTGGGCTTCATTAATAGGAGCATTGTCAAGAGATTAAGGGAAGTGTTTCTTCCCATTTGGCACTAGTATATCTGGAGTACTGTGTCCAGTTTTGGGCACCAGCTACAGAAAGGATGTGGACAAATTGGGGAGTCCAGTGGAGGGGAACAAAAATGGTTTGGGGCTGGGGCACATGTCTTGAGAGACTGAGGGAGCTGTACTTATTTTGCCTGGGGAAGAGAAGACTGTGAGGGGGGCGAATGGGGGGATTTAATAGCAGCCTTCGACTACCTGAAAGGTGGTTCTAAAGAGGATGGAGCTAAACTGTTCTCAGTGGTGGCAGATGACAAAACAAAGAGTAATGGTTTCAAATTACTGGAAGGGAAGTTTAGATTAGGTATCAGGATAAACTTTCTTATAAGAAGGGTAGTAAAGCACTGGAACAGGTTACCCAGAGAGGTTATAGAATCTCCATCCTTGGAGTTTGTAAGATCTAGCTAGACAAATCCTTGGTTGGGATGATCTAGTTGGGGATGGTCTTGCTTTGAGCAGGGGGTTAGACTACATGACATCCTGAGGTCTCTTCCAACCCTCATTTTCTTTTCTGCTGGAGTATCAAGACCATTAAAAAGGAGAGAGTGTCATTAACACCTGTAGAGTGAAGAGTGATTAGCAGGAATGGGAAAAATAATGAATATGAAGTCAGTTGATTCCCTCAACTCTGCCTGAATATAAGTGTCATGCTGTTGTTTTTTTGGGTAATATGGTTGACTTTAAACTTTGGGCGGAGCAGGAATAAAAGTGGGGTATGTTGCTTGTGCCCCCCCACCCCTGCTCTGACCCAATAGACTCTACTCAACCTCTGTGTGGCTGCTGGAGGGAAGAGATGGAAAAGAAAAAAAAACATTGTACAGTGTTTCTGTGCCTCTATTCTGGGCAGATAAATCAGCTTCCCTGCTTAAAACATAGACCCCAATTTTGGAAGGCTAAATTTTTGAGGAAAGATGCATATGAGTAAATACAGTCTCTTGACATGCTGTCTTGCCAGTCATTCTTATTGTTTATCTTCTTTGGATTTCTCCATGAGTTCTCTAACCAAAAGTTCTTCAGATGAATAAAACCTTAAAGTAGGGGTTCCTATATCAGAAGATCATCCTAGAAATCCTTTTAGAGTATGTACAGCCATTCGGGGGGGTTATATTGGGTTCAAAATGGCCATGTAAGTCAGAATGGGAGTGGGGTAAGCATGGGCTGTGAGAAGGGTTGGGAGGATCAGGGGAGGCAAGTGGGGTCCATGGGAGGTCTCAGGGGAATCAGGGAGGTTGGTAGAGTCCAGGAGAGTTTGCGGGGGCTAGCGGGGTCTGCTGGGGGCCTTAGGAGGATTGATGTGGGGTTAATAGGATTGGAGAGGCTTTTGGATCCTGCCAGTCCACTTCCGGACATCCCCAGCTCCTCTGACCCACCCCCACCCCTGCTGCTGACCTGCCCCAAATGCTAGAAACCATTCCCAGGGTCAGCCTTACTAGTGTCTGCTGGTTCTAGGAGCCTGATTGAAGTAAATTGGGGTGGAGGGATGCAAAAATCAGGGGGGCTGGCAGCTCTTAAGGGGGGGGATTTGGAGGGATAAGAGGTCTCTCTCCCCCAGGGACCAGGGGCTATTTTTCACCCCTTGAACCTCCCACCTCTAAATGAACCAACCCTGCCTTCCCTGATCCCACCCACTCTTCCCCCAACCCCAGCTTACTTCCATTGGCTCCTGGTACCATCGAATGCCAGTAAAACTGGCACCTAGGGCATTTTGCAGGTTAAAGGAATATGGTGGGACATTGTCCATCTGAGGTTGGGAGGAGGGGTCAAGGGACTAAAAGTAGCCCAGCGTGAGAGCAGGGGTAGGAAAGTTGCAACCCCAGAGATGGGGCCAGTGGCTGGGCTTTCCCAGCTACAGGGCTGTGCTGAGAACTGTATAGACGTTCAGTTACATTCTTGCTGGACCCAATCTAAGTTAGACTACCTCTGAGATCCAGCTAACTTATGGTAGGTTGGGTATTTTTTTAGACCAATCTCACCTTCCTGCATTTCTGTACATTTTGTACTTAGATCCACCTAACTAGGGATATAAGTGTTAAGTCCTCACCTGGGCAAACTAATTTAGATTGGGTGGCCATTTTTGTTGCAATTTAATCTCGCCAAACGTATGTATCTAGCTTTGGAATTGGAGAGCTTGCAGTGGCTTTCTTATGGAGAGTTTATATATATGTGCAGCTATTTGTAATTTGTGATTTTTTTTCAAATTGACATTGAAACCCAGGATAACTTTTGGGTATAGATAGCTATTTATTCTCTTGTCACAGGTCATACTTAGCCCCATTTCAGAAGATGCCCACAACTGTCCCCCTCCTTCTCCAAGGCTGAGGAGTTTGACTGGGGTGTGCCAGTGTTCCTGCTGGGGCCTAAGCTGGAGGTTCTTGGCTAGAGGGTCTTACCCCTCTGATCAGGGTCAGACTGATCACCATATTGAGGGTCAGGAAGGAGTTTTACCCCATGGTTAGATTGGTCTGGACTACGGGGGTTCTTGCCTTCCTCTATAGCAGGGGGACCATGACCCTCTACTTGGAAGCATATATTGATAACACTTCACAGAAGTAGGACATTGACTGCCATGGTTCCCCTGCTTTACCTATGTCCTGTGGCAAGTTAGGGTGTTAGTTCTGTGTTGCGTCAAGGTTGATGGTAGCCTTACGTAGAATTTAGATTATGGTTTGGATAGGGATGATCCTGCCTTAGGCAGGGGGTTGAATTAGATACCCTCTGGAGGTCCCTTCTAGCCCTACTTCTCTGTGATTCTATGAACATTCCATGACACAAGTTTGAGCATTAGGAAAGAAAAGGCACTAAAATGCTTATCATGCTTCTGTTAGCATACTACAGAAGTTATGTACACATTCATGATGACCATTGTTGGTGTAAGAGCTGTGCCAATATATTCATAGATTCATAGATTGTAAGGCTGGAAGGGACCTCGGAAGATCATCCGCTTCAGCCCCCCTGCACCAAACAAGAAAGGCAACTGGGGTCAAGTGACCCCAGCAAGGTGACCGTCCAGTCTCCTCTTGAAGGTCTTCAGGGTAGGCGATTGCACCACCTCTGGAGGGAGCTTATTACATAGTCTGGACATCCTAGCTGTGAAGAAGTTTTTTCTAATGTTGAGCCTGAAATGGTCTTCCAGGAGTTTGTGACCATTGTTCCTGGTTTTTCCCCTAGGGTGCCCTGGTGAACAGTTGTTCACTGAGTCTTTGATGTATGCCCCTGATGTAGCAGTAAGCCGCTACCAAGTCCCCTCTCAGCCTTCTCTTTTTCAGGCTGAAGAGTCCCAGGTCCTTCAGCCTTTCCTTGTATAGCTTGTCATGCAAGTTTCTGATCATACGGGTGGCCCTTCTCTGGACTGTCTTGAGCTTTTCCATGACTTTGTTGAAGTGAGGTGCCCTTTCTTATATATGATAAGAAAGAAAATGATAAAGGAAAGGGATGAGAAAAATGTACTGGAAGAATTTTTTTCCTCTTCTTCCCACCAGTGCTACTTGGCCAGATGGTGTTCGTCGCCTTGCAAAATCCTATTTGAAAGATCCCATGATTGTATATGTTGGAACTCTTGATTTGACGGTAGGTTATTTTTACATAGTAATTCTTAATACCAAATTATTCTTCATTTCATAAAACTTATTGTTCAAAAATACTTAGATAATACTTTAACTATATCACTTTATCTGGCCTTTTACAAAAGGCCCAGGGACTAGGTAGAAAATAGTGGTATTTTTCACTGAAGAATAGCTTTCCTGTAAAGCTCAGAATATATTTTATGACCTGTAAACAGTGAAGGATTTTGAATGAACACTGCATATCAGCTTTCTTAGGACAATACCCTTGAACCTGCAGTGGGCAGCCTGCCCTTGCCCCATGCACGTGCCCTCCATGCCCTCCCCGGGGCTGCATGCAGTGGGAGGAGCCAGCCTTCCCCCCCCTCCCCCAGGCAAGCTACCTGAAGCTCTGTCCTGTGCCCCACCCCACCCCAGCTGGGCAATGCCTGCCCCTGCCCTGGCCCCACTCCCTCGCTGCGGGGGCCTCAATCTGCCCCGCCCCCTTATGCCACTTTCTCCCCACAGACTTACCAGCTGGACACTGCTCTCCAAGCTGCTGGGCTGTGTTCCTGGTCATGTGCATGCTGCAGCTACACGCATGCACACGGAATTTATCGGTGACATTGTTGGCCTCATCAGGCAAAAAAAGCCAATTGCTGAAAATATCAATTTTCCTTTTAGCAGTACTGATACGATATAGACTGATATATTGGTACACCTGTAGTTCAAATACTATCTTCATAAATATTAAGTGACTGCTCTTTGTCCCAAACAAAAAGTAAAATATGTACTCTCCTTTATTGAAAATTTCTGCTGAATGCCTGTTCAAAAGAATCCCATTAATTTCTGGTGTCTGAAGCATTAATTACCCGTTATCTAGCTAAGATTCTCTGGCAGCTTCTGTAATGCAGTTGTGTCTTTTAACTGGCTGATGTGCAGTGATACCATATTACACTGGGATGCCATGGCAGCTGTCCTTTATAACTTCATTTTTCATCTAATGATAAACTTCCTGTTAAAACATCTTCATTGCTATCTTAAATCAAAAACTTTAGAACTTTTTTGGTGTAAAATTTTCCAAGCTCACAGTGCATATGCTGATTTACCTTTACTTTGGCTTGCATAAACCTAATGATGAGGTTCACTTTCTGTAGTTCTGCATAGACAAGGATTTTATTTTTCAGTTATTTCAGATAAGACTTGGTTCTATCCATTATTATATTCCACTGTTTCATGACATCCTCAGGATATTTTTCAGCCCGCTATTACGGTTCTCTAGATCAAGCAACTTCTTTTACAAGAGCCTTCCTTGCTTGGAAAGTTAACCTCTGCAACAGTGTTGCCAGATAGAGAAGTAATCAGATATCAGTTCTACAAAAAATAATTAGCCTATTGCCTTTGTATTTGGCTTCTAAGATTGCTTTTTTGATTCCTAGTTTATGATGGTATGAAGACACCTATGCCAAACACCATAGAATACAGAAGTTCAGATAGGTTATTTTGTGGTAGCCTCCAAAGAAAGTTTTCTTTGCAGAGTTCTTGAACAAAACCAGTGAACAAGCAATTCAGTATTGTTAGACTTTGGTACTTCTTCCCCTTGAAATTTGTCAAAAGGAAAACTTTTATTCAGAAGTATGTGGAAACAGTTCTAAATGAGAATAAACTCCTTTACCCTATTTCCTACTAAGAAGGTAAGTAGGCTTCTTAACCCCTGTAATATATTAATATATATTGGGGAGAGCAAAATACAGCCCGCAGGCTGGGTCTGGCCTACCAATTGATTGTATCCAGCCCAAGACTGCCCCTGTGGTGCTCTGCATGAGGCTGAGACCTACCTGTTCCCTCCCGGAACAGCCTGCACCCCACACGCCAGCCCTCACCCACCCTGTGCCCACAAACAGCACTGCCCCAGCCAGTACACACAGCTTCCCAGCAGGGCTGCTCTCGCTGCTGCTGCAGCTACCCAAGTACTGCTCTGCTACCTCTGCCTCTAGCAGCTCTTCCTCTTGCCCCTGCTGTGCTACTCCAGGTGGTGGGGAAGCTGCAGCCAGGCAGCGGAAGGTGGCCAGAGGAGTGCAGCAGGATCAGAATGAGGAGGAAGAGGAGCTGCTGGAGGTGGGCTAGCCAAGCAGTACCCAGGCAGCAGTGGGACCAGCCCCTTTGGGAAGCTTGTGTGAATGCTGGCTAGGGTGGTGCTATTGGCAAGTGCAGGGCAGGTGCAGGTGGGAGCACAGCGCAGGCTGCAGTGGGCAGGGTATGGCCCCATGCTGAGCAACAGGGGTTTGGTGGAGGGAGTAGGAGAGGGAACTTGACCACATCTGTACCACACTGCCCGGGTGACCTCTGCCACACATACCTCCTGCCCCCCTCTTCCTATCCCTAGCTGGCTCCTTGGACCTAGTGTGTTGGCAGCCCCCAACATATGCGCACTCAACCTGTCCACACTCCATAACTATGCACACCCTCACGCACACTTTTCACACATGCGCATACATGCCCCCCCCACACACACACTCACACTATACAAGATCAAGGCTTTATTTTGAGCTATTATGCAGTCACATCTATATACACTACTCAAAAAAAAATCAGGACAAAAATTATTTTCTAAAATAAGATATAGTAGAAGTTTGATTTTTAGTATATGATTTGTTTTTTATCTGTAATTTGTTAAAATGATATCTTCTGAAAGATTTTGTTTGGCCCTTGACAGCTCACCAAAACCAAAGTGGCCTGCCAATTGAAATAATTACCCATCCCTGATCTATACCCTCTGAAAGATACTGTTAACTTGATTCTTCCTAGATCTGTTCAGAGAAAAATACCATTTTATCTTTCTGGTGTTTCTCAAAGCTGATTCACAGGAAAGGGGGTTTAAATATTTCACAGTGACATTTACTATCATTGCATCAACTCCAAATTAAATAAAGTTATACCAGTTTTGAAATGTGTGGTATGAAATACTGTAATACAGTGTTGTCCAACTGGGTGCTCACAGGCTAGATTCAGCTCACAAGGGTTTATGCTGCAATCTCCGAGCTCCTATCTGGCTCCTGCTCCACTTCTTGCTCTGGCTGCTACAACAGCTGGGGTGGCACACTGCGGTGACAGGGGTGTCTGCAGCCCAGGGCCAGTGGCTTACTGTTGCATAGTCCATTGAGCATTCAGCCCTCACTGGTGTGGTTCAAAGGGTGTGTAGGCCTGGCTCTTTGGAAGTTGGGACAGCCCTGTTGTAATATAAGAATAAGTTAACTTGACTTGAATATCTTTAATCATGTTTGTTTTCACTTAACCCTCCTTTTGCACATTTCACAGGCAGTAAATACAGTGGAACAGCAAGTTGTTGTTATCCCAGAAGAAGAAAAGAGGGCTTTTACCCGGTACTTCATTGATACTATGAAGCCTACAGATAAAGTCATCATCTTTGTTGGAAAGAAACTTACGTATGTAATCAGTTATGTAATACCAGTTTTATATATTTTTCTACCAAAATTATCCCATTGTACTTAGACCATAATTACTAAGCGTGGCAATTATATTCAATCAATGTAATGTTATATTTGCTTACTACATTTTCTTCATTATACATAAGCATTACGTTTATGCAAGTTTTTTTTTGTATTTTAAAACTGACTTTAAGGTTCTTTGAGTTTTGTCCACGTTGGACATATTTGTGTAGTTCTGTGATTTTTGGATAGGGCTGCTTTTGTTATGGCAATAATTTCCTTACACTTGCAAAAAGTCAAAAATGTCAGATCAACTTTTTATCTTCATCTTTAAAAAGAGCATTTTCATGTATCAGAGGTCATATTAGTTTCTAAATAAGACACCATAAAGGAAAGTAAACTTCAGAAGAAGTTTTATTTCCACAGATACTAACCTGGAGACCTTCATATGTCAAAGAAGTTTGAAGACTTAAAGAATTCTTTTCCATACGGAAATTCTTCTTCTCCCTAACTTCCAAGCATTTGCACTTGGATCTGTTCACCAAAGAGCTTTAGTTCCCCAATTTAATGAGACATCATTTTTCCCCAGGTTTGATAGTCACTAGTTCTGGTAGGAGGTGTTTCCTTTTGATTGCAACATGGCTAATTGCATGTTCTTGACCAAGTTTCTTCTGAATTTTTTGAGGTCTGTGGAAGATGCCTTACCCTCCTTAATTTTCACAGACATTCAGATGATCAGCAATATAATACTAGAGCCTCACTTTTCTGACCATCATTCCTGATTTTTGTACTGGACCCCCAGCAGATCTTACATTTAAGACATGATTAACAAGTAACCAAGCCAGTTGTTCATACAGTTAATGGCATGATAAAACGGTAAATAAGCCAATTTATTCCTCAAAGTATGCAGAATAATTTTGTGTTTGGTTTCCATCCTGTCTTAAGTTGCAAGTGTGGCATGTCTTAAGCTGCAGCCTGATGCATGATTGGGCTTGGATACCAGCCCCAAGTACAGTCCCAAGGCTGGAACTCACAATCAGCTGATTTGCTGGTCTCAGCTGTGGACCACACTAGAGGCTTGAACTAGCTTTGGTGCAGTCCCAGGACTGAGACAAGCAATCATCTAATTGGCATTCCCAGCCCTGGGATCACACCAGTTCACCTGGCACCTGACTTTATATTTGCAGTGTTCTGTTTCTTCTGCCTGAGCAAGCTATAATGGTGCAGTTGGGATCTAATCCCCAGTTTCAGAATTGTGCTTCCTGCCATGCACATTTGGCGGTGACAGGATGTGTGCTTCTTGGGATAGGGGAAAAGATTTGTTCCATTACATGAATATATGCCAGAGGCATCAGAGGTGCAGAAATTTCACTTATATATTAAACTAGACACGCTAGACAAATTACACAGGTTTTTGCTACAAAGCATGTAAAGCTCGGATTCCATATCTTGAAATAAATTTGCTGAAATCTGAGGTTTCTAAGTCTAAATGGAATAATTTCTTTATAAAAATTAAGGCATTTTATAGAGAAATGTATTTTATTGATTTTTATTTGGAAATAAAATGCAACTGATGACTAGAAACTTACTTTGTAGTAAAGATACAAACAGGAGAGTTGGTAGTGAAGTGAACCAAAAGGGTGTGGAAAGTTTAAAATTGGCAGCTGTTCACCTACTGTTTTACATGAGACTTGCAACTTTTTTAGCATGCTAGAGAAAGTGTTTCATATTTCTTATGATCAATATTTTGTAAATGAATAGTCAAAGCATCTGTGGTCAACTTGCTCTAAAAGATCTAGGTAATAGGAAAGAAACATTTTTGAAGCCAGGAAAATATAGTGATAAATCCATAAAAATAAACAGATTCTAACATGCAAATTGGCTGAAGTTTCTCATAAATTAAATGACAAAAATTCTTTCTAGTTGCTGTTCTGTCTAAAATAGAGAATTCTTAATCCTTAGTTTATTAGGATTTGTTTTCTTTTAGTATGTTGCAACAATTTGATTTATGTATAAAAGTATCACTTTACACTTTTTTTTTTAAATTCCCAAAACTAAAGGCTAGTTGGGGGAGGGGGGGAGGACAGGCCGAGGGGAACTTAGGTGCCTAATTTGCACCGTAGGCAGAATTCAGTTGAATGATCCACAAAACCTCTGCCAAAATGTACAACTTAGATGCCATGGACACCTCTAACATTTTTCTGACCAAAACTGACTCAGATGCCTAACGATCAGGTAGGTCCAGAATGATTTCTTGCTTAGCTGAGCCAAAACAGTGAAGTACTTGAATTCTACCTCAAGTCATTTGGCCTATGTTTGTGAATCCCTACAAGTAAATCCATGTAGAGGCTTGATTATAAATAGACAAACATGGAATATTTCTAACACCCATTGATAAACATTGGCATTCTACTGTACCTGAATTACCATACAAAAAGGAATAAGAAAGTGTTCAGGAGGGAGGCACCCTGACCCCATGGCAGTGCTTGCCTTTTGTCTAATAGCTATTTTAACGTAAAAGGTACAAACAACCAGGAGCAGGGACACACCTCAGGACTTCTTCCCTTCCTCTTGCTGGAGCACCTTCACTGGACTACAGTTAAGGTCTCCTGCTTGTTCTTGCTGGCTCCCTGACTTGCATTCCTTTCTGCTCATTGGCCCAGCTATAAGAGGGAAGGGCGTAGTTCCTTTTATCTCTGCTTAGCTTACAGCCTGATGGCTTGGTCACTTTCTTCCAGGCAGTGGGAAATGTTGGTTAAAATCTCTGGATCTTCAGCTTCTTGGGTGAGTGCTGCAAGTACTAGGGCAGTGGTTCTCAACCGTTTTAGACTCAAGATACCCCTCATGAGATTCAGAGCACCTTTCCATAACTTTTATAAACTGAGCAGCACCCCATTTCAAAAACCTAACTTTTTTACTGCAGTGCTTACCTCCTTGCAGAGGAGAGGTGCCAGGCAGTAGTGGCAAAGGAACAGCCAAGCAGGGATGAACCTGAGCCTGTGTTTATCTGCTAATCACGTCACATCTTATGGCACCTTTCGAAGGATCTAATGGCACCCTGATGGAAAATCACTCCGCCTAGGGTATTATGCAAAGAGTGAACAGCAGCACTACCATCCTGTGAATTACTGTTCTGTACACAAACCAAGGTTGATGTTTGGGGCACAACTGTGTACCTCTCTCAGCTATATGGAAGTCCAATCAATATGTTATACGTATCATCCATGAATGGATTTTAGCCTCGTAAGTCACAAAAGGCTTTCTTTGTTCTTGAGCAAATGGATTTTGATGTTAGTGGCCTATAACAGTCAGTGGCCACTTTTCACTAAGTAGTTGTGTGTACATTCAGTGACAAACAATCCTTGACTCACCCCATGACACTGTTTTTGAAACAGAACTTGCTGTCAGGAAAGAGTTAAAACCATTATCCAGTTTCATATGTGTTCAGTATACATCAGGAGTGTAGCCTTTCCTCTTCACTGGTAATCTTGTAGTCCACTCATCTGCTGCATAGCAAGTAACTCTGATAGTTTCTTCTGCTGTGACTCTAAGCATAATACTATATTTCTTGAACTGCTCAAAAAACCCATTGGAACACTTCAAATCCAGCAGTCTTATCTCCTTAGCCAGTGTCACTGTCACTTCTCATTCCAGCAGCCTATTTCTTGGAAGGTGAGATAAACAACATTGTTTAAACTACTTCAGTAGTACTTCCTACTAATCTGCATAGGTGGTGGTTTTTAGTCATTTGCAAATTCATGTTAAAATACTGGGAACATAAATGCATAGTAATTCTCAAGCTAAAATGTAAAAAAGCTTTTTTACAATATGTGCTTGAGGAACATTGCACAAAATCTCTTTGTGTATATGCTGTTCCAAATGATCATTTTCACCCAGTAAAGCCTCATGGAAGTTATTACATGCGTACCAAAAGTAGAAAATTAAATAGGTTTGGGATTTTTAGCTTGCTTTTGAGCTGTTAAAGATGCAGAATCTGTGAAATTCGAAAACAAAGATAAGCAATTAAGGACAGTATTGTGGTTAGTTCTTGAGTTTGAGAGTGAAATTCTGGACTTTTTACCTCATTTTCTATACTTACCAAGTAAGTATACTTTTTTCTGTATTGCAGAGGTATTGTAAAAAAATTAATTTAATATTTTGGAGGTTTTAAAATGCTACTGTGGTACAAACAATGCAGATAACTACAGTCACTCGCTAATTAGGTTTCAGAGTTGTGGGCAATGTGAAGTGAATTAGCGTTCTGGTATTGACATTCTAAAGAGCTCACCTAACATGTTTTTCAGTGCTCATTCCCAGTACTGTTACAATGAATACCTTCTTAGCTTGGCTAAAAGTCTATTATATGTTATAGTTGCATGAAGGATATGAATGCTTATTTTTTAGAGGTTTGTTCTTCTCATATAAAAGTACATAAAGGTCCCTCTCTAAATTATTTAATCTTAGTCTATTAGGATAATTTTTGTTTCTTTCAGTATGTTGTAACAATTTGGCTTATATGTAAAAGTATCACTTTCCACAAAGATTTCAAAAAACCCCCAAAACTAAAGATCAGTTACAAAAAAAGACTTAAGGATGCATACACACATACCAAGTCAACTTAAAATATGCAACTTAACTAAGTCGACTTAATTTAAGTGGCATTAGAACGTACACGCATGCAGCTCCTTGACATGGTGGCAGCCATCTTGTGAGCTATATCGACTTTACTAATGCAACTCGAGATAATACACCTTGGAGGTTAAGGGGAGATTAAAACACATTAATCTCCCCCTAACCGTGGAGGTGTATTATCTTGCACCACATTTAAGTTGACTCTGCTTCACATATGTGTGCATGCTCTGACAGTTAATTCAACTTCAGTTTAAATCAACTTAACTTTCAGAAAGTTAGTACGTGTTTGCACACCATAAATTCCTGCCCAGAAAAGCATTTTATCTTTGTACTCTTCTGTGAAATAAGAAACATTATAACCAGGAGAAAATATGACTCTACATCCTGCTTGCTACCAAAAACTCCGAGGTAAACAGACTATTCCACGTTTTCTCTGAGCCTAAACTGCATAAAATGAACTGTTCCAAACAGGAGATTTTATCACACCTACAACTTGCCTATGAAATACGAACTTTCATTTCTACCTAGGAGAACTTTT
>NW_017729027.1:17228462-17229223 GCF_001723915.1 Gavialis gangeticus | reverse complement strand
GGTCAAGCTCCTCTCTTTGGGTAGGGGGTCTATAGTAGACTCCCACCAATATTTGTTAGAAATTTGTTCCTTTCATATATAAAATCTACTTAAAGGTACCTTTCTAATTTTCTTCAACTACTTATTTCTGTTTTATTTTAGAGCTGATGACTTATCAAGTGACTTCAGTCTCCAGGGAATACCTGTTCAGTCTCTTCATGGCAACAGAGAGCAGTGTGATCGAGAACAAGCTTTGGATGACTTCAAGAAAGGTGTGTTTGTATTTTAATACAATTCTGCAGCGTCAACCATTTTTAATGTGTACTGTATAAAATTTAATATCTACTCAGTATTTGTTGGTTTTTATAATATTTTAGAGTGAAAAAATAAAGGTCCAGTGTTAAGCATGAACAAACAATACCCTGGTAGACATTATGGCTCAATAAACTAGCAAACTAGTTGTAAAGATGTTCCAGCATAGTGTAGAATATCTTTGTGGCTGCTTTGTATCCTGTCTTATATTGAATATGTGGTAATTGTCTGTAGTATGGCAAGACTTGGGCTTTGGGGGATCACCAGAAAAATGAGTGAGATCCCAATCACACAGCTAAGTTAGGGCAAATTTGGGGAGGTTAAATTGAGTTAAAAATGGCCGCCTGATTTAAAGTAAGTTAGGATGGGAGGGGTAGGTGGGCATTGGGGTCTGCAGGGGGATAGTGGGGTATGTGACGGGGTTGAGGGTATCAGGGAGGCAAGTGGGATCTGTGGGGGGTTCATGGGGC
>NW_017729027.1:17219479-17223462 GCF_001723915.1 Gavialis gangeticus | reverse complement strand
GGCAGCTTTACACATGCCTTGTGGGGGGTTCATGGGGCTAGCGTCATTCAACAGGAGGGTTTGGTGGGATCAGGAGGAGTTTGGCAGGATGAGAGGGCTCTTCCCCTTCTTCTCTGCCCCCCCCCCCAACCAGGGGCTATTTTTACCCCTGAAACAAACAACCATCCATCTCCCACAGCAAACCAACCCCCCTACCCCAGCTTGCTTCCTCAGCTACTGGCACTAGCAAATGTGGGTCACACCACTACTGGGAGCAGCATGTGGGTTGAGGGGGAAGGGGGAGGAGCTGGGGGCCTAAAAATACCCTGGTGCCAGGGTGGGGGTAGGACATTTAGCCATGTAAGTGACTTGTGCTGTTAAATAGGTGTTTTAAATTCTATTCCTGTGCATTTCCCCTGGTCTAGGGGGACTTGCACACTGAGACCATGGATTTGCACTGCCAGGTACCTCTTCTCATCTTTTGAGGCATTGACTCCCCTCCCCTGCCCAACACAGCTGTCCCAGTGCCTGTGGAGGCCACTGGATGTAGGGGGTTCAATGTGTGTGGCAGTGTCTTGGTCAAAGTTTCCCGTCTGTGTGCCTTTCCTTGAGGAAACACAGCCTTGCCCCTTGTCTTGGGTCTTTCCACTTCTTTTGGATGGATTCTGGTAATTATCCACGGCTCTCCACAGCATTGACCTTCAGCTGCAGTTCTCCCCACAAATGATTTTTACTTGGGGGCAGTGGATGGGGTTTCAAAGAGCTCTGCCCTAATTAGCTCCCCCAGGTGCTAGATGTAAACTCATGTATAGTCTACCATTCCCTAGGGGAACGGTATAGGCAGTGAATAGAGATGGTATTTGTTATGGGGGGAAAGAATGCCAGTTTGCTTGGTAGTCTTCAGACCTATTTTTGGCTCCAGCCAACTTGGATGCTTAACAACAGCAATTTATCTTCTGTGCATGTGAGGGATTCCTAAGAGTTGTCTGGCTTTGTGCAGCTCCATATGTGCAAGGTGCTGCTGGGTATGCTACAAAGAGCTGGCAGCATGCATGTGAGTAAAAGCTCTGAAGGGGTAGTACTTTCACATCCACCCTGTGGGCAGTTAGACATTCAAAAAAAAAAAAAGTCCAGGCTAAGGGTGTCAAGTGTATGGCCTGTGGGCTGGATCCAGCTTGTGGAGCTGCTGTGTCTTGTCCAGTGGGGATGATGCCAGGGGGAAGTGGCCTGCTTTAGAAGCTGGGGCCCTTGGGCCCTGGTGAGCATGGCAGTCAGTGGCAGAGCAAGTGAAGTTTGATCAAGCCCCAACCACCCTGCAGCTGTTTCTCTTGTTGTCATTACCATGGCTCCAACTCCTTGGCCAGCAGTCATATACCCCATGCCAAAGCTGGTGTTGCCAGCACAGCACAGGGCACACAACAGTGGCATCCGGAGCTGCTGTTGTCCTGTGCCCCAGGCCGGAGCTGGAGCTGCTGTTGCTGTGTGCCTTGAACTGTATCTGGCCCCTAAGTATTCTTGCAGTCTAGAGCTAGTCTGGGGCCCAAGGTGAGTTTGACACCCCCCTGCCCCCCCGACAGGACCTAGTCTAGATCAGTGTTTTCCAACCAGTGTGCCAGAGCATGATGGTGTGCCATCAGAAACTTACAGGTGTGCCATGGAATTTTGCCGTGGCAGTGAACTCATAAGTATAGGGATGGAGGAATGCCTTAACAGATGTGCCACAGAAGGTTTTTGTGAATGTAAGTGTGCCTTGAACTGAAGAAGGTTGGGAAACACTGGTCTAGACGCATATAGACACTCCCTCTAGATATGTACTGTATGGAATAACAGAACATCACCCTTTTCCTTGACTCATTTCCGTATCTTAAAAATGGGGATAATGGTACTTTCTTATTTCCAGAGTTATGAGAATAAAAACAATATATCATTGGTAGTAGGTAGTTTTTAAGTATTTAAAAAGATTGTTTTATACAATAAAGTCTTAAATTAGTGCATGTTTTCTTTGTTTTGTGAATTACGGGGCTATTTTTCTTTTGCATTTACTTCAGGAAAAGTCAGAATACTGATAGCTACAGATCTAGCATCTCGTGGACTTGATGTACATGATGTTACTCACGTTTTTAATTTTGATTTCCCACGGAACATTGAAGAGTATGTTCACAGAGTAGGTCGTACTGGACGAGCAGGGTAAGTGCTTAAGAAAATAGGTGATCTCTCTTCATTTTAAAATATCATAACTGCTCCTTGGAATATTAGTATTTTCTCTCTCTAGAGTTAAGACAAGCGGTAATGTAAGATTTTAGTGTTGATACAATGCAAGTAAAAACTGCTCCTATGGTAAGATGTGTGTAACAATGAATTTCAAATAGAATCATTCTGGGTTTTGGTATTATGTGTTATGAAATCAACTATGGTACCTCTTTTTTCTTTTTTTTTAAGACAAGCCAATATTTGGGTTTTCTGGCAATTGCCTACTTGTGGGGAATACTTGAAAATAGGTTTAAGCAATTGTAATATCCTAACTTAGAAAAGTTTACAATACAGGTGTTTTAGAACAGGGGTGTCAAATTAATAAGGCCTCACTGGCTAAATGAGTAACATAGGTCCAGTCTGTGAGCCAGATCAGGGCTGGTCAGATGTAGGTGGCGTGTGCAGCACTTGGAGCCAATCTGTCACATGCTGCATGTCGCATGTGAGTCCAGTCTGAGGCCCACAAGTAACACTACAGGCCTCTGCAGGCTGTATCTTTGACAGCCCTGTTCTAAAATAATACTTACTTGTTTAGTATGTTTTTTCCCCTATTTCCTTTATAAATTACAGATTACTATATAAAATTCTCCATCAGTTGGCTCTTTCAAATTTGTCCAGAGGCACACTTTAGATTCCAAATTTTCATTTTACAACTGTAGTGTAGCTTGCTGGTGTTCAGAGTCTGTAAACACTAGATTGCAGAACAGGATACTGTTATACTTTTAAAAAAATGTAAATTTTTCATTTCAAATTTTAAAAGATTTGTTTTTTGATAATGACAGGTTTAGGCCTTAATAACACAGATTATTTAAATTATTTTAAATTAAATGTTTTAAGAATTCATGGAATCATAGAAAAGTAGGGCTGAAAGGGACCTCTGGAAGACATCTAATCTAACCCTCTGCTTGAGGTAGGATCATCCCTATCCAAACCATCCTAGAAAAATCCTTATCTAACCTCTTACTAAAACTGCCTGGTCGACCTTGTTGCTCAACCATGTAACACCCTAACCTGTCACCAGTAAAGTAGGGGGACAGTGGCAGCAAGTGTCCTGCTGCTGTAAGTTTATACAGCAAAAATACATTTGCTGCTGATGGTTTTAAAGAAAGTTGCACTGTTGAAATGGTGGCATTCATTGGCTAAACACCTGCATCCATGGTTTAAGATGCTAAGCCAAGCCTTGGAAGAAAAGGCCTCTTCTACAAGCAAAGAGTATTTTATTTGTTTCAGTTTATTCAGCTAGTTTAGTTCAGTGAATTTTTCATATGGACTTGAGAAATAATTGGAAATTTAGGTTGGGGGAGTAGAAAAGCTTATTTTCTTCTTCTAAGCCATGAATCAAAAGAAGGCAAAAATGGAAGATGTCTAATAGTTCTAATACTGAAAAATATGGTGATAGGAAACATTTGGTTCAGTTAACTAAGACTAGATTGTACTTCCTTTTAATTAAACCTTAAATGCAAAAATATTTTGGTAAGTAAAAGATAATGTATTTAAAACTTTTAAAGTAATTTTATTTAACTTTTAAAATGCTGGTTTTATACATCCTAGTTGAATTGGTTTCCATTTAGTTCTAAATATTTTATTGATATGAATTTATCAATATTTAACGGTTAACATCCAATAAGAATTAATGTATGTTTATTTTTTTAAAAGAAAATAAAGAGTATAAATGCAAAATAGGATTTTAAATGATTATTTTAGATTAAGGTTTTCTGCTTCATAGTTTCATAGTTTCTAGGGTCGGAAGGGAC
>NW_017729027.1:17205972-17219468 GCF_001723915.1 Gavialis gangeticus | reverse complement strand
AAGAGAACACATGCTTACCTTTAGGGGAAAGGTGGAGCCCGTGCTTGCTGATTTTAAATTCATCCTACCGTACTGTGGTGTTTGGTCTTCTTGTAGTATTTGTAAATGTTTGCAAATAGGATTTCACACTTAGCTATAGCAACAGTGTGTCCATGCTGCTTAAAGTTTAGGTGCCACTGAATGACTTCTTTCCACAACGAATACTTATTCTATGAAATTCTGCCTACCTAATATATAAAAGCATGGTTTTGCAGTATAAAGAAATCTGCCCACTGTTCTTCATAAAATCATAGGAATTTAAGAGTTGGAAGGGGCCTTGAAAGATCAAGTCCAACCCCCCTGCTCTTACTTCACATAAAAATTGACAGGGTAAGAATTAGGTGTCATACTAAAAAGCAAGATGGATTTTGAAAATTTAATTGGCATTTCTCACAGTTCTTGGTTGTATGCACATTCTGCTGTCCAGGCATGTGGTCCTGGTACTCAAGTTCAAAGACTTCTTGTGTTAGCAGTATCTAGAAAGTGTGTGCACTGCCCTGTTTCTCATGTCCAGTATGGTAGCGCATAAAGGAAGACACATGCTTCCTGCTTATTGTTTCCCCTTGATCACCTTCGGCTCGTGGTGGAACCTCTGTCGTTCTTGCAGACTGCCGGGTTTGGGCTTTGCAGACATCTTTATGTTTCTGCTTGTTTTTTCTTGGCAAAAAGAAAATCCTATCTTTTGCCATGCTCTCAATAGGGTGTGGTCAGTTACCAGGCTCTCCTAGCTCAGTATGACTTAAATGTGAATCAGAACTTAGCTTCCTTCACAGACAAGTTTCTATTTGACTCTTGGAGCTATTTCTGACCATGATAACAAGGACTGATGGTCACTAAGACCTCTGTAGGCAACCATGAATGTGGCAGCAGCATCTCTCTTGTTGGCTACAGCAGTAGTAATGCAAAAAATCTTACTAGCAGGAAGTAAGAGAACTTGATGAAGGACCTCCTTGTTGAGGCAGTAGAATTTTCAAACCAAACAACGGTTAAGGTTTTTTATATGCAGACCTCCTTCCTAGCCTGCTGGCTCGTTCTCCAACTTACTTACGCCACTGGCACCACTGAGAAAAAGAAACACTGCTCTTACAGAAGCCTGTCAACTCATTGTTTCAGCCACAGATAGGCCTTTTGATAAGACTCTTAGGAGATGTGATTTATCTCTTGGGATTTCCAGTTTCCCCTCTCTCCACCTTCCAGGAGCTATTTGATCCATTTTTTTTATTTGTGGGTTCAAACTACCACAAACCAGTGCATTCTAAACCCCATCACAGCTGTCTACACCTTCCAGTTCAGTTCACTACCAACTCCCAACTCTTCTTAAAAACCTTAAGATGTCAACAAGCTTTTCTGCTGATTTGAGGGTCCAGAGACAGTTCTTCTACAGCACTGTGGGAAAGGGTTCTCCAGTTCTTTCTTCTTGATTCTGAAAATTAAAGGTGGGGCAACCTATCCTTAACTTGAGTTCAACTTACTCATCCACAAGGTAAAGTTCTAGGTAGAGATAATGGTCACCATAATTCTTTTCTTGGAACCAGAAGACTGGTTTATATTTCTTGAACTTCAGAACACATATTTCTGCATCACCATCCTCCCTTCACATAGAAAGTGTCTGAGTTCCATGTTGGACCAAGACTTTTACCAACACAACATCCTGCCTTTGGACTTTCAGCAGCCTCAAGGGTCTTCAGAGTGGTCCTTTCTGTAGTACTGTTACACATATGAAGAAACAATATTGCAATATGCTTACTCATAGATAAGTGATTGCTGAAGGTAGGTTGTCTCAGCAGGTAGTGGAGAACATTAGATCTATTCTGTACATATTTCAGACATTGGTACTTGGATGTAAATGTGCAAAAGTATTGGCTGGCATTCCCTTGACTCCCTTTCTACCGGGACTTCCCCATACTCAGATTCTATAGTCTGACTGACCAGATTATACAGATGGAAGCCAACTTGTTGACAGTCAGAGCCAGCATGTCCCTCAGTGTCGTGGTCCTGAATACAGTATAACCTCATAAAAACATCTCTCAGAATTCTCAAGAGTCCCGCACTTTTTAAAAATACAGTACACTGCATTATCACATTAAAAATAGCTTCCGAGTAATCCAGAAATTTCTCTGGAAGTTTAGCACTTCTCTGACTGCCATTGTTTTTGTTCATCAGCCTAGAGCTATTGTTTCAAACAATACTCAGTCATGTATATAGTGTAATAGCAAAGAAACTTGTCCTAAGACTATGCACTTATGTTTCAAAAATCTGGAATTTTCAAATTTCAGGTAGGTACCAAGTTCCAGTGATCCCGGATTTATGTGGTTATACTGTATTGCAATATGTCATACAAGTGATTCTCAACCAGGGTTCTGAGAGTACTGTGGGGTCCCACAAGGTCCTTTGAAGGATGTCACTGAGGATTCAGGAATGAAAAAATAAGCTGATAAACTCAGGTTCATCCCTGTCTGGTTACTCCCTTGCCTTCACTGCTTAGTCTGTCTTAAAAGAAGTAAGCATTATAATAAATCATTTTTGAAATAGCCTTTGTGAATTGAGCAGCACCCTATGGAGGGTGCCTTTAGTCTAATAAAGTTGAGAACCACTGTGTTAGACTATGCCATAGGATCATAGGACTGGGTGGGACATCAAAGGTTAACCTTTTGTATAAATGTAGAAATATTTTTCCTTAAGTACATGCTTGGCTGGTTGAGGTTGACATCTGCTCCAGAGAGGCATCCCTTGGACAGGAGGTCACAGTTCCTTTCCTGTTCTGGTTCTCCTTGGCATAGTGAAAAGATCTGGCCAGCACTAGTGGGAAAATCCTTTTAGTCTTCTGCCTGCTGTCCATTGTGATTGTGGCTCTGCTAGAACTGGGAGGTGTTACCAGATTTGCCCATCACTTTGGGGTGTGCTCATTTATTAGGGATAGATACGTTTCTAGGGTCTTTGTAATTCTGTCAGTGTGCTGCCTGTGTTACTTGTGTATCTGTATGGAGCTGTATCTCTCTGTTCTGCAAGTCCTCACCCCCAATGGAGCTATCTTCCAGGACTCAGTTTCAGAGGGGCTGGGTTCCTCCAGCCACCAAATCAGTCAAACTCACACTAACGTGACATGCTTGACCCGGCTGGGTTGATCAGCATATACAGGCTGACACCCTTATATGCCACGAATCAGTTAATTAAGGTAACAATAAAATGCAGCCAGACACAAGCACACAGGTGAACAGAATACCTCTGAATCCAGCTGGATGTCCAGCTGACACCCTCATGGGCCAGCATTCAGTTCATTAGGGCACATCTGAGCCAAACTGGGTCAGTCAGCCTATACAAGCTGATCCCCTTATGGGTCTCAAACTCAGCACATCCTAATTTTTTGCCCTAACTATCCTAGTAGTGGTAGCCTCTTGATGAGCGGACCCCACAGTATTTCTGGGCTTCACAGGGATCTTTGGCTTAGGTAAAAGAAGCGTTGCTGCAGAGCAAGTGGAGAAAGGGAAGTAGAGAAGGAAAAATACACCCTGTTACCACCAGTTTGACTATAAAAGTTATTTATTGCTAAGTATATGAAATGTATAATGGTACTAGTAGTAATAGACATGCAAGGGAAAATGAAACAATTACAATATTACCCTGGTTTAATTGATTATTTAGGGAAACCTAGCTCAAGCTTAACTAATAAAATAATTTTTTGACAGGAACCAAGGGCAGAGAAATATTAATTTTCTAAATTTTTTAGGGGCCCCACGGACCAGATAGAATGGCCTCACGGGCTGGATGTGGCCCACCCCTGCCTTAAGTTCTTATGCCGAGTAGTCATCTGCATCAAGAAATCAAGCTTCTGGTATTCCTCTCAAAACTCCACATTTCAAGGGTAGAGGCATTTCTATGTAGCGCAGATATCAGGAGGATTCTGCCTATTAGGAATCAGACTTTTCCAATTGTCACCAGGTTTATATATTGCCATATTAGAGAAATCGAAAGGTACAGCAGTTCCGCCCAGAGATTTGACTGGTTATAAAATTGTGAAGATGGAGCGCCCTCTGGTGGTTAGAACAAACTCTACCAGAGCTCAGACATGGCCTTTCAAAAACATCACCATCCCAGACATTTGCTGGACTCCTACGTGGAGCTCTGTAACAACATCACAAAGCATTATGCCATTGTTTGAAGCTTCCAGATCAGGTGCTGAATTGTAGAAAGTTGTTCTGCAGTTGCGGTTTGTTTAGGATAGTAATTTTCAACATTGTTAGATTGAAGTCACCCCTCAGAAAATGTCAGCTCTTAGCTTTTACTTGCTTTTTGATTGTGGAAAGATAATAGAACAGTTTTTCTGTTGCAAGGAGCTCAGAAAGACAAGTGGGTCCAAAGGATGTTATGGGTTATTTGAAATCCCTGAGTTTATCTCGTGGATGTTTTGCACACCTAACAGTAGTAATATATCACAGGTTGAGAATCACTGTGTTAGGACTTCATGATCCATGTGAAATGGTTACTGTTTGGAGTCTACTATAGTGGAATATGAATACAGACAAGCATTTGAAGGAGACAGAAGTGAATTACAGTAATTAACTCATGGGGGTCTTCTAGCTCCTTCCAGCTCTGAGCATCCTGGGATTCTGTGGTTGATAGGAAACTGAGAAGCAGGAAGGGTACTCTGCCATTTAAGAACTTAGTGTAGAACAAAAATATGTGCTAAGGCAGATCTCTGAACTTGAATGCACGAGGTGCCCATATATCCACAGTGGAAATGTGCATTTGGGCAACACCTCTTAATCTCCAGTTGCTGTGGTAACTTTATTTTTCTTCTGAACTTCTAGTACCCTCTTCACTAAAAACTTGTGGTTATGTTACAGATAGTCCTGGGAAATAGTTAGACAGTAAACCGGATACCATTCTACTTCAGTCAGATAATTAAATGAGCACAGTGTTCCAATTTTATATAGAATTTTGTCTTGGAAGAAATTATCTCAGTAGCTGGTTACTCATTGTGATATATAGCTTGGGAATAGGACAGTGAAAAAGAAGATCTGTAAAGCTGAAGTCAGGGACCCTAATAGTCTAATATTTTAATACTTCTTGGCTCCATTTTAAGAGGTAGCAAAACAAAGCAGTAGTTGCTAATGCAGTTGTCTTACTGAGGCAGAAGGCGGCAGAACTCAGATGTGGGTTGTCCAAGAGGGCTGTGCTGAGCCTCTGATGCCTTGGAGGTATGGGAAAGGGCATACTAGTCCTAAATGTTTTTCCTTTCCTTTCCTTTTTTTTGTTTTTTGAAAGGGTATCTTCTTACTTTTGTTTTTAAGAAAAATATAGAAACTTGTACTTTTTTGATAATTACTCTTATGTGGAAGTGTCAGTGCAATAAAACATTTTGCTATGTAAACAAAATGTTTTAACAGTAGTATTAAGAAAAAGGAGGCTAGCTTTAAATTCTCATAGAGTACCATCATATTACAAATTTCACAAATGTCATTCTCCAGCAAGAAGAGAAGATAAAGTTTGAAAGTAGTTGTCATGTCTTCCAGCATGCCTTATTGGATAAGATGCTGAATAGGAATCATGAGAGTTCTGTTCAAAACTCAGGCATTCATATGCTTTTTTACCTAGGAAGTCTCTCAACATCTGTGCCTCAGCTTTTCCATTTGTAACATGGGGATAATTTGTCATCTTGGATAAAATGAAGCTTATCAATCCAGTATCAGTCAATTCAGTTGTTGGATAGGAGAGATTAGGAAGTTAAAAAACATTCTGGGTAAGAGTGAGGTATAGAGAAGTCTTGTTTTCTGCCTTGGGAACAAGTCTTCCCTTGGAAAAACCTGCGGGCAAATTCCTTAAAAGGAAACTGTAACAGGAAACATGCTAGACTGAAACAAATAGGTAGGCTGATTTTGCAATATGGGTATATTTACTTTTGCTGGTTTCATTTTGCACTGACTTGAATTTGCTGTAACATTTTTAATGTCGATTTTCTAAAAGACCTTCCAGTTAATACTTGTTTTATGTTGGGAAAGCCATTTCAATGTGTACAGTAAACTGGACTCCACGTGCGTGTGTGTGTGTATGATCATTTAACTTACACATTGCAAAATGATTTCTGAGATCAGAGTCCTTTGTATCATAGTTTTTCTTTCCTTGCACTTGAATTGATTCACTTAGGGCTTTGTTCCATTTAATACAAGTTCTCCATTCCAGTTTCCTTTAAAAAGGTTAGGCATCAAATACTCTCTGACTTGCTTTTAACAACAGACACAGTAGTATCATTTGAAGTCAATTTTGTTGCTGTTTTAGATTGGTAGGGAAAGCCCAGCAACTTAGAGTTTTCTTTTTTATTGAAGAATAAGACTCTATTCTTTTCTTTAGACGCACAGGGGAGGCTGTTACACTTGTCACTAGGAGTGACTGGAGGATTGCATCTGAACTGATTGACATTCTGGAAAGAGCAAATCAGGTAAGAATGTCATTTAGCGGGACAAGTTACACATCACACTTGCTTTTAAATTCCGTATGAAATAGTCTCCAAAGGTAAGGGCTTCATTGACCAAGAGTATGTTGCACATAAATAGAGGTTAGGCCTTCCTTATGTTAAATACCCTTGGTTTGAATATACAGGCAAGGTCAAATCAAAGGGCCGTATGAGTTTAGTGGCCCTTTGGATTTATATGGTTAAGGCACACCAGTTTCTCTTGCCATTGGCACAACAAGTAGAAACATGTTGCCTTTGTGCTGCTGTAAAATTTTTCATGGTGGTACAAAGCCCAAACAGACATCCTTACGTCTTGTCACACCACAAATACTCTTCAGCCACCTCTCAACCAGATGATTATAAAAGTTGTTAAAACTTGCTTGTCTGCATAAAAGATCTGGAGATCCCTGTGAAGGTAGTACAGGAGAGTTCCCATTATTTCAAGTTACTACCTATTAGTCAACTAGGCCTGGAGTATATTATGTTGTTTGTGTTTACCATAACCCTTAAGAAACAGTAACAATCAAAAGTTACTACAAAAGATAGAGAATTGAAGCAACTGAATTCATTCAGGAGCAATTTCTCTCCCTAAATCATTCTTCAGCCTACAGAGTCAATCATTTGAATGGCAGCTGGTTAGCAAGAGCATCTCTCCAAGTCACTTTAGTTGCAATTTGATACACAAGCAGGCTCCATGGCAGGGGTGAGCAAAATGTGGGCCATGGGCCAGATGCAACCCACTAGGCCATTCTGTCTGGCCTGCAGGGCCCCTAAAAAATTTAGAAAATTAATATTTATCTACCCCTGGGTGCCTGTCATGTGGCCTTCGATGGCTTGCCAAAACTCAGTAAGCGGCCTGCCACCTGAAATAATTGCCCACTCCTGCTCCATGGTAACTTACTGTACTCTAGGATCATGGCTACAGGCCTTCAAATAGCATAATAGATGTAAGGAATAATTAGATACCCTTTTTGAAAGCTCTTGACTCTTAGTAGCAAAAAAATGGATGATGCTCTGTATTTGCTAATGACCTGAGTATGGCTGGGAGATTGGAGTGTGGCTCTTGTCCCCTAAAAGGAAATGGAAGGCTGTAAAACAGCAATACAGATCCAAGGAAGATGTAGTAGCTCTAAAAGAGTAGTATTTGGATTCAGTATCCTGCTGTATCCACCTCTTTTTTTACATTTTGGTCATAAACAGTCTTATGCAGTGAGCCTCACTATTCCCTTCCCATTTTGGGAACCACTTATTTTTCAAGAGAAGGCTGGAACCTCATAACTGACTGGTATATTTGAGAGAGAACCTCAATGTGGGGGTACTCTTATCTCCCTCTCATTTTTCCTTTTACCTATTCAGAGATCAGTCTTATGAGAGAGAACTTGAGAAGCAGTTTCATTTGTTGGAATAAGTTCCTACTGAAGTGCAGAAGAAGGGTGTTTAATTCAGTTATTTTAGTTTAATGAAAGTGTATTTAGTGACAAGGAGCTCTCTTCCCCATTTCAATTGGCGAGAAAAAACTTCACCTTGTGTTCAAATAAATATGACAGCCCTGATCTTTTATCACAGTGCACACCACTGCTTTGTAACTCAGTCAGCAAGATGCCTGCTTCCACATCTCTGCTCATTCTGTGTGCAGGAAGTTAAGCTTTTAGACATCTTTGGGAAGCACTGTAAGATGCTTATATTTTGGTCTTTGTGATGCCTTTCTTGGACCAACTGTGTAACTGAGAGAAAAGTAAATGAAAATTTCTGCTTAGAGGAATGGAGGAGTGCTATGAAGTAGGAGCAGAGAGTGGCTCCTCTTTACAAGATAAAAGTGCAGTAGAATGGACTACTAATTAGTAGAAGAGGGCCATTCAACAGAGAAAAGGGTCATTATTACCTGTGGAGTGCAGGAGAATTAGCGGAAGTAGCTGGTAGACTGTAACAAGCCATAAAACCAAATCTCATCCCCAGATTTCAGTGAACTATATAGTGAACTGATGCTAGAGCCTATTTTAGATGAGAAATCCTTAAAGAATAAATTTATTTTTAAAACATTTTAATTAAAGTATTATCAAATAAGAATGAGAAAATTAAGTAACCTAAATTAAAAGTTCAAAATTGTAGTAGCAGAACTGAAGTGGCTTAACATTGAAATAAATGGCATAGGATTAAATCTGAATGTATTTTAGTGTTACACCTGTTACTGATAAGTTTTTTTTCCCCTCAGTTTATCTCTGACCTAAACTAAAAAAATCTTTACATCATTTTTTTTTTTAGCTGAAGGTATAATAAAATCAGTGCATTCATAGGTATTAGGATATGGACAAAAAACATTTAAAGCACATCAAATAATTTTTAAGCACTTTTAATATGTAGTGCTTCAGTATAGATGTATATAACTGTTTCCCCAGCTGAGGTGTTATGCTGAAGCACTTCTTCCTTATTCAAGGTCATTTTTATTCAGTTTGAAACAGTTTATTGTAATAGAGCACTTTGTACCACTTAATAATATTATTATTACTATTGTTGCTGTTGTTATAGCATCTTTAAAGATGTTTAAAGCACCGTAACCATTATGTCTATTCTGCTCTTAGAAGTCCAAGGTCACTTGGATTTCTAAGTGTTAAAGAAATAATAACAAGGTAAAAAGGGTGGGTTTTTTGTTTTTTTCTTTGTTTGCCTTTGTGTTGGTGTGCTGATATGCTATTCATCTTACAGATGATAGAAGTCATATGAATAAGAGGCAGTAATCACTAAATTGGATAATCACTAAAATTATTCATTTTGTGGGCATGACTGGAAAGTTTAGAGAATTATTAGCACCAACTTTCTAACATTACTTCCTAATTATCAGGCAGTTCCAGAAGAGCTCATTTCAATGGCAGAAAGATATAAGCAATTTAAGCTTAAAAAAGAAATTGAAAAGGATTTGGGAAGATCTCAAGGAAGGTCCCAGAAGAGGTTTTAACAAAGTAAGTAATTAATTATAGAATTAGTTATACAGGTTTGAATTTAGGACCAGATTTTTCAAAGGCAGTTGTTTTTGTGCATCCCTGCCTTGCGCATCCAAAACATCTGGCTCTCCTTTGGGTGGCTGTCCACTAAAGCATCTTCAGCATGGGTAAGTCCTTTAAAATCGTTACCGGAGACTTCTTGCTTTAGCTGTTTGTCATGTGCACCCAGTCCCTCTGGGTGCTATAGGAGCTGAGGCTTAATATAAGTGTATGAATGCTCAGGATGACTATAATCCTTCCTCCACCATATTTGGAAACCCTGTGCTTGGATCATGATAGACAAGATCACCAGGTAGAGCAAAATTTACTCACCTGTGTAGGGAAGTAGTCTGTCTGTGGCACTGACGCATCAGATATACCTGCCTACAATATGGTTTCCTGATCTCCAGAAAGCCCAGGCAGACCATCTGAATAGACCGTTTCCCTGTATTACAAGTAGAAAAAGTTTTCTGTTCTCCAGCCCGTCTTTCAGGGCGTAGAGTTATCTGAGATACGTTTGCATTGAAAGCTTCCAGTATTTTTGTTCCAAGTGAGGTCTTTGTTCAGGCTTCCTGTCCAGTACCACCTCTATCCACTGGTTGGCAACCCCCCTTTATGCTTCCCACTTATACTGTTATGAGAGTACTCCACAGAATGATACTGTACTCAGACTTGGATAATCCTGCTCATCTCCCTAAAGATCATGAGGCCATTTTGGTATTGTGAACTTCTGCTGATGTTGATGAGGGAGTTTTTGCATTATAAACATCACTCTCAATTTGGACATAATAAATTCAATAAAAAGAATGCATCAGAATTAGTAGTTAAAGGTACAAAATTAATTTTAAAATGTCTAAATATAAAGATTGTGGAGAAAACTTAGATTTTAATTTGTCCAATTTTGTAATTACAGTATTTATTAATTTACCAGAACTTAATCATTTTTCCCTCATTTTTCAGGGAATCTGGTGCATGCAAGCAACACTTGTCAATATTCGTTTAAAAATAATGTGTATGCTTATTTTGATATCTGGGCATCTCTGTGGACTGAAGAAGTATTTGAAAATACTGGTTTAGAATGGTTTGAAGATTGCTTTATTTGTAGTGTCTTTAACAAAAATATTTTGTATTTAAAATTAACATCAATGTTTTTCTTAATTTAAAAGTTTTTCATTTTCATTAAACATTTTTGTCACGGGCTGGCACTTTTTCATTAGGAGTGCCACAAGTATGAAGTTAACAAAGTCCTGAAAAGCAACTTTGAAGAATAAAAAATTGAAGGTCAGGAGATTTCACATCACTAAAAGATTTGTCTTTTTCATTTGGATATTAAAAAGTCTGCTTCGTACACGTAAGATAGAAATAGGTCTTACTCTTTTACATGCCTTACCAATTAAATCCATCTCTTAACTTAGAGGTTGTCAACTGGGGGTACACAGGAAGGCCCTAGGGCAGGGGCGGGCAATTATTTCGGGTGGAGGATTGCATACCAAGTTTTGGCAAGTTGTCAAGGGCCGCATTGGTAGCCTCGCCCCTTGACAGATGCACCACCCCCTGGTCACCATCTTGTGACCAAAAGTCCCCCCCCCCAACTCCTGACCTTTACCACCAGAATTCCCTCCCCTTGACTCTGGAAGTACTCCTTTCAACAAGGGGCTCTGCCATCTCAGAAACAGAAAAATAAAAAATTATATTCTAAAAAGCAAACATCTACAGCATTCATTACTTTGATTTAAAAATATATCATTGTCCTGATTTACATGTGTTTGTGTAGTGTGTATAGAGGTGATTCCCCAATAGCTTAAAATGAAGGCTTACTCTTGTATATTGTGGGGGGCTGTAGGTATGTGGGATGAGAGAGCAAGTGGGTGTGTGTGTGGATATGTGGGGTGTGGGTGCGTATGGGGTTTGTGGGGGAATGGGTGCTTAGGGTGTGTGAGGGGATGAAGGGTCTGCATGTATGGCACTGCAAAGGGGTGTGGGTGCATGTGTATCGTGGGTGTGTGTGGGACCCATTTTATGAACACACACACTGTCCTTGCCTGCATACATGCGCGCACTGTCCCTGCTTGCCCCCACACACACACACTTTCCCTGCCTGCCCCCCACCATACATACACACACTCACATGGTCCCTGCTGGCTGTCTCCCACCCGCCATCCCTGCCTGTCCACACACCCCTACCAGCATGTCCCCATGCTCCCCAGTCTGGGGATACAACCAGGAGTCATGTGGTGCTGAAGCAGGGCAGGGGCAGGAAGGGAGTGAAATGGCTGAGGGTGGGCAGGGCTGCGCTGTTCAGTCCTGCTGAGGCTTCCTCTGGGTCCTACTACCCCTGGTTCTTCTCAGCTTTGACAGGCATCCAGGGGCAAATAAATATTAATTTTCTAAATGTTTTTGGGGCCCTGTGGGCCAGACAGAATGGCCTGATGGGCTGGATGTGGCCCATGGGCTGTATTTTACCCACCCCTGCCCTAGGGGGTACATGCGGATGGGACAGAACACTACCACCCACTGCCCCATGCTGCCGCCTCCTAGAAGCAGGGCTGGAGGAGGGGGGTGTAGGGGCAAGGGCAGCAGCGCCCCTCTGTGGGTTGGCCAGCCATGGGGGCTTGTGGGAGAAGCTTGCACACAGCGGCCACCTCACCTCCCCTGCCCCCCGGCTACCACGAGTACACTTATTAGAAAAGGTTGAAAACCCCTGTCTTAACTAAAACTTCATCAAGAGTATTATACTGAGTGGATGGAAATGAAACAAACTGAAAAAACAACACAAATTCTATGAAACCAGTATATTTTCAATAAGGATCTACTCTTTCTGTTGATTCTTCTGAGCCTTATTATATGTCAACTTCATATGTTGAGTGAAATACTGGTCTCATTTCAATACAGCCAAGATCACCTTTGCTAATTGGTATGTCATTTTTTAAGAGAATAAAGGAGTATAGTTATGCACCAGTACAATTTTTAATGCTGTAACACCATCACTTGCTAAGTAAAAAACATTAAACTATCAAATGAAGCTTCCCACATTTGTTTAAATTCTGTGTGAACAGGTGCAATAATCTGAAGGCTGTAGCTGTTCATTGTATTCCAGCATCCAGAAATTAAAGTGCAACTATGTTCATTAATATTCAGAGATAGTCATGGGCTGGAAGGGACCTTGCAGATCATCGAATCCAGCCCCCCAGCTCTAGGTAAGAAGACAACTGAGGTTTGGTGACCCCAGCAAGGTGACTGTCTCATCTCCTCTTGAAAACCTCCAGGGTCGGTGACTGCACTACCTCTGGAGGGAGTTTATTCCACAGTCTGGACACCCTGATTGTGAAAGAGTTTTTCCTGGTATTAAGCCTGAAGCAGCCTTCCAGGAGTTTGTACCCATTGGTCCTGGTATTCCCGGGGGGTGTCCTAGCAAACAATTGTTCACCAAGCTCCTGATGCACTCCTCTGATATAGCAGTAAGCCGCCTCTCAACCTTCTCTTCTTTAGGCTAAAGAGGCCCAGGTCCCTCAGCCTTTCCTTGTATGGCTTGCCTTGCAAGTCCATTATCAATCATATGGGTGGCTGTTTTCTGGACCCTCTCAAGTTTTTCCATGTCCTTATTGAAGTGCGGCACCCAGAACGGGACACAGTACTCCAATTGCAGTCTCACCAGTGCTAAGTACAGTGGGAGTATCACTTCCTTAGTTTTACATAAGATGCATTGGTTGATGCATGCCAGTGTGTTGTTTGCCCTGCTGACCACCGCCTCGCACTGATGGCTCATTCATACGATGATCAGTCATTACCCCTAGGTCCCTTTCAGCCGTGGTGCAAGTCAAGCTGTTGCCGCCGAGCCTGTATGTGTGTTGAGGTTGTTTGTCCCCAGATGGAGTACCTTACACTTTGAAGTGTTAAACGTCATCTGGTTCTGGTCTGCCCAACTCTCAAGCCTGTCCAGGTCAGCCTGTACCTGCAGCCTATCTTCTAGCGTGACCACGCTACCCATAAGGAGGAGATTAGTGGGAGAGGCACTGGGGTCCTTGAGG
>NW_017729027.1:17191139-17201252 GCF_001723915.1 Gavialis gangeticus | reverse complement strand
CTAAGGGGTCGGAGCGGCAGATTGCCCCCTCAGTCCCCCTAAGGATGGAGTCTCCCACAACAAACACCTTACGTTTGGTCTTGGGGAGAGCGGGGACGGTAGCTGCAGTTGAGCCCGTGTTGCCTGTGGGAGCTGGGAACTCCGCAGGCTCTGCTGGAGCAGCAAGAGGTGTGTACCTGTTGCTAAGCTCCGGCGGGGCAGGGGGCTTGGTGCTTGGTGCGGCGGGCCTTAGGGCCCGCGACCACCTTGGTCCATGCCCCTGACTGGACAGTGGGAGGTCCTGGAGTCCTCCTTTGTCCTGGAGGGAGACGGTGGTCTACCCTCCGGCTCCCAGGTGATAAGTGTCTGACAGTAGCAGTCGAACTCCTGCTCACAGTCCCTGATGGCACGTAGTCTCTGGACTGTGGCCTGGAGCTCCTCCAGCTGGCACGCCAGAGACCCCAAAAGGGAGCAGACCCCCACACAGGGCGGTGGCCATGCTCCCGGGCCCCAGAGCCTGAAAAAGGGACAGGCAGCCCCCGCAGCCGAGAGCCAGGGGCTCCGTCTGCGTGGAGCCCAGAACGATGGGCTCTGTCTGGGTGGCTGTCTCTGAGGTACCTGGGGGTCGCAGAGCCCGAGGGGACCCTTGGGGTGCGGCGTGTGCCCATCCGTGTCATGCCTCTGGTAGGCTGGCTACAGCTAGGACTGTCTACTCTGGGGGGTTCACAGGCAGGGTCTCGGGCCCTCTTGCGCGAACTCTGCGCTCGCGCACTGGCAGACAAGCGCACCTGTTTGCGCAGCTTCGGTCGTGTGGCTCTCTGGGAGCTGGGCCAAGTAGGGGCCTGGGTGGGGGCTTGACCCAGCCTGGCTCCACGCAGCCACTTCCTCCCACTCAGGGCTTAACCCCTTCCCACCATGAGCCCCGCTTGCCTCCGGCTGTGCTGGGGGTCAGCAGAGGGCTCTGCAGCTGCTGGGGGCTGTCTGGGGGGTTTTGGGGGAGCGGGGGTACAGCAGGCTTTCACCCGTGTGTCTCTCACCGCTCCAGAGCCTAACTGGGCTTTTTTTGCTGTTTTGATAATCTCCCTTGGTCAAGACCAGGACTAGGAGAGTGTTACCTCTGGTTGGCCCTTGCATTTCCTGGGTCAGAAAGAGCACCTTGATCAGTCAGGAAACCGTGTGAATGATCTGACCTAGCCAGGTGTTCCTCCCAATCTGTCTGGGTAATTGAAGTCACTCATAACAACCAAGTCCCTCTGTCAGTTCTTGAGAGAACTCCAGATCCAGCTCCTCCTCGTGGTCTAGTGGTCTGTAGTAAATGCCTACAGTTTGGTTTCTCTTACGTCACCCCCCTCTTCCCCCCGCTCCCATAGCTTGACCCAGAGGGTTTCCAGGTGCTTATCTCTGGAGCCAATGTCAGCCTCCAGAGAGGTGTACTGCTCTTTCACATAGAGAACTACTTCTCCGCCTTTTCTTCCTACTCTGTCCCTTCTGTGCAGAGTGTAGCCCTCTATGGCTATGCTCCAGTCATGCGAGCAGTCCCACCAGGTCTCCGTGATCCATACCAGGTCATATTGCCCACTATAGAGCAGGAGGGCTAGCTCCTCCTGCTTGTTCCCCATGCTCCTGGCATTGGTGTACAGCAGGGTGGGCAAAATGCTGCCTGAAGGCCGGATGCAGCCTGCCAGGCCATTCTATCTGGCCCGTGGGGCCCCTAAAAAATTTAGAAAATTAATGTTTATCTGGTCTGTGCTGCCTGTCTTGCGGCCCTTCATCTTCCCAAAACTCAGTAAGCGGCCCTCTGCCCAAAATAATTGCCTGCCCCTGGTGTACAGGCAGCTGAGGCCCCCCAAATGACACCCTTGATTTCCTGAGATGCTGTGGGAGAACTGTTTGGTTAGCATTTTAAAATTAGTTGTGCTAGCATCCTCCACAAGGAAGCTTTCCTGTGTGCTGGGAAATATAATTTGAGAATAGTAGAGTTATCTTTAAGCACATCTTTTATGATGCATCAGAATCTTTAGTACTTAAGAACTTTCATTTACCTTCAGTTTTATAAAGCAGGTGTTCCTCTTCAAGATAGCTAAAACAGAAAGATATCTACTTCAATTTTAATATTGTTATACCACTGCAAAATATGAACATTGCTAACATTTTTGCAATACGGATTCCTGTAGTTAAGTTGCACAGGGAGAGCCACAGGGTACAGGATAGAATCAAACTGCATAGATGATGAACTGAGCATTCATGGGTGCTTGCTCTTAATCTGGATTCCAAACAAAGTAGTTATCTTCAGTGTGGTATTGCTCATTGGTGGTATCAAAGTTCATCATCTTTTTTTCAGCTTCAGACACTGCACTTCTCCCAACTCTGTATTCTGTAATTGTAGTTAAGGTTAATTAAAAAGCTTTGTGATTGTGGAGACTTCTCCAATTGCATCTTTATTTCGTTATACATTTCCAGAGGTATTTTAAAGTGATATAGCTGTAATGGTCCAGAAATTATGCGAGTCTAGGATTTCTTAGGGTGATTTCTTTTTTAGTCAGCAAGTGAAGTGTTCTGCATTCAAAATCTTGTGTAACTTTATTCCAGCTACATAGTTGTTCCAATACAGGATGCCACCCCAAGAAATCCTTGCCTCTTACATAAGGAAATAAAGGCAGTTATCTGGGGAGTTCTTCATAACGTCAGTAGCCATATTCTGTCTGTTGATGTAAAGAATAACCATTAAGAAACAAATCCTAAATAATCAGCATTGTGTCCCATTTCAGGCTGGTATAATTCCACTAACTTCAGATTTGCACCAGTGTAAGTGCATATTTTGGCCATTTGTCTAGTTCTGTTTAAGAAACTTCCATAGGCAGCGCCTAGGGGGGGCACGGGTGGGGGGGAATATGGCCCCCCCGAGATTGGCCACTACTGGCTACTTCGTGTGGTCACCGCTCACCACCACCTCCAGCTTCTGTGGGCGGTGCCTGTTTGCTGCTGACTACAAATGGTGCCCCCCTCCTCCCCCCCAGTCTCAGGAGACACCAGTCATTTATGGTCACTTCCATAACTGAATCCTTATATTCTTGCTTTACTGACTGGGTGACCAGATGATGCCTTTATATGCAGAATAATAGGAAGGAGTTTGGAATGGGTAAAATTAGCTATTATCTATGCTTTCAGTGTACCTGGAAGGATGTCCTGCCCTTCTGTTTATAGTCCTTCCCTCCTGAGTAGTATAGACTTAAATATACAAATGTCATTTATTGACCCCCTTTTAAATATTCAGATTTATAAAATTTGAATTAAAACCTAAGAAAAATGGTATGGCCTCTTTAGTTCTCCAGTTCAAATATTGGGAAATTATTATTTAATTCATATTTAATTGCCCTTGAAAGGAAGTTAGTGCTTGCTGTATCAACCAGGTCAGGACTGAACAGGTTGTGTTTAGGAATAAAAAAGTGAGGAAGGTCTGACTTTTGGAGACAATCCAGAAAATAATCCACAAATTCATAAAAACAATGATCAAGATCTTTAGACTGCCAGTCCTTGTCTTCTGGCCAGCGAGCGCACATGTGGAAGAAGGCAGTTTTGGCATGATAGGAACAGAATTTATCCAGCTCTCTTCTGCTTTTGTACTTTGCTTTAAGCTGTTCCAGAAGATGCTTCAGAAGTTTAAGACACTCTTTCCTGTTGAATAAAAAGTATTTTTAAAAATACCTTATTTGGTCTAAGCAAGTCTTTCCGAAAATGTAAAAATTCTGTACTTTTTAATTAATTTTATGAGTTATTTGATACCACCCTGAAAAAGTGAATTAACAAATCTTGCCAGTAATTTTTTATATAAAATGTGAAAATGCAGGTGCATCTTACACACCACGTTTATTGCAAAGATTCCCATGTTGAAATTTAGGTAATCCTAAAATTAAGGGACTGTGTAGCCAAGAAAACTGCAATAGTAGCAGAAACTTGGTGGCAAAAGCTATCCTTCCCTGATAGTGAGGGGAAATGTTGAAACATTCCTGTGGAGTGAATATCCCCTAGAATGGGTGAGGTCTTTTGGAATGGGAAATCTGGCCACAAGGTTAAAAATAACACTTTTAAGGCAAAGGCAGTGATTTTCCTAATGATATTATGATTTGGGTCAAGAGAACTGAGAGAAGCACAAGGTAAACTGTAGAAGTTAACCTTTTATCTCTTACACACAAATCTTAATCACATGCTTTGGTTCCCATTCTCTTCCTATGAAGAATGCAAAATGAATTAATCTAAAAAGTCAGTTTCTTAGACAATAGAATGTCAAAACGCTCTTTACCTAATTGCCCACACTTTTAAGTGCCTCAAAAAGTAATTTTAACTTGTACCCAATGTCTAGAATACACAGCTGTTAAAACTCATAAAGGTTGAATCATCACTTCTCAGCCATAACCCTTTTACCAGGAAGCAATTTTTTAAATGACTCGCATAGGTATTAAAATAATCATATTATTTATTTCATAATGCAAATATGTGGCCTCAACCTGGTCTATATAGTGTGCCTCCATCTCATACTGACTAAATGGAAGTCAAGTGCACTTTGTGCTGTAGAAGATTATATTTACTTGACTAAAACAGAAAGATGTTTTCAGGATCAAAGTGCTTTGCAGATAGTTTCAGAAATCGGTCATAGAGAAGTAGAGCTGTAAAGGAACTCCAGAGGTCATCTAGTCCAACCCTGTGACTGAGGCAGGATCATTCATATCCAAACCTTCCCATACAAACCATAATCTAAACTCTACATAAGACTGCCATCAGCCTTGACACAACACAGAACACCCTAACTTGCCACAGGTAAAGCAGGGGAACCATGACAGCCAATGTCCTGCTTCTATAAAATACTGACAATATATGCTCAAGAAGTCCCGGGCAGAGGGCCCTACCCCCTGTGATAGTGGAAGGCAAAAACTCCCAGAGTCCATACCAATCTGATCCCAACTCCTTCCTGACCCCAGATCAGTCTGATCCTGAGTGGAGAGGCAAGGCCCTCTAGCCTGGAACCTCTGGCTTTGGTCCCAGGAGGAGCACTGGCACAGCCCAGTCAAAGTCCCCAGCCTTGGCTGTAGCCAACACACACTGCCTCTGGGGAGTCTTAAAAATACTCTGTTATACCTACGGAATCCTGTTCTGTCTTGCAAAAGATTTTCTAAATTTGTAATTAGAAAACTAAAATACTTGCAGGACTAAGCATAATGACTTAAAATAAGCTAAAGAACAAAGGTGTCATGAGATACTGACCTACAACATTTTACTTCACCATATTCACAGCAAGTTTTTGTGTTCCCATGATTCTTTATAATGTCCTTTTCAATATGTGAAAAAGAGAGCCGCCAGGTGCTTGCTAAATTAAAAACAAATGAACAAACTTTAATTCTTACCTGTGTATGACTTTTCCCTGTAATTATACTGCTACTTTAAGTATTCCCAAAGTGAATGTATTTGGAATACATGCAATTATTGTCTGATTCAAAATTCAATTAAGTCTGCAAATGTTAAAATGCCACAATCATGTGACTTTTACATGTTGTCATTACAGGGCAGAGTTGAAATTGTTTGGGGATCCTAACTGAATTAACATACTTTAATATGTTTGGATTTCTTTCAAGTGTAAGTTTAACAAGTGTCCAGAATGTCTAATGTGTGATTTGGGGGAGAGGAGAGGGGATTACAATATATACACATAAGTCTTTCACCCTTATTACTGAAATATTCCACATTCTTTCTGTAGTGTGGGGGTCCAAGACTGACCACAGTGCTCCAGGTGTGGCCTCCACCAGGGCCAAATAGAGGGTAAGAATCACTTCCATCAAGCTGATGGCAACAGTCCTACTAATGCAGCCCAGTATGCTGTTAGCCTTCTTTGCAGCAAGGGCACACTTTTGAATAGTTCTATTCCAAGGCATTCACTTCGCTCTAAAAAGCAAAAGAACTGCTAAAAATATTTAATAGGTTTAAACTACGTTATTTTTCTAGCGCTAACACTTGGCCATGACTTTTCCATGTTAATGTATATATTGCTCGTTATGCGTGCTCTATATATGCAGATGCATGTTTTCCTTCATTCAACAGATTTCTGTTGAGAATATAATGGGGAACAAATAATGCCTCCTAAACATATATGGCCATTAAGTACCAGAGCACTCTTATCAGGGGGATATATATGCACTGTAGGGATTACCCAAATGACTTCCATCCAGAGGTAGCCAAATTGAGATTAAGAGACGGATCCAGTATTCCTTGCAGAACTAATCTTCTTTCCATAACATAAGAACAATATAGAGTTCTTGCTAGATACAAAGCTAACATAAGACATTTTACAAAAAGGTAACTTAGGCCCCTGGTAGATGTTACATTAATGTCTTAATTGTGCCACACAAATAGTAATATGCCACACATTCAAGCAATTGATGCCATAAAGTGGCAAACCAGCTGCAAAGATGTGTTCCACATCTAATACGGAACATCTTTGTGGCTGGTTTGTATGTGTGGCATGTCAAAACTGAGCAGTGCAGCTCAATGCACAGGTTTAAACCTCTTTACTGGAGGTAGTAGGGAAGGGCATCAGTCCCCCTTGTGCTGAATCTATCAACCCATGTATGAGACAGCCCTGTGCAACTTCCTGAGCTGGGGGACCCCACCCCAACTGCACATTTTAACTCCTGGGATCCCAGGCTCCACACACCAGCAAGTTGAAAGGGTATGACAAAAAATGAAGTATCAGGGACCAGTTCCTGCTGCTGAGCTCTGCATTGGCAGTTATGATTTGGATCAGTCCCTGATCCTAAAAATCATGCATGCTGCCATGCATATATGATGTAGGTGGGCACCACGATTTTTGGGAACTTGGATCTGATTCAATCATGCCACTAAATTAACGTCTACCACTGTCCTTAGTGCTTTTGTTTTGATTACCTTTTATCACCCTTTCATTTTTGGCATGTTTGGGTACTAGGTATAGTGGGTTCTGTTTAAAGGCCTGTTTGACTTTTTTCCCAAGCCACTGGTCAATGTTTAAGCCATGCTCTGTAGATCTGGGCCAGCTCTGACTTCGATACTCCAAAGCCAAGATTATATCCACTGATATTTGTGCTTGAGGTTTCTCAATAAGAAGTGTTACTGCAGGGCTTCCAGGTTTTTTTTTCTTCACAGTCACAGTCATGTCTGTTAATAAGAAAGAAATAAACTTCCTTCAGTAATTCTTTTCTCTAATATGAAAAGGTTACATAGCAGCCCATTATAGTTAAGAAAAAACCGTATCTTAAATGTCAACGTTAAAATACTAGTGTGCAGTTAAACTTTTACAAGGTGTGAATGAAGTAATGTTAAGTATTTTAACTAAATTAGTATAATTCAAATACATAATTTATTAGATGTGTAAAAAATTAAGTAGAAAGCATGAAAACTACAAAGAACTTGAGACGGGAGTAACTTGACATTCACTTCTTTTAAATCTAGGATAAGTAACCAAGCCACTTTTATAAATAGATACTGTAAAATATAGCAAACTACATCCTTAATACTTTCACCAGGGTTATCCAACTTCTGAATGTCTGGGAGCTGTACAGCCCTTGCACTGCACCCTGCATACTAATTTCAAGTCAAAATACTTTTTTTTTTACTCAATTTGAAGATGGAGGCCATTTTGAGAGAAAAAGTATTTTAAATGCATGTCTTCCAGTCAAAAGGAACATAACAAAAGAAACAGGCAGTATGTGGAATAACAAAAGTTTCTTCAAGTGTCTGTCTGTGTGTTCCATTTACAGTGCACATGCACCTTGTGGACCAGAGCTAGGAATGCTTTAACCAGCAGTCTGTTGTTGTGCCTTCATACTACTGTTCTCAAAACAAGATTTGCTTATACCTTAGGTCACACTCCTGATGAAACATGACCAGGTTCTTTCTCCTGTTTGTTCCCTAAAGCTAGGGACAGAAGTTGCACAAGCTGGTTTAAGTAATCAGAAACTGGTTTAAACCTGGTACAGAACTTCAGTGCATATAAATCACTTCCAAAATTGCTAAAGTAGTTTAAGATAAACCTGGTTGAATGTAGTATCAGACATAACTGATTTAGGTCAAACCAGCTTATAAAACTTCTGTCCCAGCCCCCTTCCTGGTTCAAGTTAAATGAGTCCTTGAGTATCCCAGGATGCTTTGGAGCCCTGGGCTGGGCTGGGCTGGGCTGTCTGCTTCAGGGGAGTATGGTTGGCTCCGGTCCCTAGCCAGAGCACTACTACTTCTAAGCTTCTTAGCCGGCTGGCTAAGAAGGGGATGGTGCTGGGGGCGGGAACCCCGGCTCTGGACCCGAGTCGGGGTCTGCCAAGCAGAGGCAGAGCAGCCCCTCACAGGCTTTTCCATCACTTGCTGCTGGAGCAGAGGACGGGGGTGGTCAGACCCTGGGCCAGGCTGGCAGGATGCTGGGGTCTGCCTGGCAGGGACAGGGTAGCCCTGACAAACTTTTCCCCACTCGCTGGTCAAGCTGCAGGAGCAGGGGGCGTGGCCAGACACTGGCCCTGGGCTAGCATCTGCCTACTCCCTACCCCTGCTGGAGTGGCAAGTAGGGAAAAGCCTGGCAGGGGCTGCTGTGACACTGTCAGGCAAACCCCAGGAAGAGAGGATTTAAATCCTCCTCCCTCACGTCCACCTCAGTGTGCAGGCTACTAGAGCAGTCAACAGAGAAAAGCCAGGCAGGGGCTGCTGTGTCTCTGCAAGCAGACCACAGCTGGGGTGTTGTGTGGGCAGGGGAAGGGTTTTAAATATCCTTCCATCCCCTCCCTTCCACCTCATCATGCTGGCCCTGGCTGGGATCTGGCCATCTCCTCCACCCCCACTTCAGCAGGGAGCAGGAGAAAAGCCTGGTGGGAGCTTCTCCCCCCCACACACCCTTGGCTGGGGTCTGTGCAGGCCGGGATACCTACTGGTACCTTTAAACCCCCAGTCATACTCAGCAGGCCTGGCCACGCCACCCACCTCCCCAGTTTAGCTTGAGCAGGGATGGGGAGGAAAAGCCTGGAGAGCTTCTCTCCCAGCTTCCCTCCAGCCTTCCAGCCACTACTGAAGGAAAGGGAGAGCTTGCTCTAGCACCCCTCAGCTTCTGGCTGAGCCACTGCAGACATGTGGCTATATTTCCAGAATCAAGTGAACGTCTGTTCACTTGCTTCTCAGTTCAATTTATGCAGTGTAGACTAGCATGCAAAGATTGAATTGATTCATCCTCGGGCTTCTTGATTGTCTGTACTTAGCCTAAAGAGTCTTTTGTGACTCCTGTGTTTCAGTAACGGGTTAAGTCCTACTGTTTTGTAAAAAGAATGATGAAGATGGTGCCTCCAGAATTGTACTCACCACTATTCTACACATCAGTTATGGCCAGGGTGATTGGTCCTGTTGGCCTCCTTACAATCCCAAGAATAACCTAAGTGGACACCTACACAGTCAGGCGGGTGGCTAACTGGCTTAGGGACTGCAGCCAGAGAGTGGTGGTGGACGGGTCATTCTCAGCCTGGAAGGAGGTGGGCAGTGGGGTCCTGCAGGGTTTGGTCCTTGGACTGCTGTTATTTAATATCTTCATCAGCGATTTGGACAAGGGAATGGAGAGCACCCTCTCCAAGTTCATAGATGATATCAAATTATGGGGCAGAGTTAACACACCGGGGGGCAGGGAGCAGATACAGGCCAACCTGGACAAGTTGAATCAATGAGTGGAACAAAATAGGATGCAATTCAACAACGATAAATGTAAGGTACTCCACCTAGGAAGGAGGAATCCCCAGCACACCTACAGGTTGGGGGATGACCTCAACAGCACAGAGGCTGAGAAAGACCTTGGAGTCATAGTGGACTCCAGGATGAACATGAGCCGGCAGTGTAATGATGCCATCAACAAAGCCAATCGCACCTTGTCATGTATTGGCAGATGCATGACCAACAGATCAAGGGAGGTGATGCTCCCCCTCTATGCGGCATTGGTCAGGCCACAGTTGGAGCACTGTGTCGTTTTGGGAGCCACACTTCAAGAGGGACACAGAGAAGCTGGAGAGGTTTCATAAATTTCATAGACGTTAGGGCTGTAAGGGACGTCGGAAGATCATCGAGTCCAGCCCCCCACCTGAAGGGCAG
>NW_017729027.1:17180862-17183441 GCF_001723915.1 Gavialis gangeticus | reverse complement strand
ATGGCAGGGGGTCGAACTCAATGATCTGCTCAGGTCCCTTCCAACATTAGAAACTATGAAACCTAGCACTAGGTTGTTTGTCCCTTGTGATAAGGACCAGCTTAGATATTTGTAGATTTCTCATATTTTTGCCCAGATATCTGCAGACAAGAAAACAAGCTAAAAATAATACATGCACAACACTATTTTCAATAACATCCCTAAATTAAAATGTAATCTGCTGCATACTTACTTGTTATGTTCTTTACTTCTTTTTTAATAATATTCCTCACCAATAAAAGCATGGCATTTGCTGATAATTTTCCATCATCTTCTAAAAATTTGTCCAGGTGTCTCTGAGGATGTCTTTTAAAAGACACGTAATGAAAGGCACCAGTGGCATCACATTCATCCAGCTGTACTCTTGGAATTGGCACCTTAAGCATGATATCAAACTCATTTGGTTCAGAAATCTGTGAATAGCAGAAATACACTACTAAATGGTACAGAACAAGCTTATATAATTAATTTACAGCTTAAGCCTGCATTTTTGTTACAAATGCCTCAATGGACTTTGTTCTCCATTCCACTGTACAGTGTAACAGGGAATAAACACAGACTTATTTGTGCTGAAGGACCAGTGAACTCAGTGGAACGCAACACCATCCCACTAGGTAGCAAATACCTCCTGAAAAAATCTTAGTTTTGGATGGTTGTTAATACAATGCCTACATTAGCTGGCGTGAAACTACTCACTGGCTATAAGTGGTACGGCTTGTGAAAGAGCCTTGGCACAAATGACTGCATCCTCTGCTTCTGTACCACTTTCTGGGATACTTAATATATGATACTATCGTTGTTAATGCTAGGCTTACCCTTGCAATTAGTTTAAGAAAGGAATTATTGTGGTTATGCTTGTAGGCCATTACTGGTTAAAAGTAACCATAGTTACAGGTCCCTGTTACACATGCATGTCCTTTGACTGAAACCAGTGTAAAATGCATAGCTAATTCACAAAGTTTCTAATACCTAATTTCTACCATATTCATCTTTACTCTACCTTTCAGTTCCTACATTCTGCTCCTGCTCCAAGTAGATCAAGTCCTGGGAAGACTGCCCAGAGCAGGGCGGGGCTGGACCCAATGATCTCATGAGGTCCCTTCCAGCTCTAATCTTCTGTAAAGCTGTGAAGATGCGAGTGTACCATGGATGTATACAGTAGCATAACAACATTGTCTATAGTTCGTTTTCAATTCCTTTAATGATTCCTAACATTCTATTTGCCTTTTTGATGCTGCTTTTCAAGAATGATCCACAGTAACTCAAGGATACCTTTCCTGGGTAATAACAGCTCATTATCATTTGTGGGCACCTGGGGTTGTTCCCAGACCCCACGAATCACTTCACACTTACCAACATCGGTTTTCATGTTGAAGAGCAGAGGCCCCAGCCACAAGACCCCACTGTTTACATCTGTTCATGGTGAGAATTGATCATTTGTACACATCTTTTAGCCAGTTATTGATCCTGGAGTGGATCTTGCCTCTAATGTTGAAAACTTAATTTTGGTGTGGAACAGCTTTTTGAAATTCCACATATGCTGTACCAGCCAGATTACCCTGATTCACATGCTTATGTCCTCTAATACAATGATTCTGAACCACAGTGCCTCGAGGTACAAGAAGATAAATAGATGCATGCTGGCTCAGTCCCTGCCTGGCTGTCCCCACCCCCAATCTCCACTACCTGGCCCTCTGCAAGGGGGTAAACACTAATAAATCAGTTTTATTAGTAATTGTAATAATTCAGTAATAAATTCATTTTTGAAATGGGGTGCTGCCTGCCATAGGTAGATTAATGCAAGGTCCAATGGGACCTGTCCTCAGTGGCCCCAAGCCAACTAGAGGCTTCGCTTGTGGATCGCTCTTCAGCAGGGAAGCAAAAGCCACCGTTATAAACATGATGCCATTTTTGGCTCTTTGCTCGTTGGCTCCAAGCAGCAGGGCTGCCAGGGCCTTTCAACAAATCAGCAGTGGGGAGACAAAAACGATGCTGGGTTTAAAATTGTGGTTTTTGCTTCCCTGTTGATGAGGAATGAGCCTCAAGCACAGCACCTCCACCAATCAGCAACAAGGGTGTTATGGGGGGATGCGCACAGGGGAACCTGCAATATTAAAGGTGCTTCTGCACACATGGCCAGGAGCACAGCCTGGCAGTCAGTACCCTGCTGGTAAGTCTAATGGTTGGGGGGAACAGACGCACACAGAGATGAAAGCCCCAACAGTGAGGGGGTGAGCGGGGTAGGAGATGCCCAGCCACAGCAGTGAATGCAACCCCACGGATGAAGCTGTGGGCAGCTCGTCCAGAGGGGCGTAGGTTGAGGGGCAGGGGGCTCCCCACCGCTGCCTGCATCCTGCAGGGGTGGTATGGGGGGCATGTGCCCCCTGGATTTTCGTGCAGGTGAGTTGCCTGCTGTGGACTTGGGGCCAGGCAATATGACACTTCCTGGCAGGGGGGCTGGGGTTAGGCCTGGGTTGTGCTTGGGGTGGGCAGGCTCAGCTGCACGGGGCATGTGGTGGCAGCGCTGGGAAGGGTAGAGG
>NW_017729027.1:17175217-17175862 GCF_001723915.1 Gavialis gangeticus | reverse complement strand
TTCCTGGCAGGGGGGCTGGGGTTAGGCCTGGGTTGTGCTTGGGGTGGGCAGGCTCAGCTGCACGGGGCATGTGGTGGCAGCGCTGGGAAGGGTAGAGGAGCTATGAGGAATTTTGGGGTAGCTACAGCCCTCCCATATCTCCACCCCTCTCTGCTGCCTCTCCCTTGGAAGCCTTGCCCCAAGCAGGGTTGGTGCTATGGGGAGGCTTGGGAGCTATAGCTACCCCAAAATTACCCACAGAAGCCACCCTCCCAGCACCGCCACCCACCCCAAGCAGCCCAGCCCACCCCAAGTCCAGCCCAGCCCCCGCACCAGGAAGAGGCCAGCACTGCCCCTGGCCCCTGCCCCACAGCCTGCCCTCATCCCACAAATCCACGCAAATCCAGGAGGGCACATGCCACCCATGCTTCCTCCAGGAGTGTGTGCAGAGGCAGGGAGCCTCCCCACACTCTTCCCTTTTGGACGAGCCACCTGTGGCTCCATCCTGCTCCCAGCCCTGGAGTCACATTCACTGCCCTGACTGGCCAGTGCCTGCCCCACTCCCTCCCTCACCATGGGGGCTTCCATATGCCCCCTCCACTCCCCTTCCCCCCCCCATGCCTCTCTCCCCCACAGACTTACTGGCCAGACACTGCTCTCCAAGCT
>NW_017729027.1:17172936-17175011 GCF_001723915.1 Gavialis gangeticus | reverse complement strand
CTGGTTTCCCTTTCCAGAAGAACATATAGCCACCCCCCTCCTCCCCCACAGACTTACTGGCCAGACACTGCTCTCCAAGCTGCCCGGCTGCATTCCTGGCTATGTGCATTTATCAGTGATGTCAATTAGCCAAAAAAAAAAAAAAAGCGCCAACAGCCAATAACAGTAATTTTCATTTTATCAGTACCAATCTGATATGCAGCAGATATACTGGTACACCTCTAGAGGGGGCCACCAATTTTGTGTTTGCCCAGGACCCAATAAATCTTAATCCACCTCTGGTGCTGTTCAATTCCCAGAAGTTATGGAGGGGGTTCTTTGATCCTATAAAGGTTGAGACCCACTGTTGTAAGGTCTCTGGTAGGTTGATACCGTATGATTTCCCGTTACAAAAGCCAGGTTGACTTTTCCCCAGCAAGTCCTGTTTGTCCATGTGAAGACAACCCATTTTTTTACTGTAATTCCAATAACTCCAGTATGCAACACAGGATACTGGGCATGATGGGTATTGGTCTGACTCAGTAAATAGCGATTCTTACATAATTTGTGAGGAGTAGCTATTAAGCTCACTTGCTTGTAGTTCCCCTAGATCTCCTCTGGAGTCCATTTATAAGAAAGGGATTGTATTGGCTACCCTCCAGTCCAAAGGCTGTTTTAGTGATATCATCTAAAATTAATAGACCTGCAGTTTCAAGTCTGAGCTTCTCCAGGACTCTTGTTTACAAAATACCATCTGAGCTTAATTTGCCACTGTTTAGTTTGTCAGTTTCCTCTATAGCCTCATCTATCAACACCTCAGCTTGAGTCAATTTTTATCCATCCCCTGGAAAGAGTGGCTCCAGTCACAAGAGTTTAACTGGGGGTCAGCAACCTACAGCCCCCAGGCCAGATCCATCCCACACAAGCAACTAGATACGGACTGCAGCCAGATGCTTTATCCATGCTACCTGATGGCTGACCATCAGAAAGGAGAAGCAGGAAGTGGCAGAAGCATCTGGGTCCCAGCCAGAAAGTGTAGCTGACTTGTGTGTGCTCTAGCTTAATTCACAAAACAACTCACTCGGTTTCTCCACCACAGCCTTAACCTTCCTGAGCACTTACTCTGAAGGCAGTGAGACACAGACAGAGAGAACAAGCTTTCCAAAGGACTCTGCCACCCTGATACTTGATTTATCGCCCATTCTGATTTACCCAACTCCTGAATACTTTCCAGGCAAAGAGGGCAAGACTAAGCCCTTCCCCCCGCACCCATAGGCCTTGCCCTCCAAGTACTCAGCTGCTTTTCTTTGCTAGCTGTGTGTCTGCCACACCTGTGTACTGCTCAGCCCCTCCCCCGTGCTTCTCCCAGCTTCCTGCCTTCAGAGACCTGAGGAAAAAGGTCTTGCACTGGAAAACTGGTCCTTTTTTTTCTTTATATATTTCATGTAACAGGTCAAAGTAGCCAAACCAGCTCCAAATCCAACTGATTGAACAGAACTGAATCCTTCTGAAAATCGTATCGGCTGAGCAGGCAGAACACAATGGTCCTAGACGCCAAGTATAGTGCTACAACACATCAGCACCCTCCATCCCAGGCTCTAACTTGCCTGCCTACCTTTACCCCAGCCTCATCATTGTGCCCTAAGAAACCCTTGCCTCTCAGCCAGGCTGACTGAGCCCTGCCCGTTGATTTTGTGCCAGCAACATGACCCCCGCTCCCCGCTGGCAAACGTTTAACCCTCTTTGCCCCCTTACATTTCTGACCAGCCCCAGGGCGGCAGCACCTGGCCCCCTGCGCTGCTGCCGGCCCCCATCCTCACCCCAGACCCCTGCCGCTTCCGCCTGCAGCGCCGCCCCCCAGCCCAGGCTCGGACAGGGCAGGGCAGCAGCCCACGCTCACCTTGAGGTGCTCGTAGTAGCTGCCGGTCCCGAGCTTCTCCACCTCGCGGAAACTGCTGTCGCGCTTCACCGCCTGCACCAGCCGCGCAGCCAGCTCGTTCACCAGCGCCGCCGCCTCCACCGTGTCCCGCCGGGCGAGGCTCAGCCGGCTCAGGACGGCCCGCAACAGCTGCCCCAGTCCCGGCCCTAGCCCCGGC
>NW_017729027.1:17167258-17167936 GCF_001723915.1 Gavialis gangeticus | reverse complement strand
GTCTCCCCCGGCCAGAGGGGGCTGCACCCGCTGGGGTGCTCCGGCCCCGGGTGGAAGGGGTGGCCTTAGCCCGCCCTGCGGAAGTGCCCCGGCCCCGGGGACTCTCGCTGCGCTCCGCCATAATCCCACCCGGCGTCCCGGGAAACGAAACTGCAGCCGGCGCGAGCAGCTCCTGGGACTCCCTGGCCTCGCCCCCAGGGAGGCGGGGGAGGCGTTCCCCGCTGGGCCCCGCCCCGCCCCGCCCCCGGGCCCGGGCCGGGCCGGGCGGCTCGTTGAGTCCTAGGGCAGAGGGGGGCATATTCCCGCGGTTTCTTCGGTCACGTGATGCGTTGCGTCACCGCCCCCCCCTGCAGCCAGTCCTCCAGAGCAGACGAGACGTGGAGGGGACTTGCCTACCTACTCACCCCGCCTCCCACTTCTGGTTCCGGCACCTACCCGCCGCAATGGTGGTCCCTGTAGCTGCGGCTCTGCGGCGCTTCACGCCGGTGACGCCGGGCGCCGCTCCGTTGATGTCTCCGGTCCGGCCCCTGTGCCGCCGCCTCCCGCCGCCCTGGAGCCGCCGGGCAAGGAGCGATGCCGCTGCCGCCGCCGCACGCTACGACGTGGTGGTGATTGGTGGTGGCCACGCCGGGACCGAGGCGGCGGCTGCGGCGGCTCGCGGCGGGGCCCGGACGCTGC
>NW_017729027.1:17151389-17167099 GCF_001723915.1 Gavialis gangeticus | reverse complement strand
CGCATAAGATTGACACGATCGGTAACGGGGGGTCGGGGGGGGGAGCGGCGGGCGCGGGGCCACGGGCCGGGCGTGACCAAGGCTCCTCTCGCGTCTGGCGCAGGGCAGATGTCCTGCAACCCCTCCTTCGGGGGCATCGGGAAGGGGCACCTCATGAGGGAAGTGGATGCCCTGGACGGGTTGTGCGCCCGCCTCTGCGACCACTCGGGGGTGCACTACAAGGTGCTGAACCGGCGCAAGGGCCCGGCCGTGTGGGGGCTGCGTGCGCAGGTGGATCGGAAGCTGTACAAGGAGAACATGCAGGTGAGGGGCAGGGGGTTGGGGGGCCAGTGAGAAAGGAGTAGGCTCTCAACCCTGTTGAAAGGATCCGGGTTGAACTGAAAAGGGTGAAGAGAAGATGCCCAAAGGCCTGAGCAGAAAGATGTCACAATGTTTTAGTTATTCAGAAGAGAAGCTGAGGGGATACCTCTTATGGTTCAGGCAGGAAGAAAATATGTGGTATTCCTGTGCTCTTTAATCTAGGAGTGAAAAGCTAGAGTCAAATTCACATGGTAAACGGAGGCCAAAAGATTTACCCATCAGGGTAACTCACAGTTGGAGAAACTAGCAAGAAAAGTGGGGGACGCTCTTGTTTGTTGATACTGTCAAGTGAAGATGTTTTCCTGCAAGACGCGTGCCTTAGTCGAGCCCAAGTTCTCTGGCAAAACATGGGAATAACTAGATGACGTTAGCTGACTTTGCTGACATGCAGAACTGTTTCTGGATTATCCAGTGGTCTCTGTTCTGTCATTAAAACCTGCAGATCTGTAAATAAGTAGCTATTAGTTCTGCTTAGTAAATCCCAGACATCACTGCAGTAATTGAATGTGATAGGCACTTGAGTTATGCTTCTCCTGCTTTAAAATAACTTGGTAATGGAGTGGGAGAGAGAGAAGCTGCTATCCAGTAATTGGAAGTGTGTGGTTCAATGTTTGGGGGAAGATGTGTGGTCGTAGGGATGGATGGACAGATACTCATACTAATTCCTTCTCTCCTGATAGAAAGAAATCCTTAATACCCCATTCCTGACTGTTCGTGAGGGGTCTGTGGAAGATCTTCTCTTGAAGGAACCAGAGTCAGAACATCCAGGGAAATGCCAAGTCAGTGGGGTCCTTCTTGGTATGTACTGTAACTAGATATTAAAGGTATTTGATGCGTCACTTCCCCCTCAAAACTGAACAGAACCTTGAGAGTAAATATGCTTCAGGAATTAACTAAAAAGCATATATATGGCTTAGAGAGAGTATGAGCCAGTCAAGACAGCCAGGTGTTACTGTTATCACTAAGTCTTTTGGAGAATGACAGTATTTAAGCTTTTGCCCTTAAATTAGTGTCAAAATCTGTCCCAAGTTGTATGAAAAGATTCTGGGGAGTTAGTTGAGTCTGCTACAGACAGAAATGCATTTCTGTCTAGTGAGTGTTTGATTTATGAACACCAGGGATCCAGGTTTTCTGTTTCCCACAGAAAAACAGAAAACCACAGATTTCCCCTTTTAATTGGAGAAAACACAGATTTCTCCTTCTAGCAGAAAAACCTGTGGATTCCCCACTTTTGCAAAGAGCTCTGTAGGCTGGTTGAGCTCCAGCCTGCAAGAGCTGTTTGCCCAAGCAGACGGCAGCAGTGGGGGAGCCAGCTTCATGCTGCTTCTGCCGCAGCTGCCTGCTGTTGGCAGCGGGGAGCTGCAGACTTGGGTCCCTGGCCCCATAGCCCTGGCAGCTGTGGGTCCACCTCTGGCAGGGCTGGGGGGCAGGGGCTGTGGATGGGGGCAAGATACAAGGGTAGGATGATGTAGGGGCTTTGGGGGCGCAGTGAAGGGCACTAGCAGGGCTGGGAGAAAGTGAGGGGGACCAGCAGGGCTGGGAGAGGCGTTGGGGAGGTGTGAGGAACACTAGCAGAGCTGTGGGGGGTGCTTTTAATTTTAATAACAGTTTTAGGGCAGTTTATCAGACAATTTGCAATTTTTTGTCAGAATTTGTGATTATTTTTTTTTTTATCAGAGAAAATCAGGATCCCTGGTGAACACTGAGCAAATTTCCTTAGCCCTGTCTCCTTTGTGTTATGTGTCCGTTACTGATTCTGCCACACCTGGATGCCAAGTGATATCTTTGTTAGCAGAGTCCAAGTTCTGCTTCTCCGGGGTCAGATGTAGCATTTCCCAGGATGAACGTGAAAATATGAAACATAGTATTTATTTTGCATGTTGAGCTCCTGAGTTTCATCTTGTTGATGGGGAGCTGTTCTGTGGATGAAGTTTTGTCTGGTCTGGTTGTTTCCTGGCATATTAGACAGAAATTCTGAGTACTCCAGCGGCACTAGGTCTCAGCTAGAGAGGAAAGAGCAGAACCACTAAAATTAATTTCCCTAATCTCAGGCTTTGGTCTTGTCTTCTCAGTTCAGACAGAAACAAGAGACTAGCTGAGGTTAGAAATGGAGGGCTCTGAATAGATCATAGTGCACCTGCTTTTATGTCTCCACTGTTTTTTCCTGTTTAAGGCAGACACGTTGGAGAATGCTGGGCTGGTTCTAGGCAACAGCAACACATCAGGACCTTGGTTGTTAATCTGTATGTTTCTGAAAATTCTTTTACAGGTGATGGCAGCAAAGTACATGCTGGCAGTGTCATACTGACCACTGGTACCTTTCTGCGGGGGATGGTCCTCATTGGATTGGAGAGGCATCCAGCTGGGCGATTAGGGGATCCGTCATCCACTGGACTGGCTCAGACTCTGGAGAAACTGGGGTTTGCTGTAGGGAGGCTGAAGACTGGGACCCCACCCCGACTTGCCAAAGATACCATTGATTTCAGCATTCTGGAGAAGCAATGGGCTGACAGCCATCCTGTCCCATTCAGCTTCCTCAGCGAGACTGTTTGGATCAAGGTGTGATGCAGTTTGGGCAGGGAAGGCCACTGTAGTATGATTCTTGCAGTATTGTGCTCAGCACCTTCAGGAAGATGTAATGAGCTGTCTTTGCTGAGAAAATAGTCTGGTCGATATTATGACTCCTGTAGACAGGAGTTACCTTATTTCTGCATGAGTGCTCAGAGTTCTGCTTCTCTGAGACATCAGCTCTGAAGCAGAGGGGAAAACTAAGGTTAATGCAAATCTGCACGGCATCCCACACTTCCTTTGGAATATCAGTCTCTGATTAGGTGTGTAGAGCAGCGGATACGTGGCTTACCAGGATTTGTTCTTCTAACTCACTCTTGAGGAATTTGTTTAACCTCCAAGCACCATTTCCACAGCAGATGTAATGGAACTATCACTGTATGGAGCCACTGTAGAAGTTAGCTAATGTCTGAAATCTTCAGGTGAGAAGTGCTTGATCAGTGTAAAGCGTTATTGGTGGATTAAATCTAAGTAAGCCTTAATCTTTTTCAGCCAGAGGATCAGCTCTTATGTTACCTGACTTACACTAACCCCAAAGTGGACAAAATTATCCGTGATAATCTTTACCTGAACAACCATGTAAAGGAGACAACAAAAGGACCCCGGTGAGTATGAGGCATCTTGCAAGGATCTTTTTCATGATGTGACAGAATAGCTGAATCTGCCTAGTTCTTCCTTATTTTATTTCTGGGAGGCGGCTCGCAATCAGTGATTACCTTCTCTCTGTGTTACCCCCTTGCACTGATGGTTGTTTCCCTCTGCAGGTACTGTCCCTCACTTGAATCTAAAGTTCTGCGCTTTCCAAACCGTATTCATCATCTGTGGCTAGAGCCTGAGGGTCTGGATTCCAATATCATCTACCCCCAAGGAATGTCAATGACACTGCCACCTGAGCTCCAGGAGCAGGTGATTACATGCATCCAGGGCTTGGAGAAAGCCAAGATGGTACAGCCAGGTGAGAGAGAGAGTCAGATTGCTCCATACAGTCTGTATTACAAAGGGATCTAGACTTATGACCCATTGTTGTTCCCAGGTGCACAAGTTTTGAGCAAACTTATATCCTTCTGAGCTCTTAGATCTGGAAATCTTGGCACCCAGAGTGAACACACATCAGTCATTTTTAATTGGATTTTTTTTTATATAAACACATTTTTCCCTGAAAGTAATCCTGTTTTATTTTAACATGAAATCAAACTATTTTGATATGCACACTTCTTACAATCTGTTAATTAATCAAAACCTATTCAAACAATATATGATTGCAGCGAAATGTTTAAGAAAATCTGGAACCTACTAAATCAGCTTGTGATGATGGCAGCCTCCTCCTCAGATATAGAGAGACTGTCTTCTCCACCTTAACTTAGTGCCATTCAAAAAACAGTTTATTCGAAATTAGAATCCAACTCAGAGCTGAAAAAGCAGGAAAGTTTGTCTTTCTATTCCTGTGTGTAGGTAAGCTTAATGTGAGGTTGAAATCTACTGGTTCTAGATTACTGGAAGACTTGGTAACCAAAAGCTGTATGAAGTTCACTAACTGCAACTAGTGCTTCCTTCCTTTAATAAATGAGCTCTTATGTAATATAGTCTGGTGTTAACATTGTATATTTATTAAACTAAAACAAAACAATGTTATAGTGCTGGTTTTCTGCATTTTTAGTTACATTTTGATTGAATACCATTTTCTAAAGCTATTTGACCCATGCTACAAGTTAAAAAAAAAAAAACATGATGAACAACAGTAATTCACTATTTTCTATCCTAAGAACATGTAAATGTTCATCATCTAAGGATGTTAAGGTGTATGACTGCTTAATGTTTAAATATGCATCCTGATTAGCAAAAAGTAGTGTAAAATTTAGCATAAAAATGGTGTTTAGTTGCACATTAATGTGTGTTAAGGGTTACCAGCCAGTGAGCTTCTTCCTTTCTCTAAGAAATTACTAAAAAGCAAAACAAGGTTAAAATTATTTAAATTGGCAGGTGAGAAACCTTGATTTGAACAATGATTAAAATTAATGAATCCACCCAAATGATGCCTAATACGATAGAGGGTGTATTCTCCTTTTCTTGATGACAGTCTCCTTTGCATATACTAGGCTATGGAGTTCAGTATGACTTTCTAGATCCTCGTCAGCTCACTGCTTCCCTTGAGTCTCGTCTGGTTCAGCGGCTCTTCTTTGCAGGACAAATAAATGGCACCACAGGCTATGAAGAAGCAGCAGCCCAGGTGAGCAAATCTGAAAGTGTGCATTTCACACTCAGACTACACCCCAAAAAAACTGGTAATCATAACTCAGTGCCAGTGTATGCTCCCCATCGCACCTCCCCCCCCAGTGGTGTAAACAGGATGTTGTACTGGTTATGCAAGTTAAAGATACTTTGTAGAACCACATGCACAGGTTTTTCAGATGCTCAGCAACAAAACTCCTTGTTCTCAGACTGCTTTCCCACATCTGAGCATTAAGGAAACTGCCTGGGCAAACAGTGAATGCACTGCTTAGTTGATGGCTGAAAGCAAGGGCCATCTGGGGGAAGGAAGAGGCAGTACTTGCTTTGCACACCAGCAGTTCCCTCCAGGCACAAGGATAGCCACAGTAAGCAGCTGGGGAAAAGTAAGGGAGAGCATCCTGAGAACTCTAGAATGGTTGCAGAAAACCTTCTGTCCCAGGAGGTAGAACATTTGTTTTTAGGACTACTGCAAGGATCAGAGACCATCTAGTACCAACTAGCACACCTCAAATAACACAGATTCTGCCACAAATACCTGGAGGCTTGTGTGTGTCGGATATAACAGTCCACGTGGATCAGAATGAGTCAGTGTGCTGGCTTCATAGTGGCTCCTGTAACCACTTCGATGTCTGGCAGGGAGTGATTGCTGGAATCAATGCTTGCCTGCGAGTCTGTGGTAAACCTCCTTTCACTATCAGCCGCACTGAAGGCTACATTGGAGTCCTGATCGATGACTTCACCACGCTGGGCACCAGTGAGCCATACCGCATGTTCACCAGCCGAGTGGAGTTCCGCACATTCCTGAGACCCGACAATGCAGACAGCAGACTCACCTCCCGAGGTAACCTATCCCTCTGTTGATTTTCTTGACCAGCAGGCCAGCCTGTATAGCACCTCTCTCACTCGCACACTGTCTTTTCTCTGAAGGCTTTGAGGAAACTGGCTGTGTCTCCCGGCAACGATATGAACGAGCATCTCAGATAAAGGCTGCCATAGAGGAGGGAGTTACAGTGCTAAAGTCTCTTCAACTCCCTCCCTCCAAATGGTCCAGCTTGATTCCGGAGATTGTAATCAGCAGCAGTCGTACCTCACCTGTCAGGTAAAGGTTGCTACTGATCCTTCCCTGCCTGTCCACTGCTTGCTTCTGTAGGAGAGCTGCATTCTGAACCATTTTTTTTCCTCTTTTTGAGCACTTACGGTGTTCAAGCGTCCAAATGGTAGCTTTCTAGCTGCATAAATGTATTTCTCTGATTGTACTTTCCCTGAAGTCTGTGTGGCTCAGCTTCAGAAGGAGAACTGGAATGGAGCATAGACAATGTTTGACTTGTAGTCTGGTGTTAAGAGCACTGCTGAGAAAGTCAGAGAGATGCAGGTTCAAACCCCTTCTGGGTTTTGGGGAGGAAGATAGGGCTAGAACCCCAGCAGGTCTCCAGCTTCCTGGATGAGTGCCCCAGCTATTTTGGCTAAAACATGGGAGGACTCTGCCTCAGGAAGGGGGTTGTACTAGATGACCTCTGGAGGGCCGTCTGGGGCCTACTTCTCTATAACCTGCTCCCCCTTATGCTTTTTCCTGAATTTATGCAACCCCAGCATAGAGGCAGGGCTGAAACACACCCAGGTACCCACTGCCAGGTACCCAGGTAGGGAGCCAGGTAATAGCTTTTTTGCCAGTAGCAGGACAGATGTTGTACCCTGACTTTAATGGGGGTATTTCTTTACTGGTTTCAGATACAAACTGTAAACACCAGTGTAACGTATCTCCTTGTTCACATGGGTATAAATGTGTTATATGTCTGTGCCCAGAGAAGAGACATGAGTTTAGGTGTCCAGAGCAGCTTTTCCTGTGCTGCTTGCCCTCATCTGCGGGGACCCTCTGGCTGGAGAGGGTTTTTTGTTCTCTGCTGCTTGATCAGTCTTTGGTGCCCCTGCACAGGCTACCAGCTAAGTTGCTCACCTCTCATTCTCAAGTGATGGCAACTGGGTCATCCCTGAACTAGGATTTTTACCGAGCTGCATCCAGTGGGTCTGGGAATAGCTGCTTACCATTCTTGTGCAATGCACTAGCCCTGTTACAGTAATCACTTGGTCTTGTTTTCACAGGGCCTTGGACATCCTTCAGTATCCAGAAGTCAACATGGAATTATTGGCAAGGATTTTCCCAGAACCCCTTGGAAAGCTTGCTGAATGGAGAGAATTGGCAGAAAGACTTAAAATAGAAGGTAGAGAAGACCAAACATCATCCATGTGTTCAGTGGGGAATGACCATGAAACCCCAGCCATCTCTGGATTTTGCAGTGTGGAAAGGCCACTGTCAGTACAGCATCCTATTCTTCCATAAATGGACCCAAGTCCTACCTTGGAGAAAACACTGTTCTGTCTTGGCAGGGAGGAAAATTGAGTCTGTGTTAATTTTTCTTGGCCTTTTTTCCCCTCACTGCTCCAGCAGTGTATTACAACTGCCCCAGAGTTCTCCTGCTCTGCTTTGGTTAAGAGATCAAGTCTTTTGAAAACTGAGATTTGTAATATTTGTTTTTTCCAAAGCCCCTAAAACAGGGATTGGCAACCTATGGCCCATGGACTGGGTTGGCTCTGTCAAGCCATCTGATCCAGCCTCCAGACGTGGGATGTCAGCAGCTGGATTGACCCATTTTAGGTCAGAAACGGATAGGCGGTCACTAGGACCCAACGACTGTTGCTATCACTTCTCTCAGCAGCTGAACAGAAAAATCACCCTCCACCACTGCTTTTCCCTGCAGCACACAGTGTCCACAGCTGGCATTCTTACATGCACTGGCAAGTGAAAATGACTGCCACTGAGAGGAAAAGTGCCTGCTACAAACGTTCACCCTCTGCCACCTCTGAAAAGAAAAGTATCAGCAGTGGGTGCGTTCCCTTTTGCAGCTCCTGGGAAAAGCAGTGGTGGCAGCAGTTGGGTCCTAGCACTTGCCTGCTATGTGCTGGCCCGTCTTTCACCCAAACAGGGTCAGTCTGGCCCGCAGCCTAAAAAGGTTGCTGACCCCCAGTTTACTAGTGGTGAGGCTCCCTAGCGCATGGAAGCAAAGTGCTTAATTCCATAGACATTCTTGACATTTCTACCTAGAATTTTGCTTCTGTTGTCAATAGCTCTTTTAAACAACCATGTATTTTGTACCTACCATGTATTATTGTTTTTGTTCTCCCATCCTCTTTGCTGCCAATGCAGTTGTTTACAACTTGTGTACATCCAATCAGCAGCAGGAAATGGAGGAAGTGCGCCGAGATGAAGCTCTCCGATTGCCAGAGGACCTGGATTATTTCACCATTAATGCATCACTGTCCCAGGAGATGCGAGAGAAACTGCACTCAAACCGTCCCCAGACGGTAAGGCACTAGGCCAGAGGGTGGGAGTATGGCAGTAATGGCCACAAAGCACCACTTTATGCTGGCATTTGAAAATTGGGGCAGGAGGGAGGATTACCCACTTTGGCACTGAGTTGTGAGATCTTGTTTCTCCGTAGTAGGTTTGGCTATCACCAGCTGGATTAAGGAGCTTCATGGTTAGGGGTCTAACCAAAGTCGAGGCAGCGGACGGCCAATTTCAAGTGCAGATCCTGGGGTTGGCAGTAATTTCCACAGGCTGAGCACAGCAGGCCCCTCCACCCCTTGGCCAAGGGGCCCCAGTGGTCCCATCCCTTGACAGAGATTGGCTGTAAGGGCTGCCCATGTGGCCCTGCCCCTTGCTGCCAATCAGCAGCAAGGGGTGGGAGCAGCAGTCAGCCTCCTTCCCTCCACGCCTCCCCCTAGTGCGCTGTGAAGCTAAGGCCACAAGGACTCCAGAGGAAGTCAGCATTTTATTTTCAGTAAACTTTTTGGTTGGCTTGTTTAGTTTGTTTTTCAGGGAGTCAGCCTAAAATAGTGCAGGCGCAATTTCAGTAGGTCTCTAATCATAGTATGGGACTTGGGGGCAATTTCAACTTGATTTTTGTTGCTGTTTCCATGTATAGATTGGAGCAGTCAGCCGCATTCCTGGAATTACACCCGCTGCCATCCTTAATCTGCTGAGATTTGTGAAGACTAATCAGCAAAGGACAGCAGACATAAAGCTGCCATTTAGGACTGGCAGATCCTTACCAGAGAGAAATACTGATATGCTTGCAAAGAGTGAATTCCAGAGCTCAAATCTGAGCAGGGCTTTCTGAGGAGGTGATGGAAAATGGCTGTATTGCAGTGGACATGTGTGGAGTCTTCAGACCGTACAAGGACAGGGGTTTTTGCATCTGTAACTAGCCACCTCTGACTGTGTTCTAGTAGGTATAAAGCCAACAGACCTGTATGCCTTTTGCATAGTGATCAGGAGCTCAAATAGTTTTCTTTCCAAACTTAGCTAAAAAAACGTAGCTGTGTACTAAGATTCCAGGTATGTGGGAGACTGCATCAGTCTATTTGAGAACCTGAAAAGTCTTGAGGGAAGGAAAAAGGCATGAATAGGGATTGTCTCTCCACAATAGAGAGAAGTGCAAGATGAGTGCTAGAATGCCAAGAGCCCAGTAACTGTTGATAACCAACTCGACAGTGCCCAGTGTTGCTGTTGATTTCATGTTGTATTACCCAAGGGTGTTTGTTTCCAGCTAGCCATGGAAATACTTGTGCTGTAATAATTTCTTAGAAAGTCTTTTCATGGAAAGATGGTAAGGGGGACAGAAAACCCATTGGGCCCCTAGGCAAATGTGTAACTTTTTAAAAGGCAACTGCATTAGAAGGGCTGTTTCCAATATGATCGTGAAAAAGAGTTAACTTTCAGGTTAAAAGTTGGCAGGTTAAGATTGCTCTTACTTTTTATTTATGTATTTTCCTGAAACTGTTCCACTGTGTTTCATAAACAGAATGGGAAAGTGGTTACCCCAGAACAAGGAAGAGCAGTAATATTTGGTATATTATAATGCTTTATTAGTCCTCCAAAAAAATGACTCCGTAAGGTGACACATGATGATGACTCAGACTTCCTCACTTCAGTGAAATAAAGCTTCATATTTATGCTAGTTCTGCAGGTCAATGCAAATTAAACTGAGATGTACCTGTATTCTGTGTCTTTTGAGCCCTCAAAATTGTATATGAACTCTGTTAGCTACTTTTCTACAAACTCTGTGTTAACAAGCGTTGGGTAGGCTTCCCTGAGTGACTGATTTGGTTTGTTAATACCTTGTAGGAAGGTATTGGAAGGATTGAGTCCAACTCTGTTCTCCATTTAGATAGTGTTTTCAGGACTGGCGCTTAGGAGAAAAAAGCAACAAAAAAAATTTCCAAAGCTTCTCCCCACCCCCACCCCCCTTGGAGCAGACCATTTTTCTGTGGTGTGAATGCTCTTAATCTCTGTGTGGCTTTAGGGAAATCTAGTGGAATCATTAGTCCTTTCATGAAACTGAATTAAATTATGCCAAAAGCAGTGGCAAAGGTGAACGTTCTGTGTTTGAAAATTGATGTAGTTCATGTGCCTATTGTAAACTAATTCCTGCAAATGTAAAATATATTTATAATTTTTTCATGGAATTATGGCAGTTGGTTTTTTAAATGCCCCAATGCACACATCAGGTAGATAGCAGTTAAATGTTCATAGAGCATAATGCAGAATTAATAGACCTACAGGGAAGCATGGGGGAGAAGCTGAATGTAGACGGTGTAACTTTGTGTTTAAGTGCTTGTATTTGAGATAGAAGGAATCATCTTCTAGTATTCTGAGGAGTCTCCAACCAAAAACAGCTTGGGGTAGATTTATATTCTCTCATGGAACTATAAATGCAGGGTAGGCTGGGTTGAGCTGGACTCTAGGATTTCCCAGCATTCCCTCCCCCACACGCACAAATTACTCAGAGTTCAAGAAATATTGTATTAAAACAGATTAACAGCACTTAGAACTGACTAGAGAGAATAAGTAATTGAAAAAGAAGCCTTAAGTGGTGTTTTTTTGTAGTGTAAAAGCAGTGAAATAGTTAGGTTTGACTTTTCCCAGTCTCCCATGCTTTTGATCAAGCCACAGGAGGAAAATGGTTACTCTTAGCTTTTACAAGGAGGGGTAAAAGATAAGATGTACAACCTGGGTAGCACTGAGAAACTGCCGTGTCTCTTCTAAAACTTCAGTTACTTTTTCATCAGTGAGCTGTTCTGCATTACAGTTATTTTTAGTCTGATATTAACTTGAAGTTAATGGCTATTCTTGTACATCAGAAAGAGACTGAGCATGACTCTCCTTTAAACTTACTTTTAATTTTTCTTAAGAACATTAAAAATGAGCCAATGTGAACAAAAATGTTGTCATTTTTCTCCAGCAAAGAAACTTGTCTCGGGTTTGTAGGGATCCAGAGTCTACTACTGGTTCATGTAATATATATTCTTGTCTGTATATATGTAAGTTCCTCCCTACAGGAACTGTTTCTCACTGTGTATGTACAGCACTTAACACAGTATGTCCTGATATCTATTAAGCTGTCAGTGCTACTACAGTAATATGCAGTAATAAGACTCTTGATGGAAATACAGTTGCTAGCATTGGGAGGGATGAATTAATATGCTGGGGAAACACAAATTCAATTCTCTGTTTTGCCACAGACTTCCTGTCTGACCTTTCTAAGAGGCTTTGCTCTGAATCTAACTTCCCCATCTATAAAATGCTCCCCTTTTTAGTACCCTTGGGAAGAGAGAGAAAGAAAGAAGTAACTTAAAGAATGAAGCACCTAAAGACCTATAAATCTCCACACTGATCTAAATAAGGTAATGTCTACTAGTATGGCAGATTGGAGGAATTTATGAGGGTGATCAAGCACTGGAGCAGGCTACCTAGGGAGGTTGTGGAAAACTCAAAATTTTCAAGAGTAGAACAGATAGATGCTTGGCTGGGATGGTTTAGTTGGGGATGATCCTGCCTTGAACAGGGGGCTGGGCTAGATGACCTTATGAGATCCCTAGATGATCTTATGCTTGTATGAAGTTGCTGGGTCAAAACAGACATGAATTTTATCCTGGATCTGGTTGTCCTGGTCTTTGACTCGCATCAAAACATCCATAGGAACATCATTTACACATGCAGCCTGAATGGTAATTAACTCAAATTAGCTCTGGTTGTCCTGTGGGAAATGTTATCATGGATACTTCACAGGCTAAAAATAGATTCTACAGCTATTGGTTCCTGGAATAAAAGGCTTTGTTCCGGATGGGAAAAAGCCAATGCATGTTTTTAGCCTTCAATTTAAGGTCACATCAGCTCTAGGATTATTGCTGAAATGCAGGGTGCTGTCTATGTGGCTTTATTTTATACTGGGCCTAAATGCAGTAGCATGATTTCTCATGCCTCTCCCCAAGGCAGAATTCTAGTTCTTCACCTTCCTGTTGTTAAGCAGATAAAGTGGCAAACTGTTAAAAAAGGATGGATCCGGAAGCACAGTCCTCTTCCATTAATAAAGCTACATAAAAGTAGGTCTGCTCAAGCCTGAGAAGAAACTTGTTTACTTTGCTGCAAAAGGATTTTTGCCAACCTGAAGAAAAATAATGAGAAGGCTGAGAGACTGGAAAGAGTGGGACTTCCTAGTATGATGAGCTAACATGATAGAACTATAAAATCAGAAATAAATGGGGGTGGGGAGCAATGTTTCCATAGCCATGTATGAACAAGGGAACAGCTAAAGACATTTAAAGAGAGATATATTGTATTTGTGGGATTCCCCTGACAGTGGTGTTTACTGAAGCAAGGGTGTTGGCAAGCCAATAAAAGATTTTTTTCTGTAGAAAGTAAACACACTTGCCTCCATGTTAAGAAACTCCCCTTCCTCCATGAACATTCTGGCCACCATAGACATATACCTACTGGCAGCATCTTGCTGCTGTTGGGACAGCTGTCTCCTTCCTGCCTTAAACCTCCACGATCCAAGGCTATGAGTCCTGTTTTCCAAACCAGGTGTTTGGCAGCTCCATATAGTAGAGTCACTGCTTTCCCTCAGGGCCATTCAGGATGCAGGTACCTTGATCAGCAATTAATACTTGTAATGCAAAAGCTTTACAGTCAGTTTGCCCATTCAAGCCAGGAATACAACTGGGTCCCTCAAACTGATCAGGCCTGGTCTCTGCGGTGAAGCACCTTTGAACAGCAAATCATGGAAGGTTACCAAAAGCAATGCTGATGATGTAAGCCATTAAGAAAGGACACATCAAGGGAAAGACTTAGAGGGAAAAGATTGAGCAGACCAGGCTTTTGAGTTAGCAGGAGGTGTGGGATGGATTGCTAGTTACAGGGCTGAGCAAAGTCTAAGACGACAAACCTAGAGCCTCCTGCCTCAGGACAGACCAGCAGATGGCACAAGGAGGAATTAAGTGGAACAAGGGGTCTTGTAATCAGGAAGTCTGTTTTATAACATATTGTATTCTGTCATAGTATGTCTCAATTAAAGAGTACTGTTGTTTTTAAAAACAAGAAGTCCTGAGAGTCAGTCTCAAGTCTGACTAGCCCTGGAGATGGGCTAGTCAAAGTACTGGTCAGATTTCAGCTAGCAGGATCTAATTACTCTTATACATAACTGCAACTTGCTGATTCCAAATTACTGTACGAGCACTCTTTTCTTCACCAAGGACCTTCAGGAAGGGATCCACTCAATACTTAAGCACAAACAGTAGAGACCCTGAATTCTTCTCTATGTCTGCAGAGAGCATTGGCTTTGATGAAGCAGTTCCTTGTAGTAACAATCTTGTCTTCGTTAGTTTAGGTGCTGAACACAACGTAGTTCCTTAGTAAAAATCTAGTTATTTGTATTATACTTGTCACTCACAAATTGAGCACATCCTACCAACAGACAGGACAAAGCAGATGAAATTGGTTTTGCAGGAACTAAGTTAAAGTTTTAAAAGTCCATTCCTGGGATAATATAGCTGACTTTCCCTAGCTGACTTCCTGCTCTTGGGGCAGGGGGCTGGACTCTATGATCTCCCAAGGTCCCTTCCAGCCCTAATGTCTAAGAAATCTATGAAATATACCTATTAGCCAGCACTCTTAGTAACTCACTCTTGTCCTTTCTGTTTACAGGTCATGTTTTAAAACAGAAGGGCTAGTGCTAGAGGGGAGAGAAGGTTATGGGGATGTGTAAGCTGTTATCTGGTGTGGATTCACGTTGGCTAGATATCATATTTTGGTTCTTGGAGCCTTAAATGGGATAAAAAGGTTTCTCTCCTCTGCTTATGAAACTGCTGTTGAATGCCAAGTCCAAGCATGTCTCTCCATGAATCTGTTATATCAGATGTCAGGTGTGGGACTCTTGGTCCTGGCTACAAAGCAAAGGGGGCTCCCAGCCATGAAAGCCCGCTGTTTGCCGATACAGCGGGGAGGGGAGCCAGGATCAGGCTTCCTCTATACCAGCAATAAGGCACAATTGGATCTAATGTGTGATCCCACAGTCAGACCTCCTAACATACACATGTGGCGTGGCATGGCAGGAGGCGCAATTATGTGGATCACATATTGGATCCAATTGTGGTTTTACCTGCATCTGTAGAGTGGGTCTCAGTTTCAGTTCCTTTGCTGAGGTTTGTTTGTTGCTTCAGCTGTATACTGAGTTTAAGAAACATTGAGACAAGGCTTTGCAATGAAGTGAAAAGCATTTTGCTTTGACGCTGGTGGATTCATGCCAGTTAAAACCTACTGAGCATAGAGTTTTGTGGTTGTGTTTCACTGAATCATGATGCATCCATTTCCTGATAGTCAGCTGCCTAATATTGTTAAAGCCACAATTTATAACTAAACACTAGACCTTTAAAAATCAAATGCAAACACAGAGATAACTTCATCTCCATTATGTTGTTCTAGGAAGACTCTCTTCTAGAGCTCATTAATGTTAGGAAGCTTTCCAGGAAAAGAATCTTTTGTACCCCTGTGTAGGCCTATGTCAAATCTAGCTATGCCACCAAAAATAAAAAATAATTAGGGGTGCACCAATAAAGATTTTTTTGGCCAATACCGATGGCCGATGATTAATTAACCATACCGTACAATACCTAGCCAATATGCAGCTCACAGCTTGGAGAGCAGTGTCCAGGCACTAAGTCTGTGGGGAGGAAGGGACATGGGGGAGGGAAGGGGTGCAGGGGAGCAGATCAAGGCCCCCATGGTGAGGGAGAGCGTGGAGCTAGGACAGGCAGGGCCAGGTGCTGCCCAGCTGAGGCAGGGAGCAGAGCACAAGACAGAGCCAAAGGCAGCTCATCTGGGGGTGGAGGTGGGTGCAGCTCTCTGCCATGGCATGTACCCCCCATATTTGTGCGTGGGGTAAGGGCTGGCTCCCTGCTGTGGGCCCTGGGCCAGAGGCTGCACTGGCCTCTTCTGCTGGCAGGGAGGCTAGGCTGGGGCTGAAAGCGGGAGCCAGGCAGGTGGTGGTGGTGCTGGGAGGTGGGGGCTGTAGCTCATCCTGTAACCCCCCTACCAGTGCTACTGCCATCCACACCAAACACAGCCCCAGCCCAGCCCCGCTGCTAGGAAGAGGCTGGCACAGTGTCTGGCCAGCAGCGGGCAGCCCACTGTCCCCCCCATGCACAAATCCAGGGGG
>NW_017729027.1:17140710-17146389 GCF_001723915.1 Gavialis gangeticus | reverse complement strand
ACTTACAAATTACAATAGCATTTACAATTTTCCTGATTGTGCACAACTTGAAAATCTGGCTGTGATGCAATCTAACTGAACAAAACAACAGAAGAACATGCTTATCCCCCACTGCTCCTTGCCCCCAGGATGAACTGCCTGTGGCTCCATCCTGGGCCCCACCCTGCCAGGCAGCACCTGCCCCAGCCCCACACTCTCCCTCACTGTGGGGACCTCAATCTGTCCCCCCCACACTCTTTCCTTCCCCCACACCCCATCTGCCCACAGACTTACCTGCCAGATGCTTCTCTATAAGCTGCAGCACTTCATTCCTGACCATGTGCATGCAGCGGCTGCATGCATGCACACAGCATTTATCGGTGATATTATTGGCTACACCAGTAATAAATAGCCAATTGCCAATAATGGCAATTTTCCTTTTATCGGTGCCGGTCCAATATAGACCTCTAAAAATAATTCCCCTGAAATCCCATTACCATGCTTGTAAACTGATGAGTGACATCAGAATTAGCTCTTTAAAGGAAGCACATGTTCTCCTGTGATCTGTTTTATTGGATCAACTATACATAGGGATGTGAAAGGTTAAAGGATTAAGCATTTAACCCATAAGCCCAGTGATAATCAGTTAGCTTACTAACTAGCTTATTGTTTAGCACCAGAAAGGGTGAAGTCTGGCAGGGAAGGAAGGGACAAGAAGCCATGCAGGGCCCCAGCAGGAACCAGTAGGCAGGAGAGAGGCATGAGTGAGGAGGTGGGGAGGAGAAGGGGGCAAGGGGACTGTGACAGCTGAGAGTTGTGTCTGTGTAGTGAAGGTGCTTGCTGAATGCTCTGTGAGGATTAGTCCGGGTGTTTCTTGTTGTTTACTCATGTATTGTGAACTGTATGTTGCCGCTAAAAGTGTAATTGAAGTAAAAGATTAGTGAGGCCTTGTATGTAGTGACGCAGTTAAAATTAACCTTATCAGGAAAATGCAAAGGCTTGTACTGCTATTAGTCAGTCATAAAGAAAGTTCATAGCGTAGGAGTGTAAGTGGCTGAGAGTCAACAGTGTAGCTCAGAAGTTATAAATTGGCTAGCACATCCAGAAATCAGCAGAAGGAAGATGCAGCATTGTAAGAGAAGATAATAATTTAAAAATTAGCTGCTGACCTGGGTTCAGTGGGCCAGTAGATCTCAAGGAGCCCAAAGACTGAATACCAGGGTCCTTCCCAGTACCCCTCAGACACCACAGATCGAAGACACCTGACTTCGCTGAGCTTTATAGAAGAGGAACTTGTTGTACATCAGGCATCAGAGGGGACTGTCAATAAGTTGCCATTGCAAATTGTTATTGTCTGTCATTGTTGTCTTGTTATACTACACATAGTTGTGTGTTTGTTAAGTCAATAAACCTTTCTTACCTTTTTAGTCTCGACCACTATCTCAATCCCGAACCCTCCCACTGGCAGCTAGGACATAAGTTGGTGTTACGAACAGGATTGAGAGGCTCTGGTCCGGAAAGAAAGGTCGGAATGGAGGGAGTTGGGTGGGCCCCATTGGTGGCTTTGCTTAAAGAAGTGACAGGGACAGAGAATCCTGGGTGGGATAAGAATAAGTTTAGGCCTGCCTAGAGTGACCCAGGAATCGTACCCGATCAGTGGGCTCAGTTTGCCACTGCCACCTGGGGTATGCCCAAGAAGGGGTGCCTGTCACGGCTGCTGGCCACGTGCCTGCAGTTAGGGGTCAAAGAGAATGTCCACCTCCAGGAAAAGGTCACCCAGTTGAGTAAGGAATTAGAGGATGTGAGGGACTCCAACAGTGTGGCATGTGAGGCTGCACGAGCTGCCCAGAGTCTCTTGGAGACATTAGAACGGAGGGAAGGAAAGATTATGATAGCGCATGTGGCCACTTCCCTCCAGAAGAAGGCGCAGTTGGTGCAGGCCGTGGAGCCCCCCTTTGAGAAGGTGCGACAGTGCCTGTATGGTGAAAAACCAGAAGTTGAGCTTTAGGAAGATCATGTGGAGGGGACAGATAAGGGGAAGGAGATTGATGACAAGCCTGGTGCCAAACCGCCTCCATATGTCCCCACCTAGAGGGAGGAGCTCGGCCAAGCATTCCCAGTAGTGGTGACTCACTCAGGGCCACAAGGGGGAAATCCCCGAACAGAGATGTGCTTCTTTACCCATGCGGAGATTCGAGATATACAGAAGCAGCATAAGTCCAAGCCGGGAGAGCCAGTGATAGACTGGCTAGTCCAAATGTATAGTGAAGGGGCCTCCGCAATATCAGTGAGCCGTACCAAGGTGACCCAACTCGTCCTGCACCCTGAGCTCCAGTTGAATCAGTTTCCAGGTGATAAAAATGTTACTTTGTTTTCTGCTGCACTACAGGCGACCACCGCCAGTTATGGTAATATAGAAGAGCTTAACCCCACCCCTCGGGCATGGGCCAATTTGGAGGAGGCTGTCCTCTGCTTGTATCAGTTAGCGCTAACTAAAATCCTTCGTGCAGGAGTTTGGACTCACACACCAGATGCAGAAGTCGTGACAGCACCATTGAAGAAGAGGTGTTGCTAACGAGCACCAACAGAGTGCACCTCAGCCCTGTTGGCCTTGGAGCTATACACGGTGAATCACCCAGTAAGAGATGCAATCTGGCGATTAGCGCAGCTTCTGCCCATTTTGCAGAAGCCAGGGCTTGCCAAACGGATGAAAACTGCCAAGGCCATAGCAGTGGCCTCAGTGAAAGACAAACCCCCTAACACCCCCAAATTGTTGGGACAAGCTAGGGAAGGCCAGTCCAAGACTCCACAAACAAGAATGTAGAAAAACTTGTTGGCTGCCAGTTTCAATAAGGTGCAAATCGATGGACTGCCCACCAATGTACTGCAAGGGCTGTAGCAAAGGGACAAGCCCGAAAGTGGAGCCTTCTGCACTGCCAGCAGTGTCACCAGAAGGATTCTGTGCCCTAAGAGCAGAACTGTTGACATTTTCCCAGGCACTTGCGGGGCTGCCAGCATTTACCTCCCCTGATCGCATGGCACTAAGAAGTCCAGGCAGCCCGACCCCCAAGGAAAGGGACTACCGTGGGGGAGGTAGCGGGCCGGGGACCAGTATCTAAAGTTAATATTAGCCCCTCCATTCAGATACCCGGACAGATTCAATGAAGTAAAAGTAAAAAGTCAATCAATATGCTATTAGACACAGGTGCCCAGATTTGCATTTTATATTCCGCAGATTGGGAGGGGAAGAAAGGAACCCCTTATCAAGTAATCGGGGTCGGAAGCACTAGACCAGAATATCTGGTCCAAGCGACCCTTGTGCTACCTAATGGCTCTAAGGTAACAGCGGCAGCAGTAATACTTAAAGGGGAACCAAGCTTACTGGGACTTAATATACTAAGAAGACAGCAGTTTACCCTTGAGCAAGAAAACGGGCAGTTTAGGTGCACAGTACACCTCACCAGAAACCTAAAGAAATGGCTATAATGACAGTAACTCAATGTAGCATAATCCCACTAACCCTGCCTCTCAAGAAAAGAGTACACCGGCCCCAGTATCGAACTCCTCCCGAGGCCACCCAACCTATCCAGCGTATTATCAGCCAGCAGTTAGAAGACAGAATTATTATCCAAAACCACTCTCTGTATAACAATCCACTGTGGCCAGTGCGTAAGTCAAATTGGGGGTGGCGGCTGACTATTGACTCTGAAGCTTTAAATGCTAATACTAACCCCTTGATGGCTGGCATCCCGTCACTACCAGCCTTAACAGAAAGTATCTGGTGTTATGGGCCTGCGTAAATGGGATCCGTTGATATCAAAGACATGTTTTTTGCTATTCCCATCCATGAGAGTCACTAGCCAGTCCTGAGCATAAATATGCCTTACAGACCATTAAAGACGCAGTAACTGTCCATGCCTCCCTAGCAGCACGACATCCCCAAGGAGAGCTTTAGCTCCATATAAGTGTCTCGGAAGGGGGACCACATAAGAGCCTGTGGCAGAAAGAGTCCTCAGAGGCAGAAGGAAAACCCCTTAGATTTTAAAGCTGAGGCTAGAGAAGGGCAGAAGCAAGGTATACTCTCTTAAAACAAATGTTGTGTGCAGCAGTGACGGCCCTGGAAGCCACAGAAGCGTTAAGGGGGAAATTACCTACAGTTATCACCTGGGATCCGGGTTTTCTGTTTGCCATGGGAAAATGGAGAAAAACACAGATTCCCTGTTTTTATCGGAGAAAATGCAGATTTCTCTTTTTAGCAGAGAAATCTGCGGATTCAGCCTGCAGGAGCCTGCAGCAGCCAATTGCAAAAAGGGCCAGAAACCCCACAGCCCTGGTTGGAGGGGGAGGGGGAGGGCAGAGCCTGAGCCTCTGAGGCAGCCAAGGCTGGGCCCAGGCTCACACTTGCCCTTCACCCCTGGAGCATGGAGGTAAGTGGGACTGTGAGGCAGGGCTGTGCCCGGAGCTGTGTGGCCCGCAGCAGCGGTGTGGCATGGGGTGGTGGTGGCTGAGCAGCACGCAGCCATTCCCAGCCCCAACACTGCTCCACTGGTGCCAGCTGCACAGCTCCAAGCACAGCTCCACAGCAGCAGCAGCAGGAGGTTTTGTATGCAGAAGCTGTCACCGGTGGCACAGGCAGCCCCACAGGCAAGCGGCAGCAGCCGCCCGTGCCAGCGGTGACTGCTTCTACCTCCAAAACCTCCCACTGCCACCACAGAGATATGCTCAGAGCTCTGTGGCTGGCAGCAGCGCCGCAGGGTGGTGGGGATGGCTGCGTGCTGCCCAGCCAACACCACACTGCCACTGTCGCCCAGCAGCTGGCCGCACAGCTCTGGGCACGGCTCCGTGGTAGCAGCAGGAGGTTTTGGAGGCAGCGGCCATCACCGCCATAACAGACCTCCAGGTAAGCGGCAGCAGCACGTGCAAGCCCAAGCCCCCTCCCCCCCCATGCACCCCCATCCCTCACCATGGCTACAGAGCCGACCACAGAGCTGTGCTCTGGCTGTATGCCAGCCTCCCTCTCCCCCTCCCCCAGGCAGCTAGCCAGGCAGCATGTGTGCAACCCGCACATAGCGGGCACCACCACACTGTGCCCCACATCACTTGCCTGCAAAGCCCCCCACAGAGGGGCACCCCTGCCCTCACCCCCTGGCCCTGCTCCCAGCACTGATGTGCTGCATGGGGCCGGCAACACCCCCCACTCCCTGAGCCTCCAACCATCTTCTCCAGCCCTGCCCCACAGCCCCCAAGCCCCACTTACCTCTTTGATCCAGGGGTGAAGGGCATGGCTCCATGGTGGCAGTGCTTGCCCGCAAATCCCCCCCACCCTGCATGCAGCTGCCATCGCAGAGCCATGCAGCTGGTTGCAGGGCATGCTGCTGAATGCAAGCCCCCCGTTCCACCCCCCGGCTGGGCAGCACATGTGGCCTGCAAATGGTGGTTGCCACCGCACTGCTGCTGCCGCGCCCTGCACCACTTGCTCACAAAGCCATTCAGGTGGCTGTGGGATGATAGCACAGGGCGCAGTGGCAGAGTTGCAGTAGTGGCCTCCGTGTGCGAACCTCCTGTCAGGCCAACCAACATGTGTGTGGCCCACAGTGGCACCCCTGCCCTCACCCTCCTGGCCCTGCTCCTGGGAGTGGGCACAGGGGTGCATTCCCCCCCTTCTTGATCTATCCCCCCAGCACCTTCCCTTCCCCTCCC
>NW_017729027.1:17137853-17140364 GCF_001723915.1 Gavialis gangeticus | reverse complement strand
CACCAGCAGCACTGGGAGGGGCTGGGGGGGGCTTTAATTTTTATCATGGATTTTGGGTTTTTAATCAGAGAATTTGCAGTTCTTAATCAGAGAAAACCAGGATTCCTGGTTATCACTACTCCAATACCTATTCTGGGAATGGCTCTGTCAGACTACCAGCTGCCACCTAGGGGAAGCGCCCAAGACACCACAGTCCAGAAGTGAATTTATTACATCATGAGCCAGGTCCAACGAGTAACTCCAAAGGGACGGCCTGCATTAGTTGAAAAGGTCACAGAAAGTACGATTAATGTTTATCCCAACAAAACAAGCTGCACTAAACCTTCACCCATCAAGGAAGCACCTCCTTTCTCACCTGAGATGGAGGCCTCAGCCGATGTTGAAGTCTAGTTTATGGACGGGTCTGCTCGAGGTCATGCCTGGAGGGGAGTCGCCTTAAAGATTCAAGACAGCAAGCAAGTAGTAGTACAAGGCCTCAGAAAAAGTGCGTAGTATGCCAAGCTCAGCGCAGTGCTCGCTGTGGTGGAATGGGAATTGTTAAATGGTTCACGTCCTGTAAAGCCCATTTACATTTATAGCAACTCCTGGATGGTGGTGGAGGGATGCACTAAATGGCTACCCCTATGGAAAAAGGAAAACTTTAGAAGACGAAGACATTTAGAGCCACAAAAAATAGAAGACCTTGTAGAAATTAGCCCAAGATGAGCTTCCCCTACACATCCAACATGTTAGTGTAGCACATAGAAATAAGGTGAGGGAAGGCCCAGAGGCAAAGTAGAATAGGCAAGTTGATCAGCTGACCAGGTAAGAGGGTGCTAAAACCTTGTATGTTGAAGAAGAAAATAGAGCAGCTAGTCCATTATTGCCCAATTCCTCCTCCCACTGCACACCTGGAGAACGAGCCGCGAAATGGGTACATCAACAACACGGGCATCTCAAGCACAATAGAACCACCTGCTTGGCTGCATCTTGGGGCATTCATGTAACTAAAAAGAAAGCACAAGAAATAGTTAATGCATGCATCACCTGCCAAGAGGTCAAGATACAACTAAAGCCTTTCCCTACTGTCCCGTTGTCATTGCGTAGGAGAAAGGTAGCTTAGCAAGTATGGCAATGCAATTTCATAGGCCCCCTCCCTCGAACTTCCTGTAAGCAGGAATACGTATTTGTAGCCGTAGAAGTTATCACGGGAATAATGTTCACCCCCACCTCGGCAAGAGCTACTGCCCAGGACACTTATGCAGCACTAAAAACTCTGCTAGCTGTGTATCCACCGCCCATAGAACTACAGAGCAATAATGGCCCTCACTTTCACAATCATCTTGTGTATGACTAAACCACGAAACATAGCATGTTATGGACATATCACATCCCATACCATCCGCAGTCTAACAGATTGGTAAAGCAAGCCAATGGCATCCTCAAATGCAATTTGCAGTTGGCCACTGGCACGGCTCTTAAAGACTAGGACTTGCACCTAGATCAAGCTGTCAATTAGGCCAATAATCAACCTCGTTCAGGAGGTAGCCCTATGCAACAGGCCTTTAGATTAGGTGGTCCCCGCGAGCCGGCAGTAGAGTAACACAGGGATACTGACCCAAGAAAGCTCCAGGCAGGAGATCGGGTGGTAGTGAAGCATCCTCAGGGAGATAAATAGAAGGAGACACCATTGGCCAAAAGTATGCATAATACCTAGCAGGTATTTAAGTCCAATTCATCTAACGGGAGCCAAGCTTCTTGTTGTCTTGTTTCTGCAGATTAGATCTGTCCACAAATACGGCCATAGCCATTCCTAATTGAGCCTGCTATTAACAACAAGTCCTACTCTATCACCTGTCTAAATTAACTGGCACCATAAAGTGACAGACTGTTATAATTGTATTCTTTTTACTAATGCGTTATTGTGTTTCCTGGGTAGGGCATGTCTACGATCCTTATCATCTAGATATTAATAAACTTACTCCTAAAGATCTAAAAGAGTGGCCTGACCCAGAAGAGCATTCCCCAGAACCGCGTATGCGCTCAGATGACCTTCATGCAGTCCAGCTGCAGTATCCATATTAAAAAAACCTGCTACCCTTGAGCAAGTAAAATCCTAGTCTCTGAGTAGAAGAAACAAAATAGTTGACTGGCAAGGTGGTAAGTGTCAGTGCGCCTGTGGCACCAGTTATTATCTTGGGTTCATTCCCTACCTGAAAGTTAAAATGGCTAACTGTAGGAGGGGAGGTAATTATTGTAGCTCTGCTCATTTATAAGTTTGTTGTTACATACTTCCTGAGGGAAACCCCATTAAGCTCAACGCCCCTGAGTCTGTGCCCCCAGTAGTGTATTCTGCATCGGTTCAGCCTCTCAAGCCACTGTGTTTATAAGAAAATCTACCCCCTCCCATTCCTATGGCCAACAACACTCTCCAGTGGTGGTGTGAAGTCCACCAGATGGGAGGGCATGCTACAGGTTAGAACAAAGTCATTACATAGCTGATATATCATACCTACACAGAGGTGTGGTGAA
>NW_017729027.1:17121507-17132853 GCF_001723915.1 Gavialis gangeticus | reverse complement strand
TGGTTGTAGCTAGTGTGTATCATCTCATTGTAATCAGCCCCACCTCGGCAAGAGCTACTGCCCAGGACACTTATGCAGCACTAAAAACTCTGCTAGCTGTGTATCCACCGCCCATAGAACTACAGAGCAATAATGGCCCTCACTTTCACAATCATCTTGTGTATGACTAAACCACGAAACATAGCATGTTATGGACATATCACATCCCATACCATCCGCAGTCTAACAGATTGGTAAAGCAAGCCAATGGCATCCTCAAATGCAATTTGCAGTTGGCCACTGGCACGGCTCTTAAAGACTAGGACTTGCACCTAGATCAAGCTGTCAATTAGGCCAATAATCAACCTCGTTCAGGAGGTAGCCCTATGCAACAGGCCTTTAGATTAGGTGGTCCCCGCGAGCCGGCAGTAGAGTAACACAGGGATACTGACCCAAGAAAGCTCCAGGCAGGAGATCGGGTGGTAGTGAAGCATCCTCAGGGAGATAAATAGAAGGAGACACCATTGGCCAAAAGTATGCATAATACCTAGCAGGTATTTAAGTCCAATTCATCTAACGGGAGCCAAGCTTCTTGTTGTCTTGTTTCTGCAGATTAGATCTGTCCACAAATACGGCCATAGCCATTCCTAATTGAGCCTGCTATTAACAACAAGTCCTACTCTATCACCTGTCTAAATTAACTGGCACCATAAAGTGACAGACTGTTATAATTGTATTCTTTTTACTAATGCGTTATTGTGTTTCCTGGGTAGGGCATGTCTACGATCCTTATCATCTAGATATTAATAAACTTACTCCTAAAGATCTAAAAGAGTGGCCTGACCCAGAAGAGCATTCCCCAGAACCGCGTATGCGCTCAGATGACCTTCATGCAGTCCAGCTGCAGTATCCATATTAAAAAAACCTGCTACCCTTGAGCAAGTAAAATCCTAGTCTCTGAGTAGAAGAAACAAAATAGTTGACTGGCAAGGTGGTAAGTGTCAGTGCGCCTGTGGCACCAGTTATTATCTTGGGTTCATTCCCTACCTGAAAGTTAAAATGGCTAACTGTAGGAGGGGAGGTAATTATTGTAGCTCTGCTCATTTATAAGTTTGTTGTTACATACTTCCTGAGGGAAACCCCATTAAGCTCAACGCCCCTGAGTCTGTGCCCCCAGTAGTGTATTCTGCATCGGTTCAGCCTCTCAAGCCACTGTGTTTATAAGAAAATCTACCCCCTCCCATTCCTATGGCCAACAACACTCTCCAGTGGTGGTGTGAAGTCCACCAGATGGGAGGGCATGCTACAGGTTAGAACAAAGTCATTACATAGCTGATATATCATACCTACACAGAGGTGTGGTGAAATGGTACCCACTTTAATACAACCAGAAGGAGGCTGTATCCACAAGTCTCCACCACTTATTCCCATCCTTTTATACCGGTAGGATTCCTAAAGAAAATTAGTGCTATAATTCTGCCAGGGCAATGCCGTTTCACCAACCCAGTACCATATCATCCCCATGAGCAACAGTAGGAACTCTTCCACACTTCGAGAAGTGAAGCATAGTTATGGGCTCTCAAAGAAGGAAGGATAAATGTGACTATTGTCTCTGGCTGTTCCCCCCTGGGAGGCCCCAACACTAATCATGTATAACTCCACACCCTGGTGGTGGTCACAGGTTAAAATCCCAACCCTCCTAAACACTTCATTGTTCACTGCCTGAGTATTGTTCAGACCAGAACAATAGGATATCCGAGCTACCTTTCCAAACTGTTCAGCAGGAGCCCGCATAGCTGAAGGGTTACTTAGGTGAGAATGGCCGACCATTTTCCATTCCACAAATACAATTAGGCCCTGCCATCGAAAAGATGCTCCAAGTTATCTTTAAGACAGACTTCACTTGGCTCTGAATGTATAGAACTTAGATAAGTCCCAGAAAAATACTGAAAGAGTAGCCAATCTCCGACAGGCAGTAAGGTTGCTCACTAAGGGAGGCATGCTCGACAGAAAAACTTTAGAGCACACTGATGAATTGCTAACTAATGTAAAATTAAAGACAGTCTGTCTTACCCAGGCCACAATAGACACTGCTTTTAGAGCAGACAAAAATCAAACCTAGAGTACTGCTTGTGCACAAGTTCAGTTATCATTAAACATGCATTTTTCCCAAGTAATAAACAACATCAAAAATAAAGAATGCCCCCCCGGCTTAGAGCATCATAGAATGCCTGCAACATTTAAAGAAAGATACCCCTATGAAAGTACCTGAATTACGACTTAGGAAGGCTGTAATAAAAGAAAGTGTTCATTCCTAGTGCAGGGGGTAAAAAATAGAAACTAGACCACTGCTTATTTGCTTAGCATGGGGCAAAGAAGAAGATGCCTTTAAGACTAGAATCTGCATTGCCCCATATGGGAGATAGTTATCCCAAATGGCCCTCAGTATGTAACACAATCCCCTTTCATTCAAATTAGTAACAACTTAATTAGATTAGAGACCCTATGAAGAGGATGGCCCCTCAGCCCACCCAACATAACCTGCGTACACGAACTATCTAATGTTTCCTATGTAACAATAGGGCAATGTGTTTGTTAAGAGAAACCAGGTCACTTATTGTATGAAAATAGTACCACCTGGGCTTTGTATAATTCATGTTGCTTGAAAGCTAAGAGTAGAGCTGTTACTCTGCTACAATTAAGTAACCGTACTATTGCCCTGAAATAGCCAGAAATTTCTTCTGAGACTATAACTCTCAACTTTACAATACCCACTTCATGGGTATCAGATGTAGACATGCCACAGTTAGAAAACTATAATGAGGTAAAAGATAAGCTTTCAATGTAGACAAATGCAGGGTGCTGCACCTTGGGAAAAGGAATCCACAGCATACATACAGGCTGGGGTGTTCCCCTCTTGAAAGCACAGAAGCAGAATGGGATCTTGGAGTCATTATTGACTCCAAGATGAACACAGGCCACCAATGTCAGCAAGGCCAGCCATACCTTGGCATGCATCCAAAGGTGCATCTCAAGCCAATCCAGAGAGGTGGTACTCCCCCTCTATGAGACTTTGGTCAGGCCGTAGTTGGAGTACTGTGTCCAGTACTGGGCGTCTCACTTCAAAAGGGATGTGGCCAGCCTGGAGAGGGTTCAGAGGAGGACCACCTGCTTGGTGAGAGGGCAGCAGAACAGGCCCTATGAGGAGAGGCTGAGGGACCTGAACCTGTTCAGCCTCAGCAAGGGAAGGCTGAGAGGGGACCTGGTGGCTGCCTACAAACTCATCAGGGGAAATCAACAGCAAATAGGTAGAGCCCTTTTCTCCCCAGTACCACCTGGGGTGACAAGGAACAATGGTAATAAGCTGATGGAGAATAGGTTTAGGTTAGAGATCAGAGGGCAATATTTTACAGTTATGGTGGCCAAAATCGGGAACCAACTTCCCAGGGAAGTGGTCCTTGCCCCTACCTTGGGCAAATTCAAGAGGAGGTTGGATGATTACCTGTCTGGGGTCTTGTGAACCCAGCATTCATTCGTGCCTGTGGCAGGGGGGCAGGCTAGATGATCTGGTCAGGTCCCTCCTGACCCTAGCTACTATGAAACTATGAAACTACTACTATAAGCTGTGAAGCCTTAAAGCAAAAACTCAGCAAAAAACTCAGTTGGCCCTCCTTGCTCGGGAGGGTGGACAGATCATTAGTTTAGCTGTCAACGTGCCCAAGCTATGTAAATGGTACAATGTGATTTGCACTGTTCGCATGTCACCAGGTATCACCTCAACTACATGACTGACCATCTTAAGCGTCATAGTGCTCTGTATTGCCCTAGTGGCAACAGCTAAATAGTGTTTTAACCATTGTTGTCATAAATCTGTTCATTCACAGGTCCATGCTATGCAAGTTAAATTTAAAGATCCCTCCCTGTTCCCTGATGTAGCTCATGTAGCTTTAGCATCTCAACTGAAGCTATCACAGTGCTTCAGCAAGCAAGGGGTGGAGTATGACAGCTGAGAGTTGTGTCTGTGTAGTGAAGGTGCTTGCTGAATGCTCTGTGAGGATTAGTCCGGGTGTTTCTTGTTGTTTACTCCTGCATTGTGAACTGTATGTTGCCGCTAAAAGTGTAATTGAAGTAAAAGATTAGTGAGGCCTTGTATGTAGTGACGCAGTTAAAATTAACCTTATCAGGAAAATGCAAAGGCTTGTACTGCTATTAGTCAGTCATAAAGAAAGTTCATAGAGTAGGAGTGTAAGTGGCTGAGAGTCAACAGCTTAGCTCAGAAGTTATAAATTGGCTAGCACATCCAGAAATCAGCAGAAGGAAGATGCAGCATTGTAAGAGAAGCTACTAATTTAAAAATTAGCTGCTGACCTGGGTTCAGTGGGCCAATAGATCTCAAGGAGCCCGAAGACTAGATACCAGAGTCCTTCCCAGTACCCCTCAGACAGCACAGATTGAAGACACCTGACTTTGCTGAGCTTTATAGAAGAGGAACTCGTCGTGCATCAGGGATCAGAGGGGACTGCCAATAAGTTGCCAACGCAAATTGTTATTGTCTGTCATTGTTGTCTTGTTATACTACATGTAGTTGTGTGTTTGTTAAGTCAATAAACCTTTCTTACCTTTTGACTTCCGACCACTCCCTCATTCCCAAACCCTCCCACTAGCAGCTAAGATAGGGACTAATAAGCATAGCCTATGAGGTTAAAGAGGAAAATACCAGGCAACCTAATGATTTGTCAATTAAGAAATTAGTTGTTTGTTCACATATGCTACCTTCCTCCCATGCAGGGCTTCATGTGGGCTGTGTTATTTGGCTGGCCTTGCCATGGCCTCTGTCTCCGCTTTCCCCACTTCCATCAAAGGACCTGGGAGCTGCTCTGAACAGCAGCTGTATCTGACCTTCTGTATTAATAGCGGGGATCCTGGTTTTCCATGATAAAAAATTGCAGATTCTCTGACATAAAACCCCAAATCCATGATTAAAATTAAAGGCCCCCCACAGCCCTGCTGGTGCCCCTCTTTGCCCCCACAACAGCTGCCTAACCCTGCTCATGCCCCTTGCCTCCCACCCACAGCCCCTGCCCCCTTGCCCTACCGGAGGGGGACCCCAGCTGTGAGGGCTATGGGGCTAGGGATCCAGGTCCACAGCTCCCTACCCCCAACAGAAGACAGCTGCCGCAGGAGCACAGAGCCAGCTCTCCCACTGCTGTCTGCCTGCTACCATCTCAGGCAGGGTCGGAGCTGGCTCTTGGCGGCTGTGCACTCCCAGAGGGTTGTGGGAGGCCTTTAATGGCAATCTGCTGCCCTGCTCCCCTCCCTGCAACCTGTGTTTGATTAGCTCTGCCAGCTACAACATTGCATTGATGGCTCATGTTCATTTTGTTGTCTGTCATGGCACCCAGATATAATTCAATGCTTGGAAGCATAGCATTAAATGTGTTGTGGATTATTTCTCTCAAGGTGCAGCAATTTACATTTCTCTGTGTTAAACAACATTCAGCTGAGGTCCGCCCACCTCACAAGCCTGTCCAGGTCAGCCTGTATTGCCAGTCTGTCTTCAAGCATGACCATGCTCCCCCATAGTTTGGTGTTGTCAGCAACTTTGCCAGTTTGCTTATGATACCTGAATCCATGTTGTCAATGAATATGTTGAGGAGCACTGGTCCGAATACTGAGATCATGGGATGCCACTGGTCAGCTTCCACCATGACAACTCAATTGCATCATCCAATACCCTTTGGGTCCTACCTAGTTGCCTAGCCAGCAGACTGTAAAGCAGTCAAGGTCACATTCTCCCAGTTTGACCATGAGAACATCACGGGAGACCAGGTCAAAGGCCTTTTTGAAGTCTATGACATCAACTTCATTTCCCCTATCCAGGTGGTGAGTTACCTGATTGTAGAAGGAAATGAGGTTGGTCTGGGCTAACCTGCCAGTTACAAAGCCATGTTGGCTGTGTCCTTCAGAATACTGCCATCGGTTAGCCTGTGTGTAATAGGTTCTTTGATAATTTTCTCCAGGATTTTACCAGGGATTGAGGTCAAACTAATTGTCCTGTAATTTCCTGGGTCCTCCCTTCCCCCTTTTTTAAAGCTAGGTACCACATTGGCCTTTTTCCAAACTTCTGGGACCTCTCCTGGGTGCCACGAATCTTCAGATAACCCTGCCATTGGTCATGCAATGACATTGGCCAGTTTTTTTAGCACTCTCGAGTATAGTGCATCCAGTCCTGCTGACTTGTAGATATTTAGCCTTTGTAGGTGTTCCCACACAAGATCTATGCCAACTGTGGGGGAGGGTGGTCACCCCCACCATGGTAATCCGGTAGCATGTCAAGCAGGCTAATACCCTAGGACTGGCATACCAATGTGAAGTAATCATTCAAGAGTTCTGTTTTGTTCCCTTGTTCTTTTTTTAACTTCCTGCATATCTAAAGAAGGATTTTTTTGTTGTCCTTGATTCCAGTTGCCAGTTTGTGTTTGGTTAGTGTCTTAGGTGTCCTAATCTGCTCCGTACAGGTGTGGACTGTTGCGAATACTCCTCTTTGGTTGTTCTTCCTGGCTTCCACCCCTTGTAGGCTTCTTGTTTTAATTTCAGGACATCCATGACTTTCTTGTTGAGCCAATGGGGTCTCCCAGCACTTTTACCACCTTCTTTGCAAAAGGGAATGGACTTCCTTTGGGCTTGTAGGATGGCTTCCTGGAGAAACAACCACTCTTCTTGTATTCCCTTCCTCATTGGACCATGGTCCAGCAAGCCCTTGTCCACCAATCTCCTGAGTTTGTGGAAATCAACTCTCCTAAAATCAGGGATTACTACCCTACTGGCCAATTTTTCCTGACTTACAGTGGATGGAGAAGGTGATCATCTCATGCTCAATGCCAGTTTCCCTTCAAACCTCAGGTTGCTTACCAGATTGTCCCCTTTGGCCAGAACCAAGTCTAGGAGCGCCTTGCCCCTGGTTGGCACATAGACTTCCTAAGTTAGATAGAGCCCCTCAATGCTGGTGAAGAAGGTTTGTGAGTGATCTGATCCAGCTGAATGCTCATCCCAAGAAATGTCTGGGTAGTTGAAGTTACCCATGGCAACCATTCTCTGAGAGCATGCAGCCTCTGCCAGTTCCCTAGAGAATTCTTGTTTGAACTATTCCTTTTGGTTCGGAGGTCTGTAATAGACTCCTACAGTCAAATCCCCTTCCCCGCATTCTCCCTATATCTTGACCCAGACTGTCTCAAGTCACCCTTCTTTATTTCCAATCTTTGCTTCTAAGGTATAATGTTCCTTTACATAGAGAGCAACTCCTCTGCCTTTCTTTCCAACATAATCCCTCCTATACAGGGTGTATCCCCTATTCTGGTTGTCCAGTCATAGGTGGAGTCCCACCAGGTCTCCATGATCCCTATGAAATCATATTGCTTGTTGGCTAGGAGAGCCAGTTCTTCCTGCTTGTTTCCCATGCTTCTGGCATTAGTGTACAGGCAACTAGGCTTGCCAATAGAGGCCATGGGCTTCCTGGTGGCCTGTGGAATGACCTGTCCGTTGGTTAGTGTCAGAGAAAGCTTCCCTGGGATGCTGGTTTCAAGGTCGTCATTTCTCAGGCATGTGTTAGTAGTAGATGGCCCATCCCCCAGTGATCTCAGTTTAAAGAGGTTAAAGAAGTCCACCATTCTAGCTGAGAAAAACTTTTTCCCCTTTGGCATGAGGTGGATGCCATCCCTTCCCAACAGGTCACAGTCTCTGAGGTGCCTGCCATGGTTGAAGAAGCCAAAGCCTTCGTGGTAGCACCATCACCAGAGTCTTCTGTTTACTTCTTCAGTGCATCTATCCCTCTTCTACCCGTGACCCGCAACCAGGAGGATTGAGGAGAAAACCATTTGCGCCCCCAGCCCCTTGAGTTCAGCCCCCAGAATCCTGTAGCCTCTTGTGACACGTCGTTCGTGCCCACATGGATGAGGAGCATGGGGTAGTGGTCGGAAGGCCAGACAAGTTTGGGGATTCTTTCAGCCCCATCCCGGATGCGGGCCCCTAGGAGGCAGCAGACCTCATGGGTCAGGGCAGCAGATTGCTCCCTCACTCCCCCTAAGAAGGGAATCATACACCATGACTACCTTGTGTCTCTTCTTTGGAGGAGCTGGTTGCCTTCTTTATTCCAAAGCTAGTGCTACAGCTGTTGACTCTACTAGTGCTGAGAGAAGTGCATACATGTTTTGTAGTTCCAGAGGAGGAGTAATTTTGGTGCACAACTTGGGGCTGAAGACAACTATCTTCCAGGCAGCTTCAGGATGGGAGTCTAGGCCAGTTTCATCACTGTTCTTCATCCTGTTGATGGGCTTCTGTGCTCTTCCCTCTGTTCTCCAGGTGTAGGGCCTGCTTGTGGGCCCTGATGGTGCGAAGCCTGTTCACCACTTCCTGGAGCTCCCTCACCTGGCACTCTGGAAAGCGCACAAAGGAACATGCCCAACAAATGGGAGTGCCCTTGCTCCCATTCCCAGATGCTGGCAGTCGTGCCAAGCAGCCCCCATAGCCTGGAGCCATAGGCTCCATCTGGATGGAGGCCTCAGTGGTACAAGGGGGGGGGGGCACTCCAGCAGGGAGGGAGGCAGGAGTTTTTGGGGTGCAGCATGTCCCCACCATTTTACAGTGTAGTCTAAGCTACTACTGAGTAATACTACTGAGTACCTGAGCTTGCAGGTTCACTGCCCAGAGCTTCGTGCCCTTTTACACACCCTTCCACACAAACTCCTATGCTAACTCATGCACCAGGCCCAGAGCACACCTGTTTGCGCAGCTCTGGTCACATGGCTGCCTGGGGAGCTGGGCTAAGTGGGAGTCAGGGGGCGGGGCATGACCCTCTTCAGTTCCACTCACCTGCCGCCCACCACTGACTAGTGCCCACCCACCGTGGGCCCTACTTACCTCCTGGCTCCATGCTGAGGGTCAGGGTCAGGGTCTGTCAGAGGGTCTAGTGAGGTCCTGTGTTCATAGGGTGCGCAACAGGCTTATACCTGTGTGTCTCACACCAGAGCCAGGCCCAACTAGTATGTACACCTCAAACCATAGTCCTTCTTTTACCCTAGGGGTTAGATACTTGCCCAGGAATTAGAAAACCCACTATCCTGCACCGCTTGGTCCCCTTATTCAGAGTGGTTTTAAACCTGTTTCTCACACTTAAAACCAGACTGCCCTCACCAGTAGGCCACAGGCTAGGCATTGCCCAGTACACTCCCAATCACTACTTTTGAAGCTGGCCCCATGGGCAGCTGAGGGGCAAAAATATGAGAAAGCCACAGGGTATGGCTAGTGAGATGGATGTTGCCCTAGAAAAGAGTGAACTTTAGATCCTGTCCCCAGCCTCTGCCCACATTAAACCAGTAGTTATACCTCACTGCTGTCTAGCTATTTTAACACCGTGGGTGGTAGAGAAGACAGGAGGGACCAGAACCCAAACCTGTCTGGGTTGGTGGTGTGTGAAACCCCCAGGATTATACCTGCAGCTGGGATCAAGCACCTGATGGGGCTCTCAGTCCTGCCTGTGCCACACACGCAGCTGGGACCAAGTGTCCCCACAACTGATGGCATGCACATGCAGCACAGCTGAGACTGAGAGCCCCATCAGGCATGGGTGACTCTCAGTCCTGGCTCCCCCTGTGCTGGCAATAAGGTACAATTGGATCTAATGTACAATCCCACAATCGTGCCTTCTGCCATGTACATGTGGCATGGCAGAAAGCCCAATTGTGTGGATCACATGTTAGATCCAATTGTGCCTTTACCTGCTTGTGTAGAGGGGCCTAAGATGCATCTCTGCCCTGCCCTGCCAAGAGAGTGCAAGTGGCAGGTGCAGGTTCCTTCTGGACATGCTCAGAAGGAGAAAGAAAGTTGGACAGAGGGATGTAGGTTCTTAAATCTGTGTAAGTGACATGCAAAAAGCCACTTAAGTGCCTAACGTCAGCTATGTAAGTGCTATTTACCTGCCTAAAGCAGAGTTGAATTTTGGCTTTTGGGCCTGGTCCTTTGTTTTTCATGCCACCTAATCTGGTGGTATTACCCATCCCTACTGCTATTTCTGCTGCATTTGACAGAGCAATATGCAGAGTAAACTACTGGCCAAAACTCCCGTTCTAAATAGGATAGATACAGCTCTGATACAGACTAGGAGCCGTCCTGTTGACAATCGCGCCATTTCTTCTCAGACTCAAAACACAGTTCAGTGCTCACTACCTGCACTATAAATAATAAAATAGGGAGTTCCTGGGATCTTTGTGTAGAAGGGATTTGCAGGATTTATGGGAGCCAAGGCTAAGGGGTGACCTTACTGAAAGAGAAAAAGTAGGGAAAGGAGCTCCCTTTGTGATTATCTCCTGTTCGGATGATTTTTCTTTTTAATCTTTGCCTATACCTCCCTTCTTCCCTCACAACCATGTGGTTCTATTTCTCAAAACAGAAGAGTTTCTTGATACCAGCCACTATACTACTATGTGGCTAATTAATAGCCAATAATAAACTAACATTGAATAGTAATAAACATAAATGCTGAAGAGACCAATTAAAATGTGCCTGCTGGTGTTTCATGCTTGGATACAGCTTGCTCTGAGCACTCACAGACACACAGGCACCCAGTTAGAAGAGCCATCACCCAAATGCCTAAACCGAATATTTGGCAGACAAGATTCTCTGGTGAAATCTGATATCTTTTCTGATATCTGGGGCACTCTATTTGATACTGGCTGCCAACTAGACATCAACCCATTTATTACTACTCTTTGAGCCTGATGCTCCAGCCAGTTTTCTATCCACTTTACAATCCATTCATCCAGTCCCTACCTCCTTAGCTTGCCTGCAAGAATGTTGTGGGAGACTGTATCGAAAGCCTTGCTAAAATAAATGTACACAACATCCACCAGTCTCCCTGCATCCAGAGCCAGTCATCAGAGAAGGCAATCGGGTTGCTCAGATATCACTTGGTAAATCCATGCTGACTGGTCCTAATCACCTTTTTCTCCTCCAAGTGCTTAGAAATTGATTCCTTGAGGATTTGCTCCATGATTTGTCCAGGACTGAGGTGAAGCTGACCAGTCTGTAGTTCCTTGGATCCTCCTTTTTTCCTTTCTTAAACATGGGCACTATGTTTTCCCTTTTCCAATCATCTTGGACCTCTTCTGATAGCCATGACTTTTCAAAGAGGCTGGCCGATGGCTCTGCAATCACATAAGCCAATTCCCTCAGCACTCTTGGGTGCATCCCATCCAGCCCCATGGATGTGTACATGTCCAGCTTTTCTAAGTAGTCCCTAACCTGTTCTTTCATCACTGAAGGCTGCTCACCTCCTCCCCAAACTGTGCTACGTGGTGCAGTAGTCTGAAGCTG
>NW_017729027.1:17110523-17116507 GCF_001723915.1 Gavialis gangeticus | reverse complement strand
GTAGTCTAGGAGCTGACCTTGCCTGTGAAGACTGAGATGAAAAGGCATTGAGTACTTCAGCCTTTTCCACTTCATTTATCATTAGGTTGCCTTCCCCATTTAGTAAGCGACCCACAGTTTCCCTGATTTTCCTCTTGCTCCCAACAGACTTGTAGAAACCCTTCTTGTTACCCTTCACATCCCTTGCTAACTGCAACTCTCACTGTGCTTTGGCCTTCCTGATTTCATCCCTGCATGCCCAAGGAACACTCTTATATGCTTCCCTAGTTATTTGTCCAAGTTTCCACTTCTTAGAAGCTTCCTTTTGTGATTTAGTTGACTGAAGAGTTCCCTGTTGGTCTTTAGCCATATTTGCTAGTCTTCCTGCTCATTGGGATGCTTTGTTCCTGCACTCTCAGTAAGACTTCTTTCAAGTACAGCCAGCTCTCCTGGACTCCTCTCCTCCATAATCTGGCTTCTCAGGGGATCCTGCCCATGAGTTCCCTGAGTGAGTCAAAGTCTGCTTTTCTGAAATCATGGACCAGAGCATAGAGCACAGCAGCCACAGGCAGTTTTATTTGTACATACACATGGAGATAGTGCTCCCCACCTAGTGGTTAGAGCTCACCAGAAAGTAGAAGGCAGGAGTCATTTACTGGCCGTTGCCCCTCTCCCACTTCCCAGCCTAACCATTAGGAGCTGGGCTAGCTGGAGAAAAATGGTACCTTCTCTTGGTAAAAATGTACAGAAAGCAACTTGAGCTTTCTTTAACCAGGGATCTGGTACTGGTCTCAAGACTAATTTTGTATTGTATCCATTTTCCTGTGAACTACAGAACACAGAAACTGTCCTAGGGGCAGGACAGGCTTCTCAGGGAGATCTCCTAACCCTAGGCCATAAATTCAAGCTCCCTTGTGTGCACTCTCTGCCCCACTGAAGCTGGTCACAGCTGTAAGAGGACCAGCCAAGGTTTCTCTCCCACAGACACCAACTTGCCAGCTGGTAGTTAAGGGGAGGTAGAAAATGTGGGTTTGTGGCAGGTCAAGCAGAGCTGGGAATTAAACTAGGGTTTGCCATTTCTTGAGTAGACGCTCTACCAATTAGAGACCATTATGTAAAGAGGGTGCAGTGCATCAGCAGCAGTTCTAGTGCTTTAGAATAAGGGTCAGCCACTTTTCACGATGTGGACCCAAGTAACACAGCTCTGTGCAGAGGCAGTTGTTAAATATTCTACCACTAGATGGTGCATTTTCCTGCAAAATGTAGTAACAGTGAAATAGGAACCTCCCTGACAAAATGTCATTTCTGGTGTGCTTGGCAGGCTAAATAAAATCTCTTTGCTGGGGGATCTGGCTTGCTGTCTGTAGTTTGCCCGTCCCCACATTAGAAGAAAGCAGCTGCCAGCCACTGTGAAAAGCCTGATCCTCCCAGCTTACATTAGAAAGGAACATCTACCAGCTCAAGCCCCAGGGAAATTAGGTGGAAGAACATCCAGTTTCTGGCTCTCTCTCAGCCTTAGGCATGAAGTAGGTGCCAAGTGGAGCAGACTGTGCAATGTGATACAGGTCTGGGCAAAAGCAGCAGTACAATACTGGCCATGTGGGGAACTCTTAAGCCAGGAATTAAGGTGCATATGACCTGTAGGTGCCTTCACAGTAGATGACAACAGATCAGTTTTCAGGATGTCGTTTCTGGATTTTTGCACCAAACACACTGAGTGAATATTCAGGTGCCTAAGCCCCTTTAAGAGCCTACGTCTTTTTTGGGAGCGTCTGTCAATAAGTCTCCCCTGGTTTCTGGTTTCTTTCTTCAACTTGAAGTCTTATCAATCCTAAAAGTGCAGTTCCGAACAGTCTTGCGTATTTGATTTCATGTGTGAAAGTGAAAACTTTTCATTTGCTTGCTATAAAAGACTGAGGAATCTCCTTTTGTCCCAGCCACATGCCTTTGTGAGTTAACTTGCCCTGAATGATAAACAATGTTTCCAAGCTTGTCATCGTTTCAGGTTGTATCACACAGCCAGGGGAATGCATTCTGGCTGCCAGGTTGCAGCTGCGTCCGTATCCATGGCTCTACTGGCTGCAATCAAGTTTCTGTTTCACAGAGATTTGTGACTACCACTGGGTGGCACTGAAAACCGCATTACTGTATCGTCAAGCCCAGTATATTCAAGTTCTTACTCAGCATTTGTAATACACTTTCCTAAAGAGAACACTCGCCTGTCAAAAACATATCAGTTGGGTTTTTTTAATTTCTTAATATTTATGAATTCTTGTAATGTTTTATAAACACTGAATCTTTTCAGGATTTAACCCACTGAGAAACTTTCTAAGAAAGTAGCCTTTCAATTGTAAATTTTTCAGATCATAGAGAAAATCAAAAGATTTTGTATAAATATTTTTTTTAAATGAAAGAACAGAAAATCAGGGGATAGTGAATAACAAATCTCTGCTTTCATTTTTAATGTAAGGGTGCCCAAGGTCAGGAATGTTTGTGAGAAGGTAATTCAGAAAATACTTTAGGGCCCTATGATTACTGGCTTTGGAATACATCCAACTGGTATCGCATATCAATATAGTAGTCTTTTCTTTGGCTCTTTTGCCACCTATATGGTGAAAGCATGGAGTATCTACCTAATTTTTCATGCTTTTCTAGGTGCTAAAGGAGAACAAAGAAAAGATTAAAACTTAAGGGAACTAGTTTGTGAAGTCAACTGGACTAAAGATTTTGGGACTTGCGCGTGGAAGAATCTTAGATTTGATTCAAGTCAAAGGAGCTCATATTATTAGAAGTGTGTCCCAAGCAAGAAAAAAAAACTTGAAGATTGGTTCTTGAGATCTATCTGCATAAATAACCACCTTAAGAAGGATATTAGAAATAAGCGTGAGCAGATCTAGACTTTGAAAAGGTGGTTGCAGATGGTGAACTGCATCATCACATATAAAATAGAACGTTTTTCTCCAGTTAAAAATAAACTAGAAGCTTTAGTAATATGCTAAGGTCCCAGGGATGTATTATTAAGATTAAAGCAAAAATAAATATAATTTCATTGGAGTGAGTTAAAAACAATCCGCAGGCCTGTAAAATAGGAGCTTTGTTACTAGAAGCAGTTAAAAGACAGCAGAATTGCAAAACAAAGGATAGGTTGTTTGGTGGAAGATCAAGACCATTAAAAAGAAGAGAGGGTTGTTAACACCTGGAATTAAGAGTTTACAAGGGATCAGGTAGATTATAATGAGCCGTGAAGCCAAGTGACTCCCTCATCACTGCCTGACTAGAAATGCTGCTGCCCCTGCCAGGCAGCTGATTTTAAACTTTGGGTGGACCAGGGATAAAAGGCAGTGCATGTGCACCAGTGCATCCCCCCGGATCTGCCCCCTGGAAATAAGCAGAGCATCTACAAAGAATATATTTTTAAAAAGTAGCTGATTACCAAAAAAGCTAAGACTGAGAGATCAAATGATATAAAGCTAAAGTAAGAACAGCGACAAGTTAAGCTGAGTTATACTTTGCAAAGAATATTAAACAAAAAAATCTTTTCCAGGCTGCATCACTATCTAAACAATCCCAGACAAGTGTTTGTCTCAGCCAGTGGATCCCAACCTTTTTAAGATTCAGGGCCTTAAAAATGCCAGTTCTTAGCTTTCACTCATTTTTTGAGTACAAAACAATAACCTTAGTTTCAGAGGGCACATCTATATGAAAAGTTTATTGCACAGTTGGCTAACTGCACAGTAAACATCTTGGTGTCTAAACATGCGCACCTATTAGGGCGCACAAAACTAACAAACTTGCCAGCCCTGTGGCACAGGGTGCTTCAGTGCAGGGCTAGCCAGCAAGCAGTCCCCATGCTGAAGCACCCTCTTATCTCAGCCAGCCGCTCCACAGCACATGGACCTCAGTAAGAGCCGTTCTGGACTACTCTGACCAGGCTCACTACATGCTACACACAGATCATTATGCTCCAGAGTTTTTTGCTCCCAGCCATTCATTCAAATGATGTGCCCAGGAACAAAAACCCCACAGCATATTGCTCTGGAGTTTATACACGCACATTAATCACACGTGTAGACACACCCAGAAGCATTTAGTTATGTTGACTTTGCGGGGACACAAAGACATGGGGGTTAATGAGAATGAGTGTATGGAAATGGCTATTTATTGCAACCAAAGTGGAAGCCAAACTCAAGGAGTTGAAATCAGAGCCAGAATTCCACCCTAAAATGCTGAAAGAACTAACATAGGTCTAGAAGCAAGTATTTTACTAAATCTGTCATGTTGGGAACAATATCACATAATTAGCAAATGTAGTATTTATATTTAAGAGTAAGGTAATAATTGTTCCAGAGCCCACAGGCATATTAATCTAACCGCAATATCATGTGAAGTTTCACAACAATTTTTTGCAAGAAATAATAACAGAAGTTAAGGCAGTAAGTGGAAAATGGGATAAAACAGAACACAGGATTTTCATTGTTAGATTGTACCAGACTAACCTGCTCTCTCTCTCTCTCTCTCTCTCTCTTTTTTTAACAAGACAGATTTTCTAGACAAGATGAAGTCAGTAGAACTCCTCTGTGCAGATTTTGGGAAAATATCTGATATAGTGACATGGGCAATGATTAGCCACAAGCAGTCTAATGTGGGCAAGATGACAATGCATAGTATTGAAAGAAAAAGTATTAGGCTGGAGGTTTTCAGCCGAATTCAAGGATTAAATTTAGACATATTCATGTTTAGTAAAAAAAAAAAAAAAAAAAATCTTCACTAATAACTTTGGTACAAAACATAGGAGTGTGTATAGGAGTGGGGGACTAACAACAATTTCTATAAACTGGGAGAGGTCATAACTGGAACTGTCTGAGGAAGAAAACATCCCAAATTGTTTTCACCACAGATTGGTGATTACAGAGTGAATATGAGCTATCATTCTGATGAGACTGAAAAAAAGTTAATTCAATCCTAGAATCTTTCCCAGTAAAGATAAAAAAAATATTAATGCCATTGTACAAAGCACTGGCATGATCTCATTTGCACCACAGTGTGAAAATTTTGGTCACTCACTTTCAAGAAAGATGAACTCATATTAGAACAGGTGCAGGGAAGGGATGACAAGGGAGGGACAGCTTATCATACAAGAAAAAACTAGAAGTTGGCTTGTTTTTGGCTAGGAAAACACAGGTTATGAGGGGATATAATTGCTTTTCATGGATACTTCATGGGGGGCAATGTCAAAGAGAGAAAATCTATTTAAATACCTAACCATTTCTACAACAAAGCTGGCTCTATCTGTAAAAGGGATTATAGGGCCTGTAATAGACCTGACTCAATAATCCAAGTGGTCTCTTTGGACCCTGGCACACATTAATTTAAAAGTGCAATGAGATCTGAGAAATGTTATCCCTCAGTTTTAGGGGTGTAGGTTGTAGCCGTGCTGGTCTAAGGACATGGGCAGACAAGGTTCTTTGGGTGAGTCTGATATCTTTTATTAGACCAGAAGCAAAATTCCTCAGGCCCAGAACACACCAAATGGATCCAGACCATGCCATGACAAGAAATGCAAAACCTGCCAACACATCTCCACCACCCCCACAATTACTACACCTCACAACAGAGCCATCAGCATTCCCGGATCTTACAACTGCACCTTCAGAAATGTAACATATTTCATCCGATGCCCTGATGGAAAATACATAGGAGAGACCAAACAACAACTGTGCACCAGAAAGAACACACACCGGAAATCTATCCAAGACAGGAATACCCAATTACCTGTGGGGGCACATTTCTCACAAGAAAACCACTCTCTCTCCAACCTCTCCGTCCTGAGCCTCAAAGGAAACTTACAAAACACTTCCCAGAGACGAGCCTATGAACTCACTTCATCAACCTCCTGGATATTAAAAATCATGGACTAAATATAGACATTGGATTTATGACACATTATAACCTGCCTGACATCTGACTCCCTACGTATCTCTCCACTATTCATCCCCCTTCTCTCT
>NW_017729027.1:17105604-17110367 GCF_001723915.1 Gavialis gangeticus | reverse complement strand
CTCTACACCTTCACTGACTACCTGCCTTGTATGCAGACCAGCCCAGCCTCTGGCTTCTTTACTCTTCATTCCATCCAAGGAGAGCACACACCAACTGCAGAAACTTCCTCAGCCTGACAAAAGGTTTTTGAACCCGAAAGCTTGCTTAATAATTGTTTTCCAACTATTTAAGTTGGTCTAATAAAAGATATCAGATTCACCCAAAGAACCTTGTATCCCTCAGTTTTCACTTTCAGTCCCCCCATTTTACTTTTCTCCTCATGAGGGAATCTCCACATCTCTCTCCTGTAGACATGCAGAAAAAGAGGCTTGCCTTACCCTTGGCAAAGCTGAAGAGGTTCCTTGGCCATCATCTGGACATAGTCATATGGCGCTATCTGCACGCCCTCTTCATCCGGGAACACCATCTACCTAACACAGTAAAGGATTCGTGTGTAGAGTGCTATGTTGCAGTTACATTTCCACTCACTTTGTGCTTTCCTCTTATTGTGATGGACAACAAAGTCCTCTGGAATGGGTTGCTCATCAAGGTATCTTTGCTACTAAGTATACTTGTGCTCTTCTGCTTGTTTCAGAGGTCTAACTTAATCATTTTGTACTCTGGACAGTCTCTATGGACACCCCTCAGCCTGATTTTAGCCAATTACTCAGAACAATTTAGCGACCTAGAAGTAAAGCAGAAATGATCTGTAAGTGAAGGGATTGTCTGTATCCAACTCAGATGTCTCATAAGTAGGAAACCTGTTAATATCCCATATATACTGCCAGATTTTGATGGGGTTCAAGTTACTAAAACAGGATGACACAATTTCCTTCCCATTGAAATACTATAGACTTACTATTAACTGGATTAAAGAAAAGCTTGCAGCTCTCCCCCCATAGGTTAATGCTTCCATTGTTTCAGCAACCTATTTTTTCAACAGCTTTTAGAAGGTGAAGCAGAGTGGTTCAGTAAGATGTCACCTACAAAACTTTTATTTTTCTGAATTAGTTGCTCTCTTTGGTGCCACCCTGACCTGCCTAGTCTTTATCAGTATGTGAAAAAGCCTCTTATTTATCAGCTCAAGCTTATATTAGCAACACTTTCAACAGGACAAAATGTTGTATGCAGTGATAATGCTTGTCATTTTAGCACATTTTTCAGTAATATCCTCTATTCTTTATTATTTTTTAATTTGCACTCCCACCGCCACTTTATTTGGCTGCAGTGTAGCACTGGAAATACCTAACTCCAGTACAGGAGAAATTGAGTGCTTTTGTTAGTTAGCCTGCTCTTTGCTTAGCCCCTTTCCAGTGGCTTCCCTTATACCATATCCGGCTATCTTGACTCTCCAAAACTGAATAAAGGTATGATATTGGTGTACATGTTCTGCTCTGCTTTAAGAAAGGTTTTCATACTTCTAGGGAAAGCATGTATTTTTTTTCCTATGAATTATGAAATTTAGCTACCTGAAAACAGATCCTATGGTACTAACTTTTCCCTGAAAAGGGTGAAGGTTGTAATGTATTTAATTAAAGGTAGTGTAGAATCCAGGCACAAGAATGACTCAGAATTCATTAGCTAACAGCTCCTGTTTTGCATGACATTGTAATGACTAGTGTTTGTGGCATTAAAGGAAAACCACTTTAACACTTCAAAAAGAGGGGAAGCACATTTTCTTTCAAAGGAAGCCATTTTTTCTAATTTGAAATGTAAACTGGGCAACAAGAGTCATCCCTTTCGTCACCAATTGACACCAAGTCTTTATCTAGCATACAGAATATATAATCAGTAAATGTGTATTTACCAACAAATTTAGCAGTAGCAGAGAAGCATGAAATTCCTTACATAATATCAGCTTCTAAACTCTTGCTCCTACTTCATGGCATTACCTTACTTGGATCTAAGGATTATTTACTTCTATTTTCTTTCTATGAAAAGAACTAACCAATTACCTTACCAGTGTTTTCCCTTTGTTGCAACTGAAAAGTGATTACTTTCCTCATTTAATGTTCATAGTTAATCACACATTTATACAGGCAGCAAACAGCAAATCAAATGAGAAGGTAAGTTCAATTTTAGAGGCTAGCTGATTATCTTCTTCTCCATATTACACTTGGTTTGGCTGCTCTGCAACTCTTCTAAAACAAAGCCTGTAAATTGTTTTCCCCTCCCCTCTCTACAAAAGTTACCTTGTATTTCAACATATGGATTTATATGGGACCTGTTTCAAAAAGGTTGTAGCAAGGTGGTTTATCACATTATGACTATACTGATTTGTTTTCCTCATATGAACAAACTCTCCTAGGACATACTCATGAGTGGTTTTTACAATATTTACTGACATACCTTCCAGGGTTCAAATGAAATAAGTGTGTAGATCAGTGATTTTCAACCTGTGGTTCATGGACCCCTGAGGGCCCACAGACTACATTTAAAGGGGTCTGTGAAAGATGACTATGATTAATCAGAAGTATGTGACTACCCACACTTACAATTCAAAGTGGTCCAAAACTCCATTTGAAATTTTCAAAGGGTCTTCAAATAAAAAAAGTTTATCCACACCAGTGGTTTTCAAATTTGTACATCCACTGAAATGTTTAAAGTAAAAAAATCTAGTATGTACCCCCTCCTTTAGTGCAGGGTGGTTACCTATTTTGACTACCCAATAGAAAACTAATGAAGTTACTGCTACCACTTAATTGAGATTATGCATGTAAGTGAAAAACACTTCAGTGGTTTACGTTTTCAAAGTGCAGAATAATAAAAATATCCCCTCAAACATAACAGGACCTTTTGAATGTGAAAGATATTAACACTAATGATATCTTGGATAGCCATGAAGTGTAACACTGCTAACTACCTCTCAGCCAGGTCATCTGTCTTGGGAAATAAGCAGTCAGAAGGCAGAGGATGTTCTCAACTATGAAATTTTATTTAAAGGTTAACTGATTTCTCAGAATTTTGCTTACAAAAAATCTAATAGAAAAAGAATTTTCCATATGTTCAAAGATTAAAAAGGAATCCCAACAGCATTGTATTAGTGCATAAAAGCTGGAAAGCAAGACTGACCTATTTTCACTGTCAAAAGTAAAGAATTTAAGAGATCAAAAATGATTTTTTAATACCAAAAGGCAGTATTTAGTGACATAGGCACAGTTATTTTCAAATCTTTAATGTCTTTAAGACAACATGCACACAAACCTTGAGATTTTTCAGACTTAAGCACCTCAGATCACACATCCCTTGACTGGTCTGACAGCTAGGCTCCCAGAAGTCTTCACAGCCCTCATACTTGCACTAGCACCTCTGTACTAGGAGTTGCCTGTTTTCAGGCTTTTTAAACTGCTTCAAAGCTAGCGTCCTTCCCAGCTGCTTCATTCTTTCATCACCAGCTACTGTTGTCCAAGACTAGTAGATGAGCTGCAAATTAAATGTTATAAAATCTTATTGTCCTTGAGCAGTTCCAATTTGCCTCAATTCCTTCCTGAGAGCCAATTTCAAAACTGCCCTAACAGCAAATACTCCCAGTTTGAGACACCTTCTAAATCTTGGGGACAGTGATGAAAACTGAGGAAAATAGGCAACTCCAGGGAAACAGCAGCTTTGAGCAGGTAACTGATGACACTTGAATCTGTGCCTTAATATTTACCTGGGTTTTTCATCCCAGCCTTTTTGCTTGAAGACCAGGATGGATGTTCTTTAATGACCAAGTTACAAGTATAAAAGTGATCAAGGAAAATATTGCAGAAGTGTAATTTTTACCAAATTCTATATGAACTTAACTGTTACAAGACCTCAAAAGTTTATGGGGTCCCCCCCACGGGCTGTCTGAAAGCAGTGTTACTGTTTGAACTTGTTCTAGGCTGGTACAAATCACCTAGAAACCAAGTCACGGTCTGTCAGGAAATTAAGGTTGTTTTTTTTTTTTTTTTTTAAATGCTGGGGGAATTAAGTGACTCCTCTCCCCCTGCCAAAGATGCAACTGGGAACAAACAACTTTTACGTGGACTTTGATGGAATTAAATAGGTGCCTGAGGATGTGTGTGTGTGGCTGGGGGTTACCAATAAGCCTCAAATACAACTGTTTGGCTTCTTAGTCATTTCAGGAAGGAAGGGAAAAAAAAGTGAATGGACATGTGCATGATCTCTGTAGAAATGATTTCTTATGCATACTAAAGATTCCCCACTACCGAGTACAATTTTTAGCTACAATGGAGAGGTTGCATGCAGAAGGTTACTATTAAACCTTTCCATCTTTGTCTAAGTGTAACTTGCTGACATCTTAATGGATAACTGTTATGCTATTCTTTATCTGCTTAGGCACTGAAGAGTTTTAGCTGCATTGATTCTCATTAACTTCTGCTATAGGAAATAACCTGCTACCAGCAAGTACCTACTGCTGTAGTGTTTGTTTGGGGTTTTTTGTTTTTGGGTGGGGGGGAAGAAAAAAGAGAGAAGTCACACTACATCCTTATAACCATATAGGTTTTGACAACACCAAATTTCTATACCCTAGTCAAGCCAAAAAACTCAGGGCATGTACATCTTAAAGAGTTTCAGGTTTGGTTTCAGTTGTGAAATTCATTTCACTTAAATTCTCAAATTTATTCCTAACATTAATAAAAAAAATTATAAAAACACACCACAACACACAAAACCACCACCCCACAACCAAGTTCAAGAGTTCTTGCAGCAGTAGTTCCTCAGAGAACTAAAAATGCTTGCTATTGTCTGCCAGCTTGTTATCCATTTATAATGTAAAGTGGTGTTTTAAGTTAAA
>NW_017729027.1:17095287-17100604 GCF_001723915.1 Gavialis gangeticus | reverse complement strand
TCTTAAAGAGTTTCAGGTTTGGTTTCAGTTGTGAAATTCATTTCACTTAAATTCTCAAATTTATTCCTAACATTAATAAAAAAAATTATAAAAACACACCACAACACACAAAACCACCACCCCACAACCAAGTTCAAGAGTTCTTGCAGCAGTAGTTCCTCAGAGAACTAAAAATGCTTGCTATTGTCTGCCAGCTTGTTATCCATTTATAATGTAAAGTGGTGTTTTAAGTTAAAAAAAAAACTAATTTATGATGCCTTTTATGCACTGAACTCACCAGTCAATTCTAATGATATTCAGGACTTGTATTCCAGTTTCAGAATACTTTGCAAATCCTTCAAATTGTGTACACGACTCAAAGCTACCATTCTCCAAGGGATTTAAAAGTTGAAGTGAGGCTAAAGTGAAAGACTGAAAAAGGAAAAATTCTGTGACTTCCTTCCAAGTTTGTTTTCCAAATTTTGTTAATTTAAAAATTACCATCATGAGAGCATCTTAAAAGGATTATTGCCAGTCAATTCCAAATTAGTCCATTTTAATCATTCTAAACCTCTAACCTTATATATGCAGCTTGACTTTGGCAAAATTTTGTAGTTTCTAGCACTGTGCTGGTCATCTGACAAATGCTGAAATTACTAGAAGTGAAGTGACATAACTAAGTGTATGCTTGTTATTTTTCCACACCACTTAAAAGTTATAGATGAACTGCAAAACAAACTGGACACCTTACATGTTCAAGATGACTATGGTAATCCAATTGTATATTTGGCACAGAAACCAGTTTTAACCTCTAAAATGGTGCCATCTATGCTAGTCTCTTTACAGCTATTCCCTAGGGTTTACTGAACCCACTGCAGAATGTAGTGCTATATACAAGAAGCATTTTCCAGCAGCTTCAGCAAACATGTGCTGAAAGGTGAGGGGCTTTGCAGGTTCAGAAAGAAAAAAAAAAGAATAGTTGGAAAAAATTCAGTCACAGTCCATTTCACTGATAGAGGACATTCAGGAGAATTTTGAATGTTTGTTTCTTTTACAGTTCATCTATAAGTATACTAGAATAACTCATTACCTTTCACCCCAGATTAGTTCTCTTGTAAACATGTCAAGATCAATCCAATACACACACACACACACACTTAGAATGAAACTTTGTTTAATGGTCTCAAATTGTGACAGATTTTTGGTCAAGTTGTTTCCATTTAAAAAATTTACTGATTTAAAAACTAATAACTTAAAAACTGCCACGAAACAAATGGTCCACAAACATTCCTTTCCTTCTGAAGCTTTTACGATGCATTGTAATCATTAACCAGTCTTTTACTATTAAACTTAAATGGCCAATTGAGACAAGCAGTTCTGAGACCCTTCTTCCACCACTGATTAAGATTGAAGTGGCAGCTGATGTACAGAATTTTCATTTAGCCTTCTGGGCTTTCTGGGCAGACTTTGTAACCTTGCCAGCTCCAGCAGCCTTCTTGTCAACTGCCTTAATGACACCAACAGCAACAGTCTGTCTCATGTCACGCACAGCAAAACGACCTAGAAACAGAAATCAATGCATTATGACCTTTCAATCAAGCAGGTAGGTACAATTACTGAGGAACTGTTCAACTGAATCTCCTGGATTTTCAGTAAATATGCACATTGAAGTTTGACCACCACCAATGGTAAAATTCAGTACCATTTTCTAGCAAGTCAAAGTTAAATGATGCTTGGGCTATTACTGGTATAAGACCCAGTTCTCTCCCCACCCCCCAACAGTATACTTTATAAAATGACTTACCTAGAGGAGGATAGTCAGAGAAGCTCTCGACACACATGGGTTTGCCTGGGATCATATCAACAATGGCAGCATCTCCAGATTTCAGAAACTTGGGACCATCTTCCAGCTTCTTACCAGAACGGCGATCAATCTTTTCCTTCAGCTCAGCAAACTTGCAAGCAATGTGAGCAGTGTGACAATCCAGCACAGGGGCATAGCCAGCACTAATTTGGCCAGGGTGGTTCAGAATAATGACCTGCAAGACAGAGTACAACTTACCCCATAAATCATGCTGGAAAGACACCTTAGAAAAGGTACTCATTCTATAATATAAGTTGGTCTGTATGTATATGTGCTTTAGTATATACAAAAGACTCAGTGCATGCATGTCCAAGAGTCTACTGGATACATGAGCAAAAAGCAAACCAAGTAAGAGTGAGTACCTACCTGTGCAGTGAAACCAGCAGCTTCCATTGGGGGGTCGTTTTTGCTATCACCAGCAACATTACCACGGCGGACATCTTTTACAGACACGTTCTTAACATTGAAGCCAACATTATCACCAGGAAGAGCTTCACTCAAAGCTTCATGGTGCATCTCAACAGACTTTACTTCAGTTGTAACGTTGACAGGGGCAAATGTAACCACCATGCCTGGCTTAAGAATACCAGTCTCCACACGACCGACTGGGACTGTACCAATACCTACAAAAAGCACAACAGAACACATGCTTTAACAATCAATTTAAAAATCAGGAATAAGTAGTTCTTTACGCAAGCAAACTAGGATTACTTCACACTGATTTGTTACATTCTCACTAAAAAGTGAAATTGCCATTTGTTAAACTTTTATGGAATGGAATGTCACCAACAAATTAGATACAGGGGAAAGCACAACCTATTCTCCTCTGCACACACAAAACACCTTACCGCCAATTTTGTACACATCTTGAAGAGGCAGACGCAGGGGCTTGTCAGTTGGACGAGTTGGTGGCAGAATGCAATCCAAAGCTTCAAGCAGGGTAGTGCCGCTGGCATTGCCATCCTTACGGGTGACCTTCCATCCCTTAAACCAGGGCATCTGTAGCAAAATAAGATGCAACCATTAAAATTTTTCCTAAAAAATCCACTTCTAATATCCTAAAACATATCCAACACACTTTGAAGATAAAGTAACTTAATTATCAGTTTAAAACTGAAATCTAATACAATTGAGGCACGTAGATTTTTCTAAAGAGTAAAGAATGTAAATCGCAACAGTACCGTTTAAGACAGACACCCCCTCCAAAAAAACAAAACAAAAACAAAAAACCCAAAAACCCAAAAACACACCCACCCACAAAACCAAAACTTACATTAGCACTGGGCTCCAACATGTTGTCTCCGTTCCAGCCAGAAATTGGCACAAAAGCCACGGTGTCTGGGTTGTAGCCAATTTTCTTAATGTAAGTACTGACTTCTTTGACAATTTCCTCGTATCTCTTCTGGCTGTAAGGTGGCTCAGTGGAATCCATCTTGTTAACACCAACAATGAGCTGTTTGACACCCAGTGTGTATGCCAGAAGCGCATGCTCACGGGTCTGCCCATTCTTGGAGATACCAGCTTCGAATTCACCAACACCAGCAGCAACAATCAGGACAGCACAATCAGCCTTTGGAAAAAAGTAGTATTAAGTTTCTATTTACATACACATAAAAAGAACAAAAAACTAAATTCACTAGAATTCTCTCCTTTTACGTACTTGGGAAGTGCCAGTGATCATGTTCTTGATGAAATCTCTGTGTCCAGGAGCATCAATGATGGTGACATAGTACTTGCTGGTTTCAAATTTCCACAGGGAAATATCAATTGTGATACCACGCTCACGCTCAGCCTTCAGTTTGTCCAAAACCCAGGCATACTTGAAGGAACCTTTGCCCATCTAGGAGATTAAACAAGCAAAAGCATTATACTCTGTAAGGATAACAATGACAAGTGGCAGTTTTAAAAAAGAATCCAATTTGTAGGATAGCCAAGGGACAGGAAAAAAAAGTCTATAGTGGCAGATGGCTTCTATTGCACTAGAGATTTCTGCTGCCAGCACAACTTTGGCCTAGACGCACTTGGCACAAACTAGTGAGAGATTCCATCTGTCTTCTGTTATTTAACCTGATGACACTTTAGCCCTGGACAACTCATTAACTACAACTAACATCATTCAAGTTAGCTTGGCTCCACAGGGTCCATCAGATCAAGTGTCCTCTAGAAGCTTGTTTTCATACTGCTGTAATCCCTTCCACAGCTAGCCTGTACCCATTTATCCTCTGGAATTTACACAGATAGCATACTGCCATCACCTACTGAGTCAGTCACTCTTATTGAGACCAAATGAAAAAGAAGTGATCTCATTTATGATTAATTTGGGAGAAATACAGTATCCTCCAACATTACTCATTTTTAAAAATACAAAATTTGAGTACAGCAGTTACTAACTATTTGATACAGTCTGCCTAAAGAGTTCCCAACTACACAAGCTGAGCCAAGTAATGCTTCTCCTGGTTCCCCATTTATAAACGGGGGGAGCACAGGAGGGGAAGCAGGGTGGCATCCCAAACACTGCCCTGCTGCAGTCTTACTGTTTGTAGAAGTGGCTTGAAAGCACACAGCAATGCACTAGATGACCTCTGGGGGTCCCTCCCAACTCGACTTCTCTACAAGCCTATGGCTGAAAGAACAGACAACGGCTTTTTTTTTTTTTTAAACACTGCAGCAAGCAATTGCATTTTGGGGGCAGAGAACATCAAAGTGTTCATTGAGGCTAAAAACATAAGTTAGGATCCCAGGATCTCGTCCCAGGAGGATTCCATGGACAAATAGTTGCCCAATATAGAAAAAGTGCTGGTGAGGTGGCAAGGTAACGCTTTCTGCTGAGCACATGGAGGAGGCCCCTAACTCCAGCAAATCCCCATCCGTGCCATTCCTCCGCCTCCCCCCCACGGACATACCTCTGCGGCCTCTTTCTCAAACTTCTCAATTGTGCGCTTGTCGATGCCACCACACTTGTAGATGAGGTGCCCGGTGGTGGTGGACTTGCCCGAGTCGACGTGGCCGATGACGACAATGTTGATGTGGGTCTTCTCCTTGCCCATGGCGGCGGCTGGCGAGTGAGGCTTTCCCTTCTCTCAGAGAAATCAGCACCTGCGGAGCCAGAAGAGACTCGAGTCACCCTGGAACCCGGGGGTGGCGGCCACGAGGGCAGTGGCTGACGCAAGGCCGCGGCTCCACCCACCCGCCCGCGCGGCGACGGCCCGGCCACAGCCCCCCTCCCGCCAACCGGAGGGGCCGGGGCCTGGTGCCAGAGCGGCGCGGGAAGGCGGGGCCGCCCCGGTCCTTTGTGCGGATCGTGCCGCCCGGCCCGGCCGAGCTGCGCGCGCGTCCTCCATTTTGTGGCGCTGCCGGCGAGCAGGAAGGGCCGCCATCTTCCCCGGCCCGCACTCCTCGCCCCGCTCCCACTCTACTCCCCACGCCTAGGAAAACTGAGACCCCGCGAAGAGGCGGGGGAAACGCGACGGCCGC
>NW_017729027.1:17095019-17095221 GCF_001723915.1 Gavialis gangeticus | reverse complement strand
ACAGCGTGAGCGCCCGGCCTTATATACGCTGGCGGGGCGGGGCCCGCGTACACGTCACGGCTCCCAGCGTTCCGTTCGCTCCTCCTCCCCACCCCCTCCGGTCCGGCAGGGAGCGCCGCCTAACTCCGACGGGGCGGGGCCGCCTTCCACACGTCAGCAGCGGCGTATCCCGGCGCCGCACGTGGGCGCTCCCTGCGCGGAC
>NW_017729027.1:17089299-17090019 GCF_001723915.1 Gavialis gangeticus | reverse complement strand
CCCACCACGCGGCCCATCCCCCCCGCTGTGTCCCCCAGGGGGCGCCCGGGGCCGTGCTTGGGAGCCCGAGGAGCGGCCCAGCCCGGCCTCCAGGGTGAGGCGGCCCGTCTCCTTCCACCTGTCCTCGGCCTCGCCGCCCGCCGGTGGCTGGCTCGGAGGTGGCTGAGACAGCCTCGTTTCCCCGCCACCTCCTCGGGAGAGGAAGCGAGATCCCCGTGGGGGCCGAGTCCTCGAGCAGGCGTCCTCTTTTGGCTCAGACTTGGGTCCCCTCGTGCTTCACTTGCGGCCAAACCCGCTCCTTCGCTCGGAGATGCATCAGTTTGTGCCTGGTTTTGGGGGCGGGCAGCAGATGGTAGGAAGGCCGGGCTGGAAGAGGCCTCACGGGGCCATCTAGGCCAGAGCAAACCAGCCCAGGCTCGTGCCTGTCCAGCTGACTGGTGAACACCTCCAGGGACGGAGACATGCTTCATGGCTTTTCTGGGAGCGGATGGTGCGCACCTGCCCTGAGCACACCAGGCTGCAACCCCTTTTCCCCCCCAAAGTCCTGCGGAGGTTGGGTCTACAGTTTTCCATGTACACATTCACTGTCTGCAGCCTCACCGTGTCCGGGGACCTGTTGGTCAACCTCCTCCTGGCCCTGGCCAAGACAGCAACATGCCTAAGAGCAAAGGAGGCATGAGGCCAGGCTCTGGCCTGAGAAACCCACGTGAGTGTGGGGTT
>NW_017729027.1:17081091-17084299 GCF_001723915.1 Gavialis gangeticus | reverse complement strand
CCGTGTCCGGGGACCTGTTGGTCAACCTCCTCCTGGCCCTGGCCAAGACAGCAACATGCCTAAGAGCAAAGGAGGCATGAGGCCAGGCTCTGGCCTGAGAAACCCACGTGAGTGTTGGGTTGTCTTCGCTCACATCCTGCGGCAGAGTTTCACTGGCCTGTGTCCACAGGCATCCCAATTCATGCAGTGGGCACTGGCAACTGTGCTATGCTTGGTATTCCCTTCTGAGCCCTTGTTTTGAACTTGTGACCTCACATCCTTTTCTGTTTCCTTTTTTTTGTCTTTCTCCAAAGCAATCGTGTTGAGTTGTCAGTGGCCTTCCTTTTAAAGGGGGGGCTTATAGTTGTTATTAGTAGGCCTAGGCTCATGTTCCCCAAGTGCAGCAAACAAGTCTGTGTCGCACAGCAGCAAAGAGCAGGTGCTGACTGAGTGATCAGGGCACAGCCAGCATTTTCCCCTGTTCCTCTCGCCTGCAGCCTCCTGCATTTAAGGTCCAGGAAGTTCAAGGAATAGCATATTTCCATGGACAGCGAGGGCCCTGCCACAGTCAAATTGGATAGAAACCAGCTATAGCGTTGTTACATGTTTTCAAGCACTAAGCTTGTAGCTGGCTGCCTCTTATAGCCAGATAGTCATTTTTAGTATGGCTTATCTTTACTTTGCATGTGTGGCTGGTCTAGATTCATTGCACAATTAACCAGTTAATTGTGTGATAATTACTCTGCACTTGTGGCAGGTTTTACTTTGCACATGTGGCCAATCTAAAATTACTGTGTGATACACTAGTCAGTCGCTTAATATGCATAATGTGTAGCAGGAGCCTAAGAAAGAGAAACAGGAAAGCAGCCCACTCTAACATAGCTCATGCATCCTTAGCATTTTCTCGTTCAGCTCAGATACATTTCTGGCAATGTAGAAACAGACCAAATGCAGACTTCACCTGCAGTAGTACAACGGTCTGAAAATTAACGTCACATGCTGGAAAATGTGCACTGAAGTACATACCTGTATAACTCCAACCTTGTATAACCACCTGTGAGAGGGCATGGACTACATGGATACATCAACAGAAACTTTCAGTGCACTTTCTAGATATTAGGCAATATGACTGTACAGTATGGACTTCTGAAAGTTTCCCCACAGTTACTACCCAGATCAGTCCCACTAGTCAAAGCTATACTAGACATTCTCAGTCTTTCAGAAGCCCCACTAGTCCTTGAATAAAGTACACAAAATCTTTACACACTGTACAGTGATGCTTCATGACAAAAATCCCACCAGTAACCTTACAGGGAAGTATGTCAGGAACTAGTTACAAAATATTAATAAAAACATTGGAAATTACACCTAAAGCCTTTGTTTAGTGTCTCAGTTTGTAGGTGGCATCTGTTTCTATATAAAAGTTTGTTTGGGAAAGGCACCCACAGCAGAGAATGTATTGGCATTGCTTTAGTATCATTAGGTGTGTAGAATGGGAGAGAGGAGAGATTAAAAGGATCACCTGTTTTTCAAGCAAATAAATTGTTATATAAATGGTATTAAAAGCTCAACTTAAAGTTTTACTTCTAAGGAATCTCTTTCACTCATTCTTTATCATAAAAAACACAAGAGGCAATGTCTCCTGATCACTTGAAGAGGCATATGGGATATCAGCACAAAAGCAAGGGGTGTAACAAGAATATCCTGATTGTCCAGCCTTTCTAGCCCATTCTGTTTCCACGTCTCCATTGCAGACTTTTCCCTGCCAGTTGTTTTGAGTGGGTTGACCTGTGCTATTTGAAGGGAGGATATCTGTACTCTCCAATCAGTAACTGTCATTTGGTTTTTGGTTTCTGTGGGAGGGTGGAGAGGTGCATAAAAGCAGGCTTATTCCACCCCCACCCCCACACCACTCCCCAGGAGCCACAATGGCCACTCTTAGGAGTTACCAAGTTCCTTATCTAAAAGTTATGGAAAGGGGAAAAAACTGATTTCCTGTCCCAAACAAGACTAAGCGGGCCCCTGTTCTGATGGGGGGAAAAAAGGCTGAATTCTTTAAAGAGGAGGAGCAAGGAAGAGGCCTAGAGGGAAAGAGGTTGCACCCATTCAGCTGGACAGATACCAAAATAAGCAGCAACTCTTGTTGACAGGATACTACTACAATTTCCTTGCCATCCACCAAAAGTAGAGGATGGGGCAGTTTTTTTCATCCAATATGGGTTTATTGTGCAGCACCTCCAGATGTACTTACTTGTATTACTGAGAAGGCAAAACTTGCACAAACTGGGATTCTGCCACATTCTCATCCAACACAGGGAACTAAGCTAAATAAATCCTGGGTGAATACTCTCAAACCAATCACACCCCTTAATATGGACACAAGGCTCCTTACTTGCTGAAGCCAGAAAAGGGGATTCAATCCATGAATTCAATACACCAAGCAACCTATCTTCAGTTGCAAGACATGCAAGATTTTAAGAAATACATTCATTATTCTAGAGGCCTCTAAAAAAAAAAATCAAAGCAACCTTCTAGAGATGCAGAAAAACTGTCAATTTTAGCATAATGGATTTTTCTTCTACAATACTAGTAAATCCACTTTTGATTTTTCCCCCATTCTATGCACACACCTTTAAAGTCAAGTCAAGACAGGCCAAGATTCCAAGGTATTTGTTAAAATGGTCTTCTGTCCCTCCTCCTTTCTGTAACTGTCATTTAATCTTTAGCAGTAGAACTGAAAGCTCCAACTTGTATTAAGAGAAGCATTTCATTAGTTGGAACAGAATACTGAAGTGGAAGAAATCAAAATTACAAGAATTTGGGCTCACCATATATGCCCCTCAAATGTCAATGTTTACCTTGGACAAGAAAACTATGGAACATAACTCCACGTAAGGCTACCCTCAATACACCAAGCAGCCTATCTTCAGTTGCAAGACATGCAAGATTGAGATCCAACTAGATCTAACACCTGAACCTGCCACGGGTAAAGTAGGGGAACCACGGCAGCCAATGTCCTGCTTCTATACATGTCAATATATGCTCTAGAGATCCATGCCCCCTGCTACAGAGGAAGGCAAACCCCCCACAGTCCATACCAGTCTGACCATGGGAGACAAATTCCTTCCTGACCAATATGGCAACTGGTCTGACCCTGAGCAGAGTAGCAAGACCCTCTAGCATGGGTGACTGGTGCCCCCCCCCCAGCAACCAATCTCCTGTGGTAGTA
>NW_017729027.1:17071867-17076091 GCF_001723915.1 Gavialis gangeticus | reverse complement strand
AGAAGTGCTGATACTGCTTATTTCAGTTACATGTTCTGAGATAAGGATTCCTGCATGCCTTGTTCAGTTTTGATATATTACCCTGTATACAGATGTTTTCTTTAAGTAAACTGCTTGCATGTCTGTGTGATTTACCATTGTTTTGTTTCTCCAAGGTTGTATTTTTTTCTCTTTCTCTGTCTTAAGTATAAACATGCTTGTAAACTTAGAGAGTCCGAGAAATCCTTTGAAACAGACAAGTGGGTGGTTCCCCTTGCTGTCTGGAATTCTCCCTGTGATCACAGTATAGCCCTAAATAAAGAAAAGCTGGCTCGGTTGGTTCTGATTCAACCACAACGCGAAGTTTGATTTCTTCCACACCCCCCATGGCCAATCTCACTGACAGGGGAGGGGGGAACCCCCACAGCTGATCATGCCAACCGGGAAGTGGCCATGGCGTTTCATCAGGCACTCCCACTCCCCAGCCAGTGCTCGCGGTGGGGGCACCGGCACTCCCACCTGCCCCCCCGCCTGCCTCGTAAGTGGGGAGTGCGGCCTGTCAGGGGGTGCACCAGTGCTCTTGGGGGGCACGTGTACTGCCATGCACCTCCTATGCATCGCCGCTGCCCTCTAGCATGCTCCTAGCACACCCCAGCTGAAGTCCCCAGCCTTAGCTGTAGCCAACACCCAATGCCTCTGGGGAGGCTTAAAAACACCCTGACACAACAGAAAAAGGGAGGGGGGAACAGGATCAACCAGCAAAGCCCAGAATTATGGGAAATATTCATGGTGAAAAATAGGCATAGCTACACCTAAATTAACCAGTGGCAGTCAAACTTCTTCTTGAACACCTCCAGTGATAGACAGTCCACATCTTCCCTAGGCAGTCTATTCCACTGCCGCACTGATCTCACAGTGAAGAAATTTTTCCAGCTATCCAATATAAGTTTACTTTCCTGCAACTTAAAACCATTGGTCTGCATCCTCCTCTCTGCAGCAAGACAGAAAAGGTGTTTTCCCTCTTCTTTATGGCAATCCTTCAAATATTTGAAGAGTGCTATCACGTCCCCTCTTAAACACATTTTCCACACACTAAATATGCCTAGCTCATCATCTTTGTTGCCCACCTCTAAACCCTCTCTAACTTCTCCAGAACTGCACGCTGTACTCCAGATGAGGCCTAAGCCAGTGCTGAGTAGAGAGCCACTCTATGATAACACTGACAAATTATTATACCCCAGTTCTGTCAACAGTGAGGCGAATGTCCAGCACCCTAGTGAATCTAAGCTACCAGCAGCTCCTGGTTATAGTTTCCTTGATTTCTATTGTATTTGACAGGGGAAGAGCTGAGAAAGAAAGCATAAGACAAAAAAATCAATAGCAAAGCTAACACAGCATATGGAATGACAGGAACTGTTTAAAGAAACTTGTCTAACTCGCTTTCAATAATTCTTCCAGCAGTGGCCTCCCCCAAAGCAGCCCTTAGGTGACTTTAAACCCCTGTGTTAGAAGTGCCTTCACAAAAGAAGAGCACATGGAGGCCCTAGTTCAGAAAAATCAATGAGACTGTTCATGTGCTTATGCACTTTCTGGATTGCAGCCATTAATTGTGGAATCCCTTCCTGCTTTGAAGGGAACCGTCAGAAGTCTAATAGCTGTTTGCACTCCAGCCTTTTCTAGCTGGGACAGGCCAAATATCAAGCCAACTACAAGCTACAGTCTAGTGTTGTGACCTTTCAATATTAACACACAAGCAAAATTCATGAAATTTCTGAGCAATATCATATACTGTTCAGTGGATTTGCCAAATTCCCAATTAAATGCATCAAGATACATTTCTAAAAGAGATGATGTCAGGCTAACATGTCCAAATTATTGTTTGTTTTAATTTTGAAAAAAAATATATACATTTTTCACAAAAGTTATTGAATACAAATATTTTGAAACTAATATAGCATGTAAAACTAAGCTGGGACAAAAAATAAAGGAAACAAAACATAATAAAAACCTGCAAGATAGTTTCAGATAAAATTAACTCAGGTAATATAATTTATGAGCTGAAGAAAGACAAAAAGTAAATGGTTGGTAATTTTCATTTCCCCTAAAAAGAATATATACAAAGAAGCACAATGAGTATGTAAAAACTGTTCTTTCTTTCCCCCCAGCATATGTATATTTAAATATCAACCACAGAGGAAGAAGCAGATGACAGTATGTGATAGGATTTAAGAGTGCATGCATTATTGGTGAGGGAAGGAGAAAGGAAAAACTGGACAATGTCCTTGAAATTAAAGCCAGTGCTTTTTTCAATCAAAATATAACACTCTTTACCATTAAGGGAGCCAGAGGTTGAGATCTTAGTTAAAGGGATACTCTCTGTTAAGAAAGCCAAACAGCATTTCTAATCGTTAATTTAAGAGAGATCTAGAAACTTAATTATTATTCAAGACATTTCAAAAATCGCTTTTAAAAATTGCATGGGAATGCCTTCCAAATCATTCTACTGGAGTGACTCAACTCCCTCTAAACTCGCCAATTAAAATATGTGTTATGGTTGATTAAAAAAATAAGTTCCCATTAATACTATACATTGTTTTTAAACAACTGTAAAAAAGTTGTGATCTGGATTCATGTGTGAAACGTTTTTTCCTTGTAGTAGATTTTTAAGATACAAAATTATATCTTTCCTTGCAGTTGAAACGTCTCACTTTTGTTGGCAGGAATGCTCATCATGCCTTTTTTGAGAAGGTTGTTAGTCCTTAAAAGGGAAAGGACCATTTCCCTTTAGAACACTTGCTACAGGATGCAACATACAGGTCAACTCAAGAATTGCTTGTGGCCAAGGAAACCAGAGATTGTGACACACTGAGTGTATCTACACATGCATATTTACTGTGCAGTAACTGAAATTACTGTGCAGTATGAGCATGCATCCCCATGCGTACACCTATGCTGTGCAGTAAATATGGTGACTTACGCCAACTTGAACGTAAATTTGCATCATGCAGGTATCAAATTTACACCCTATTAGTTCCTGTGCAGTAACACATGTGTTGACACCTTACTGCGCAGTAACAGTGTGTGTGCGTGGACTGACGTGGGGCTAACTTTAGTCCCACGTCAGTCCACACACAGTGTTAATGCGCCTTAATGCCTGCACATGTAGATGCCAGCCTATTCCCATTTATTGCACAGTAATTTACTGTGCAGTAAATTACTAAACCAGCATAAATGCATTAGGTATTAATAAGAATACTTACTGATTACTTGCCAGACAAGTGGGATGCTTCAGCTGAAGGAATCAAGACACTTCAGTTCCCATAACTATGAGTTATTAATGCTGGCTTATGTGTGATTTGAATCTGTCAGTGAACAAACATGCAATCTGTTCTCATGAGCACCAATCAAATGATCAGCTTTTATTTTGGAACATCAAAATATGAACTTGGACAAGGTGGAGGAAGAAAGGCGCTTCATCTTGTTTCATTTATCTAAAACATGGAGATGCAGTATATAATTTCAAGGGTGCATGATTCTTCAATATACAAAGCACATGCAACCCTCTCAGAAAGGAGAAAATGGGGAGAGCAAAGGATATGTTGCATAAGAAACGCCAACAAAATCTTTGGCCTTCCATTCAATATTCTTGTAAAATCTATGTTAACACTTATATGACCCACATCTGCTATGATAAACATTAGAGATTGTGTGTGAGGATAAAATATTATCTCATAATACACAAAGCAAGCATATTGCTGACAATCACACAGGAAGTCTGGTGAGTCGGTGTCCAGTGTCTTCAACCACATCCTTCCTCTTAAAGATGAGTTGGCCAATAGCCAGTGAAAATAATCAAGAATTAGAATTAGATGCTCAAAGAAAAAAGATTTTGGTTTTTGAGGTCTTACTTCATGACTTCCAGCCTGATCTCAGCAGCAGTAAGATTTGCACAAAAAACTTTTAGTTTTACATTAATATACTCATGCAGGTAGGTACAAAGAACATATGTAAGTAACTGCATGAAATATGAGAGAACATAGGGATATTTTCTAAGGTACATGTGTGTGCTAGAAACTTGTAGAATTCTGGACATTTTGCATAAGTGCTTTCATTTCCAATTAGATCAGATCATAGTTATTTAAAGTAACACAATCAATATGTTTTGGCCATATATTTGACCAAACTTAAAACTTAAAATCTAGAGGACAAAATGTTGTCAGGCAAAGGTCTCTCTCCCCAGCGGCT
>NW_017729027.1:17066140-17066867 GCF_001723915.1 Gavialis gangeticus | reverse complement strand
GGACATTTTGCATAAGTGCTTTCATTTCCAATTAGATCAGATCATAGTTATTTAAAGTAACACAATCAATATGTTTTGGCCATATATTTGACCAAACTTAAAACTTAAAATCTAGAGGACAAAATGTTATCAGGCAAAGGTCTCTCCCCCCAGCGGCTGTAGCTTCGCTTCTGAAATGCATGAATTACATTTTCTAAAGATTATAAATAGATCTTCTATATATCCCACTATTTAAAGACATTGTGGATGCTTGCAGATGTTAAAAACAAACAAAATAGACAAAACATGCTTTTCCAAAAGAAGCAGTGCATTACTTCAACCCAGCTCTGTAGTACCTGTAAAGTTTGGGCACCTCAACAGGGCTTTTTGTCGCTTTTAGCCAAAGCTGATTCAATCAGCTATTAGATACAATTGCCTAAAAAGCCCAACTAAAGCAGTGTTTCTCAGCCTATGGGTCACAACTCAAAAGTGGGTCTCAAGAATATTTCAAAGGGTCACGAACAAGTGCCAGAAAAAAGCACAGGTTTCCCCTTGCTGGATGGCAACGTTTCAGCCTGCAAGGGGCTGCTTGGAGCATGGGCAGCACACAGCCAGGCAGGGTCATGGAAGCAGCCCCAGCAGCCAGATGGAGGTAAGTGTACAGGGAACAGGGGTTGGATAGCCAGGACTTGGGAACTGTTGGGGTGGGGGAGTAGTGTCGGGGGGGAGGGCGGGGGTTGTGCACGTG
>NW_017729027.1:17060625-17065915 GCF_001723915.1 Gavialis gangeticus | reverse complement strand
AGCTGCAGTCAGGGAGCAGAGGGGAGGGGCCAGCCCTGCTGTGGAGCAGAGAGCCCTGCCAGCATTGGGGAAAGGTGGCCTGGCCTCTAGACTGCAGCAGGGCGGCACTGTGGGTTGGGCACCGGTAGGGCCAAGTGGGTGTGGGTCAGGACAAGCCAACTGGTCCTGGTATGAAAAAGGTTGAGAACCACTGCACTAAAGCACCCAATCTTTACAGATGTCAGGTGAGCTGGGTTGAAATAATGCGCTGCCTCTTCTGGGCATGCATGGGGCTTGGGGCAGAAACGCACTGTTTGAAGTAGAGTGCCTTTTTTTGTTTTTAAACATCTGCAAGTACCCTATATAATCAGAGACATGTTAGAAAATAAAGGAGAGTTCACGGGTTATGTTGGCCTCTAAGAAGCCCTGATAAATCTGACAAATGTCATTCTCTGGTGCATGTAAAATGGTACTATAGTAAGGCCTGAGCCTACAGATGCTAAAATATTTGCCTAACGCATGCTCCGACGCATTCCAATTAGACCGTGTTGGAGCAAACCCAATTAATTGCGTCTGCCAGAACGTTCGAACCAGCACACTCCAGTGTGCCACAGTATCTTGTGCATTCAGCATCCCCACATTTCAAAATGGCAGTGGGGTGCTTTCACTAAAGCTTGTTAGACAAAGCTTGTTAGACAAGCTTTAGTGAAAGCACCCCTACCGCCATTTTGAAATGTAGGACACTGAATACAAGACACTGCGGGCATTTTAATGAGAGACTCTCAGGAGCTCTCAAGAGCCACTCTAATTAAAATGCCCCACTCCCACACCCCAGAGTATGCATCTCTTAAGAGACTACTACTAATTCCAATGACGTTAATAGAGACATTCATGTACACAAGGAGAGTTTTTACAGGCTTGGAGCTGTAGATAACTGTATTTATCCGTTCTGTTTCTAGTTCCAGAGACTTCCCTATCTTATATTATACATATTGTTACAAGGTTAGTGTAGACCAAGGTGACTCAACATGCATTAAAGATGGAATAATGTTGCAGGTTTGATTTATTTTAATGCATTAGTTCCTATTACATATCAATAATGTCTATGTTAACATACACATTATTATGGGAATTCCTTTTCACCTTCTTAAAGACACATATCTTTGAAGAGGGCACATACATATGAACAGTGTTTATCAGATTAACAATCTTTTAATAGGCTAATAGAAACACAAAGATTAGACGAGATTAGATAAAGAAGGCCTACTTTGAAAAATGATTTAATGTGATGAAGTAACAGAAGCCACTTTAAGAAGCTGCTTAGTTCTATGGTAGTGTGGATTGGATTTACATAAAGATTCTTATCTGAGCAAAAGTAGTCAAAAATGCATTTTAAAAGTGAGTGCTCAGATGTTATAAAAATCAGCTAAAAATTGTAGATACACCCAAATTAGCGTGTGGGAAAACTCTAAGCCTATGCCAAGTGAAATGACATAATGTGAAATGATATTTGCAAAAGAGGAACCAACAGTCTATACACAATGGACACATCTCAAAATGTTTTTGTAAAATGCTTCAATTAGTCCTGAAAAAATATTTTTCTGTAGCACTTTCTTTAACACATTTAAATAATCTTGCTTTGATGCATACACAGTGTATGTGTTACATGAAGAATGAATGTACAGTTCAAACAACTCTGTATGTGTTCACCAGCATGGGGCTACCCTTCTCAGGAGCATGAGGGGAGGTCATTTTTGGAAAAGCAAAATCAGAATTAAAAAAAAGAAATGGTGAACTCTTGTAAATCTCATTGAAGTCCACACAAATGACAAGTGCTCAATACCAGTAAGTTAGGCCTGAAGTGCCTTGTGCTTTGGCCAAATAAACTTGGAGAATGATTTTCTTCTTTTAATTCAACATCTAGGTGGAGCAAATAAAAAGTAATCCGTGGAGGTTAAAAATCATTTCAGCCATTGACAGCATCAAAGGAAGACACTGTTTAAACTAAAATATCTCTGTTGCTCAGAGTTGGACACAAACCACTGGACTGAAGGAGAAACTGATTTTAAGAGCATTGAGAAAAATGTGACACATTACAAACATCTAAGTCTTATGGTGATGTTCTATACATGATACTACCATACCATGTCAAAATGTTAAACATAGAAGCACCTACTTCAGTATTTAACAGTATTCTTACAAAAGGAAAAAATGATCTGTATTTTAATATTACATCCACTGTGTGCCTCTCTGCTGTGATCTACGATGTAACAGCATCAGGAAGTGATGTGGACAAACTACAACAGCTAACTTACTCAACTGTGGTCACCAAATAGTCTCTCGGGGCATTTTTACATGTGCTCTGGGGGTGGGGGTGGCACTTTAATTAAAGCAGTTCCAAGAGCTGCTCTAATAAAAGCACCCACAGCATCTCATATATCAGTGTCCCCGCGCTTCAAAATGGCAGTAGGGGTGCTTTAACTAAAGTTTGCAGAATGAGCTTTATTTAAAGCGCCCCCACTGCCATTCTGAAGTACAGGGACACTGATACAGGAGATGCAGAGGCTGGCTGGAGCAGACTAATTAGCCCACTCCAGCAGACTTTGTTAATCCTGTCTTATAGGGTATTCTTGATTAATGGAATCTGCTCCAATGTGCTATAATTGCAGAGCATAGGAACAGCCTCCCCACACATGTACAGGTACCCTTGGTGATACTTATTTCAACCAAATAAAGAGCAAGTGACAGATGAAAGTTTAATTCTCTTTCCAGTCCCATGAGACATCCAGCTTCCCTTTCAGCAGAACATCTGTAGACTGGTTAGTTCATTCTGGTTTTCACTAGCAGAGCTCTATGATCCTGGTCCACCCCGTGTATCATACCTGTCCTAAAGTCCTAGACAAGATTATTTCAGGACAACTCTCTCGGCATTTAAAATCATCTCCCACATGACTGCTTTTTTAAGTACTTGGCTATCCATGGAGGTATTCAGAAAAAGCTTGTCCTGAGGATGTGGATATTTTCTATGTTCTCTAATTAAAAACCTACACTCTCTCTGCTATATAAAATGTAAAATCCTGTTCATTTGGTTCCACAGATATTCTATGCCATGACACTTTTTCATTAACTAAATGGGTCAAGCTAAATTGGGACAAGACACTCTTGTTCTGGAAATAAAGGTAGGCACACGTGGAATTATTTAGGCACCATTCAGATAGCTCAAAATACCTCCATGTTCTGAAGAACTGTATGAGATACTTGTTAGTCAGCCAATAAGAAATTATCAAGGTAATTATCATAGAAACAATTACTACCTTTATAGGGATTCTTCCACATTTGGTCTTTTTTTAGATACAGAAGATGTTGCAACCAGCTTTTACAAAAGGTGTAACTTACTGACTTCTGGTATAAAATTAACTTGGGAAAAATCAGAGGTATAATGTTGTTGGTAAATATTTAATTGGCATTTGTATTACTTGTCTGCTGCTTATCCCAAGATAGCTGTTTTCTAAAGCCTGCTTATCCATTCCCCCATCATCTAGTTGCAAATCACAAATAACCATCGACTGTGCTGCTGCTGCCCTTGGCTAGCTGGATGTCTGCCCTCTCTAGATCCCTGTGTAAAAAAGAAAGGCAAACAAGTTTGGTTTGGGCTGAACTAAATCTAAAATGTTTTGGTTCTTCTCACTAAAACCAAAGAATTTAAATATCCGGTTTTGTATTGAACAAAACTCAACTCAAAATGAAACCTATACTTTTAAGGCCTGTGTAAGAAAAGCAAAGGAAATGAAAGACTACATTCACAAAACTTATGAAGGAGAAATTCACCTCCTTTTTACCCAATAACTGAGTCTCAGCAGGAATTTAAACCAGAGTCTCCAATCTCTTAAGTGAGCACTGATGCTGAAATTTTTTCCATAGCACACATATCAAGAGGAAGTAGTGGCTGAAACAAATTGACAGTTCCCATTTCAGAAGTGTCCTATCTGCTGTCTTACAGGGTATCCTCAATCCTTCTTGTTGGAGGTACCTCCTTAAATAGCTATTGACAAACAAAAAGAAAAAAATCTGGGCTGGTGGTTACAACCCTCATTCGGGGATGGACATATGTATTCCAGACCCGCTTCAGGGAATGTTTGCTCTATTTACCAAAAATAATCAGTGTCAATAGGGTAGACAAGATATTCTGCTCAGGGTATTCTCAATCAACTGATGCTTAGGAGACTCTCCAGGTAGGCAGGAGACAGTTGCGTGTTCAGATATCCTTGTGGAAAGGAGGGAAGGACATTAACTGAGGAGCAACCTCTGTTAATTATGAAGACAACACAATTCATTTAACTGCTTTGTGGTTTTGTTTTAACTTTTTTGTTTGTGGATGTTAGTATTTTCTTTCTTTTGGGAAATTATTTCACTGTGGCATGTTATAAGGCAAAGGTGGCCAGCCTTTGGCACAGATACCACAAGTGGGCAGCCTGTGTGTGTGGCATGCAGCAGATCAAGGAAGGGGCAGGCAACATAGCAAAAAATAGGCCAGCAAGCAGACAGCATAGCATCAGATCCAGTAGGGGAAGGGGATCAGAGTGGCATTTAGAGGGGTGTAGAGCTAATTTGGCCACACTGTTCTGTGTCAACCCTGCAGAGACCACAAAACACAGGTACTCCAAAAGCCCACAGAGGAACATGTTGTCAGGAATATCCTAAGAGATGAACATAAATATATGCTCATTCAGGGTACACAAAGAAGACTGTGCAGTAACCGTGAACAGAAAAATGTGGGGTCCATTTAGCTGATTGTTTTTATATCATTCATTTGTCTCTCACATTCATTTCTACAGATGTTTAAATGTATTGCTGTTGCTTTAACTTAAACAAAGTGATTAACCCTTTCCTTCCAGATGAGTCTGGTAAAGAATTTTGATGCAAAACAAAATGTTCAACTGCAGGACTGTTCCCTACCCCTTCATTCAGCCTAGCATGAGGCACTGTGTAATATGCACATCATTCAGTTTAAAGGGATTCTGTTGTAATTCCACATCCTCCCTGCTTGCCTCATGCATTCTTGTGGTCACCATGGTTACCAAGTCAAGCCATTTACAGATAACTCTTAGATATAGATGCATCTATTTTATATACTATCTACTCAAGCTTTATATTTTAGACTTATTCATTGGGGTTTGATTCTAATTGGATACTGAAAAATTAGGAGAATCCAAGCTCTGGAAAGTGTGATTTCCTTGAATTCCTCCAATCTCTCAGTTCTAACCCTCAAAGGAAACTTACAAAACACTTTCCAGAGACGAGCCTATGAACT
>NW_017729027.1:17058568-17060517 GCF_001723915.1 Gavialis gangeticus | reverse complement strand
CCCCCGCCGCCTGTCTCACCCATTGACTCCTCAATCTACATTTTCACTGACTGCCTGTCTTGTATACATAATGGACAAGCCTCTGGCTTCTTTACTTTTCTTTCCATCCAGGAAGAGCACACACCAACTGCTGAAACTTCCTTAGCCTGACGAAGGGTTCTTAAGGCTTGATTAAATTTTTCCCCCAACTATTTAAGTTGGTCTAATAAAAGATATCATATTCACCCAAAGAACCTTGTCTGACTTCCTTGAGGTACTCAGTCTATGTACCTTATGGAGGAAAAGATTAAGAAGCAATATGATACTAGTCTTGAGGGACTAACAGAGGGAGACTCTATCCTATGCTTTCTAAAGGGTCTTGTTTTAGTTCAGCCATGATATTTTGACCTCAAGGAATACTTTTACCATGGAATTCCATGGGTTGGCACGTTGCAGGAAGTCAGGCTAATTGATTTATTATTAGCCTGACCATAGATCTTTGAATGGATACTATGTATACTATGATGCAATCCTACAAAAGTTGCTAATAGAACAGTTTGCTGTATAAGCTGTCTTCTACCCTCTGTGTGCAAAATGCATTATATGTAATACATCGATGTCACGCTAGCCTAACTTTATCTTGATCAAGAAAAGTAAATTCCCTCCCACATATCTTCTAAGTGTACATGCAAATAGAATAATTGCAGTTCCTCCAGCAAAGGTTAAGCCTATATTTTATAAAAGAAGGCGTAAAATAGGTTCTGCCAAGATACAGAGCTGCAAATCACTGCAAGAGCCACACATAAGTGTCTTATTTTATAATTGTCAGTTCATTTGTTTCTTCCATCTTCCTCTGGTGCTGGTCACTTGTAAAAGTGGATATGGGATTAGATGGACAGCTTATCTGACAATTCCTATATTTGTAATTGAGAAATAAACGTTTGCTAAATGTAGCAAGTATGATCTTTCATAGAAGACAGTCAGCTGCCCCAGAGGCTGGAAGAAAAGGTATTCTGAACTATTATGTAATGTACTAATATGTTGAAGTGGCTCCAGATCTATTCAGCTCTAATACTTGCAGAGAATAACAGCTATGCTTTTGAAAAGTATTTGTAGAGGAATGGCACTTCGGAGGTTAAATATGTGCATTAAAGACTGTAAAAAAAAAAAAAAAAAAGTAGACTTTAGCCCTTTTACACTATGAACTTGTATGAGTCAGCTCTTGTGGCATCCAAGGGGAATCTAAACATGAACACAAGCCAAGACTGACATGCTGAACTGTCATACTCCGACTCCATGGCTACAGATGGAGTCCATGGGTCCGGGCTCCACGCAGACGGAGCCCCTGACTCTCGGCTGCAGGGGCTGCCTGTCGCTTGTTCAGGCTCTGGGGCCCTTGTGGGGTCTGCTCTCTTGTGGGGTCTCTGGCACGCCAGCTGGAGGAGCTCCAGGCCACAGCCCAGAGACTACGTGCCATCAGGGACTGTGAGCAGGAGATCGACTCCTACTGCCAGTCCCTTCTCCCCCGGGAACCATAGGGTAGACCACCGTCTCCCTCCAGGACGAAGGAGGATTCCGGGACCTTCCACTCTGTCCAGTCAGGGGCATGGACCAAGGTGGTCAAGGGCCCTAAGGCCCACCGCACCAAACCCCCTGCCCCACCGGAGCTTAGCAATAGGTACACACCTCTTGCTGCTCCAGCAGAGCCTGCGGAGTTCCCAGCTCCCACAGGCAACACGGGCTCACCTGCAGCTACTGCCCCCGCTCTCCCCAAGAAAAAATGTAAGGTGTTTGTTGTGGGAGACTCCATCCTGAGGGGGACTGAGGGGGCAATCTGCTGCCCCAACCCCTTAGCCCAGGAAGTCTGCTGCTTCCCAGGGGCCCTTATCCGGGACATTGCGGAGAAGATCCCAAAGCTCCGCCGGCCCACAGACCACTATCCTATGCTTCTTATTCATGTGGGCACCAAT
>NW_017729027.1:17057509-17058304 GCF_001723915.1 Gavialis gangeticus | reverse complement strand
AGCTGCTGGGAAGAGATGGCCTCCACCTCTCTCCCCTAGGGAGGAGGCTCTTCACAGACACACTGGCTGACCTGCTCCACTAGGCTTTAAACTAAGCCCACTGGAGGACAGGGGGACTACTGCTACTGCTGGCCTGCTGAGCAACCCTTGCAAAGCCAGCGGGCCAAGGCACTTAAGGGAGCCCACCCTTGCCCCAGCCCTGGTACAAATCGGTGGGCAAGGCAAGAGCCCCTAAGGGGACACTTGGCTGCTTGTACACAAATGCCAGGAGCTTGGGGAACAAGCAGAAGGAGCTTGTCCTCCTGTTCAATGCAAATAATTATGATGTCATTGGGATGACGGAGACCTGGTGGGACTCCACCCATGACTGCACCACGGGTATAGATGGCTATACCCTGTACAGAAGGGATCGTGTACATAAAAAGGGGCAGGGGTGTAGCTGTCTATGTTAAGGAAAGCTACACGTCCCTGCAAGCTGATATTGGTGACCAGAGTGGATGGCTAGAGACCCTCTGGGTTAAAATTCGTGGGGAACATGGCACAGGGGACAACGGTGGGAGTCTACTACAGACCTCCCACCCAAAGTCCTGAGCTTGACCAGGAGTTTGCCCAGGAACTGGCTGAGGCCGCATGCTCCAGAATCATGGTTGTCATGGGTGACTTCAGTTACCGAGACATCTCATGGGAGGATCATTCAGCAAAATCTGAGTGATCTCAAAGCTTCCTCTCGTGCGTGGATGACCTCTACCTGATGCAAGAAGTCTATGGGCCAACGAGAGGTAAAGCGCTGCTTGA
>NW_017729027.1:17047206-17057498 GCF_001723915.1 Gavialis gangeticus | reverse complement strand
AGGTCCCTTTTAGCCCTAATGTCTATGAAATCTATGAAAATAGAGGGCTTGGGAGTGACAAGAGGGGAGCAGAAAAGAAGAGGAGAAAGAAGCACTGATATAGAAGGCACAAACCTGAACTTAGACATGTGGACACACCATAAACCAGAGAACACTAACACATAATATTACGAAAGCATGCTCAAAGTGCGGCAACTGGCAAACTGATTAATACTGTTATAATCTTCATATGCTACTACCCTCCACTGGCTGGAATTGTAAATGTGAGCTGGTTTGGGCTTCTGGCCTGAATCAAGTTAAAACTTGATCAAGCTAAACCAACCCCAGGTCCGCAGGACATATCTGGCCCATGGAGTGAGTCATACCGTCTGGTCCCCAAAGGTCCCCATGGGTTTGAAAATCAAATGGCGGGGGAACAGTGGCAGAAATTGCCACTCCCCTGTTTCCATATTTCCAAATCTGTAAGGAGTCCCACTAGACTGATAGCACACTAAATCAGAGCACAGAGGTGGCTTGGGCCTGATTCAGGAATATGGGGGCCAAACAGAGGAAGTGCAGAGCCCTGATCCAGTGGCACAGGCCTAGAGAAGCCTCATGGGCCTGATCCCAGTGTGTGGGACCTGGATCTGGCCTTCAAACTGGCCCTGTGCCACTCATCTGGCATGTGGCACCAAAAGGTTGAGCATCACTGAGTTAAAATGGTCAATAGACTAGGAGGCTTGATCCTTGCTGTCACCATGTATTTGAATGGCCACTTTCTGTGGGATAGTGAAAACTGAATTATTAAGATGCTCATAGTTTTAATCTTTGTGGTGCATCACGATGAGCAGCCCCTTTTTGCAGACCCACACTCCAAGAGTTAAAATGTAATTTCAATCTCAGCCCCCTTGAGCTCAAGGGGGCTGAGCCCCGCCATAAGAGACGAGATTTCAGCCTGTAAGATTTGAAAATCATAACCTGGAGGGGCATCTCTAATTTTATTAGGGCATCATGATGAGCAGCCCCTTTTTGCAGACCCACACTCCAAGAGTTAAAATGTAATTTCAACCCTATCCCCACTTCTTTTTTTACCTCATTATCCATGCTGCTTCCTTTTTAGAATAAGTATTTGGAGGGGAGAGAGAGAGGGAATTTTTTTTCTAGGTGGCTCTTTGCAGGATCTACTCTTATGCTCCTAAATCAGTCAAATTTGATCAGTTTATTTAAGATCTGAGCACACAGGCATGCTTTATTGCTTTTAAGAACATTTGTATAGTATATATGGAATTTTAAGTCTGCACCTAGTTCTTGACTGATTTAGGAGCATAAGAGTTGTATTTATCACTTGCTTGCTTCCTTTTTCAATATCTTTGTATTTGTACATTTTACAATTTATCATTAAAAATACATAATATACATAATTTACCAGCATGTGTGTTCTACATCAGAGTTGTTTTTTGTTATATTGAAAGGAACAAATTGATAGTCAGGAAATACATGGAATCAAAATGTTACCCAGATTATTTTAAGATATCTTAAAGGTACTGAGGTAGTCTAAGTCTTAAGAGTCATAGAGATGAGCTGTACTTAGGAGAAATAGCCTACACAATAAACTACCACATTCACAAATATTTATTTCAGTGTTATATAGTGAGTCACCAAACCAGCAATGTATACATGCCTAAATAAAATAGGGCAGTGGAAATTATTCCTCACTTTCTGTGCCAAAATAAGAAAGAAGAGTAATATCTTGGAGGAGTATTACATCTGCAGATTATTCAGGGGCCCTGGCAAAAATATTTGCACTCATGGATAACAGGCAAGGTCCCATAGGACTGCAGGGCTAACTTATGTGCCCATTTTTAAAAAGAGAATAAAAGGAAGACCTTGGAAATTACAGTACAATCAGCCTCATTTCAATAGCTGGATAATTCCTCAAGCACATGCGTAAAGAATCATTTGAAAACACCCAGGGAAAGAAAAGGGTGTCACTGGCAGCTAATTTGAAATTTTAAGACCAAATAATGCCAACAAACCAACCTGATAGCATTTGATAGCATTACTAGTACAGTAGATAAAGGGAAAGCAGTGGACACAATACACTTGGTTTTTGCTACAGTCCTATATGACATCTTCATTAGTAAACTGAAAAAGGTATAGGCTAGATAAAATTATTGTTAGGGGGGATATAAAATAGTTTGAGCGGCCACAAACAGAGTAACTGTATATATGGATCTATGTCAGAATGGCAGGAGGTTTCAAGTGAATCTATATACTGGGTCCAGTATTGTTTAACATTTTTATCAGTGACTTCACAGCAGGGAGCATTCCCTGACAGCTTTGCAGATGACAAAACTGCGAAAGGCTGCAAACACTTTGAGGGACAGAAGTAAAATTCAAAAGTAGACTTTGTCTGGCTAAATTGGACAACTGGTTTAAAAGACAACAATATGAAATTCAATAAAGAGAAATGCTAAAGTGCTGCACCTGGGGAAGAATATCCAAATGTATAAATGCCGTGTGGATGCAGTGCTGCCAAAAAGGATCGTAGGTCATGGTGGGTTACAGAGTCAAAACAAATCAAGAAAGTGATATAGTTCTACACACACACACAAAACCCCACAAATGCAATTTTGGTCTGCATTAGGAAAAGGGCTGTATTAAAGACATGGGTTGTGAAAGTATCACTCTTCACTACCATGGCTAGGCCTCAGCTGGAGTATTGTGTACAATACTGGGCTTGATGCAGAGAAAGTGGAGAGAATACAGAGGCAAGTAACAACAATGATAAAGGGGTTGAAAGGTAAGGCTGTATGCAGAAAGGTTAAAAAACCAAGGTATATTTAGTTGTAGAAAAGTAGATTAAGGGAGTGACATGATGACAGTTTTCAAATAGTTAAAAGACTGTAATATAGAAGATGTAGAGCAATTGTTCTTCTTGCTATGGGAGGCAGAACAAAAATAAAGGGCATGATCTGTGGGAAAGTAGATATAGATTAAAGCTCAGAAAAGACAACAAATTTGCCTTTCCCATCAGGACAATGGAACAAGATGCCCAGGTATCTTGTTCCTTTTCACTAGACTCACCTGGAACAATTTAGCATGCAGGGGTTAGGATATGTGACCCCTTAGATTCTTTCCAGCCAAATGATCCTACTTCAGACTAAAATTGTTGTCAAGTTAGCTGCATATTTATTCCATCAGAAACGGGCGAAAACAAATCAATCTACCACCAACTCCTCCATTAACACCACATTCAAACAGAGCGGTTGCAGGAGATCCCTTTTACAATAGTGTGGCAGGAGGTGTTGGATGACAATCATCACTCAAGTGTCATTTAACTACACCTCAGGGACTATCATCAATGCAGCAACTTACAACAAGCCCAAGAAAAAGAAGAGAAAAGAAAGTAGAATCAGCCAAAGTAAATTGTGCCATTGAAGAATGATGATGCTACTCTTTTGGGGTGCCTTTGTTTCCTAAAGAGGTAGGCTCTCCATCAAGAATGATGAGATTTAGCTGAATTTATATTATTCTCATCACATCCATCACACAATTAGTACTATCATTTGCAAGAAAAGATCTTTTAGAATCTGTTTATTTCAAGGTGCTTAATTTCATGAGTATCCAGTAATTTAGATTGTGAACTCTAAAGGGCAACTACCAATCTTCCTTAATTTAAAAGTTGCTCTATTCTCTGTGTATAAAGCCAATAAAAACTATTGGCAACATTAGAAAAAAAGATACATAATTTAAAATTCTAGTGCCATCTGCCCTGCTCAGACACTATTGCTTGTAGGATGAAGAGAGAGTGAATGGCACAATACCCAGAACAACAGCTAACTACTTTTCTCTGCTCAAAGAGATTTGGAGACATGATGACCACCATTAGTTAATCAGTCTTCTCTATTCAACTTCTGGAGACAACCTGATGGAATTACTTCAGTCAAAGTGACCAAGGAGCATAACAACAGCTATATAATACCCTAAGTGCAATTACTTACAGCAGATTTCCTATCAATGCTGTTGTTGTTGGTTGTTTTAAAAGGAAGTTGATTTGGATACAGAGTAGTCTTAGTTCTTCAGTGCACATGATAAGGGAGAGCTACTAAGACCTTATCCCTACTTTCAGTAACCTTGCTTCTTACTGTATTAGAGGGAGTGCATCCTTCAGACAGATAAATGCTGAGGCCCAACGGCAGTACCTAAAAAAACTTGAAAGTCACTATATATAAGGAGTTTAAGTAATGTCTCCAGGCAACAGCACTTACTTCTTTAAAAGACAGTGAGAAAATGCCAGACGTGACATGGAAAGATTCAGAAGTGCTAATTTCTGGGAAATTTTAGATAACATTACACATTGCTAACATCCCTGCAGCTGTCCTAGGGTTAGCAATACTGATGTAACAGGGCAGCAGCTCTGCATAAGGTAGTACTAACTGCCATGGTGCTAGTGGCAGCTGTGTGCCTGGCTGTTAGTTGCAGCAGCAGGTAGCATTGTACCCCACCTCCTAAAAAGGGATACTTGGGGCTCCTGCCTCAGTCACCCCACCCCAGTTAAGTAACAGGTTAGCAACATCAGAGTGCTTGATATGCAATTTCTCATTTCAGCCCCTGGTGTTTGGAACATGTCTATGACGTGATGCTAGAAAGAATGGTCTGGGATTTATGCCAGCCTACCATAGACTTGTGCCTGACATGTGGCAAGTTACCTTTCTCCACCTCAGTTCATAGAATCATAGAAGTAGGGTTGGAAGGGACCTTGTAGATCTTCAAGCCCAACCCCCTGCCTGGGCAAGAGAAAAACTGGACTCAAATGAGTCCAGCCAGGTAGGCATCAAGCCTTTTCTTAAAGACCCCCAGGGTAGGAGCCAGCACCACTTCCCTCACTTCACACAATGTATTTCTATGCACAAAATCTAATGGAGGACAAGTTCCCTTCGTCAAAACTCCAGGATCCTGTGACGTGGACAACTCTTATTCCCATTCTAACTATAGGCAATCAGAGGCAGAGAGGCTAAGGGCTAGACCTACCAGATGATCTAGAACTTTGGCTGAGGTACCAAAGTCCAGTCAAAAACATAATCCTCAAAACCCCAAACAGCTGCTGTAAAATGCATATAATGCCTAAACTACATCCGACTGGAAGACTTAGTTGCAACATGGTGAGGGTACTTGTGGCAGAGTAGCTCCTATAAAATACTCTAGCCCTCATGCCCCGTGGGTACTCCTTGGTTGGAGAAAGGCGAAAGGATATCATCCTGATGGAAACACCCTCCTTCAGGTATTAAGCAGTCAGCAGAAGCTGTAATCTATCGCTCTCTGGCAAAGCTATAACCATCAAATGTCTGGACTCAATCTCACCTTTGGAATCTATCTTGATGGGCTAAAGGGAGGATGATAGGCCTTGGGCAGCTTCCATTCCTCCATACTCTTGCCTAGGTGTATGCACTGGAGGTCTTTGTATGATCGTTGCATAGACTGCTTCCACATACATCATGATCCGGAGGATCAAGAGCAGCAGTCCAAAGATCCACTTTTGTGCAGGCTACAAAGCACCTCACCCTTGCAAGCCTGAGCAGCAGAATTGGTGTTAGAATTAAACAGCGCTTAAATCTCATTCCTCTGCTCTGACTCTTTCTCCGAAATCAGTGTATAATTGGAAAATGCATGTTTTGTGTGTTTAAGCCCTGGCTTAGCTGTGACTCTAATTACTGCATACATAATAAATACAATATGCTCCATTTAAACAGGAACAGATACTTTAACAGGATATCTTAACTGTTTTAGCCTAATACAGTAAATGACAACACAGTCTGCTAATTCAGAATGGAATTACCCTAAATTCTGTTTAATAGGATTGCCCTGAAGGCATGCCAAAGGTTTAAGATGAAATGGCACTGGTAGAAAGAGATCTGAGTTTCTAAGCCCTGTCAGTCAAAATAACAGCTGCTCAAGATTACTATAAAACAGATACTTAATTTCACTGTTCTATCAATGGTGTTGTGAGGTACAAGATATTTTACATTCTTGTAAAATCAGTACTACTATTACTTATTTAGACAGTAGACAAATCCTTCCCTCCAACAATATCCAAGCACCTAACAGGTATTAATAAAATATAGTCTCTTATTTCAGATGCAAAACTGAGGCATAGATACACCTTAATCATAACAAACTGTAGCTGAATTAATGTACCCTGAGTCCAAGTTCAGCACCTTACTCAGTAGATCACCTGTCTTTCATTCTCAAAAAAAAGGGAAAGCAACTGAATTGAATTATGCATTGGGGCATGTTAGTTAAGAAGGCTCTACTGGACTACCAAGACCTTGATAAAACCAAAAGCACCATGGTAAGCATTAAAAAGTTACCCCAGTTGGCAGCCCTCTAGGGCACTGTTCCCCTATGCAGAAGTATAGCAATCTCTCTGCAAACTGTCCTATCCTGCCTCTCAACAGAACTGAACTGTGTCTGCTGCCAGTCAGACACTCATGGAATTGATTTCCAGGATTAGACTAAGCCCTGTTGATCAAGTATTAGATCATGATTGATAATCCACAAATGCTCAGTGTACCAAGGCAGGTCTCTAGTCAAAAGAGCTCCCAGTTTTCAAAGATGATTTCTAGCCTGCTATCCCCATTGCAATGAGTGTTGAAGGGGAAGCAGACTCTTCTCATTTATCCTATCCAAGTATGTTTGAAGCTTCAAAACAAACACAGCATTCCCAGAGGCTGAGACATGAAAAAGACCCTATATTGTTGCAGCTGGAGTTACAAGTGAAGCATTTGTGGGGTATGTAACTTTTTATTCACTTGCAGTCTATATGACAGAAATTGCAGTCATACAAGTCAAATGTATGAAAGGATAAGAGCTATGGAAGGAAGCTTCTTCCTTCCTAAAAAAAAACTATAGAATCCTCAGACTTTCTAGAAACCAGTCTTTTCTACTAGCAAACAGGAAAGAAAAGTGATAAATAAAGTCACCTGCCAATGAGAGTGGGCTCAGAAGGACAGGGTGTAAAAATAGAGCCTGCGACAGGTGCAGTGGGCTGAAGTTTCTCACTTCAGCAGCTTTAAATGGATTAAATTGACAGCAGGTCTGATCACAAGGAAGAGAGAGAGAAAAAAAGATTAAGACAAGTGAAACTTATTCTTTCAAATCTTTAATTCAGAAACCTATGTAAGCTCTCTAAATAACTCACCCATGGTAAGGGGGGTCCCACACTTTGGGGAGTAGTGCCTACAGTCAGCACAATGCTGACTTGCAGCTGTTCTTTTTTCTCTTAAGTGAGAAAAATCCAGCCTGATGCACCTGTAACTGGTTTCTTCCAAAATTTCTTGCCTTTGATCTCTAAATAGTATTATACAGTTTGAACCTAGCATGCACACAATCTGTGGAAGAACCTTACCTCTTCAAACTTTTCTTAACAAATCCAGTTAAAAGCCCAGCCACAACTGCATGATTTTTTTAAAGAAATTGTTATAGGTGGTGTCATGAAGATGCTTTTCCCAAAATGCTGCTGCACTTGGGGAGTTCAAATATTTGACCCTCCCTACCCCAGTGCTAAATAGGCCTAGACTAGATTAGGAATTAGCTTCTAATTTCTCACTTAGAAAACAAAGAACCTGTAAAACAATCCCACCCCATAACATCTTCAATTAGTTCATCATCTTTAATGCATCCTTAAAAAGCATAAACTATTTACCACTGTAGTTCAAGTGGTGTTTACCCACTGCTATAGTTTTTGTTGGACAAGAACTGTTGATTGTTTTTCCAAATCTAGGATTTATCTGACTATATCAGTTTGCCTCTTTTAATTAGAGCAAGTATTTAGCTTTTGGATCCACAAGGTCCCAGGTCATGGGACCCTTTAGTATTTGCACAATCATACCTTGAAGACGAACAGGGAGCTTTTAAATTTGTTGCTTTCTAACAAGCCAGCATTTGTCACCAAGGCATTTGGAGCTCATGGAACCAGAAGCTGCTGAGACTGTTCTGTTGGGGTGGGGGGTGAGACTATCACAACAGTCTCCCCCAAACTCCTGAGACAAGCTTTGGCAATAATATTTGACTTCCTAACAAAGATGGTACCTGAATACTTGTAATGTGCTATGAGTTACTCAGAGGGAAAGGACTAGCTGAGCTAGTTATGCTTTACCATCATATCATTAGTTAGAGTGTACTTCATTAGCCAGTAAATTTTTGCCTACCTTCTTTCTCAGGTCACTTTTCACCACTCAGAGCGCAAACTAGCATCCAGTTAAATCCTTACCAAGGCAAACCCTAAAAGTTTCTATCAGGTCTTATCTGGCCTCCTCCCATTTGACAGGGATAGGAGAAGTTAATTTAGTTTTTAAAACACAGCATTTAGGATTTAGTTTACAATGTGAGGCACTCGTTTGCTGTGTGTGTTGGAATACAGGAGCCTGTCCAGAAAGAGCTGGAGGCAGGCTTAGAAAAGATTTAGGTGGTTTTTCAAAGGTAGTGCTGAAAACAAAACCAAGTGCTGTCAGTGGGCAACACCAACAATGGCAATTTCATTCTAATTGAACCCACATACAATCAATGTTGATTGTTTGATTTTGATTTAAAAGGCTTCAACTCTAGAGTCTTACCAGACCTTGCAATTAAAATAAATGTTTTGCATCTTGGCTACCTGAGTATTTTAAGTTCATCATCATCACATATCATTTTATGTCCTTTATGAGTCTATGGGAACATAAAGCCTACAGAGTAGCCATCCAGAGGGTAGGGGAGGGTGTTGATTATGCTGCAAACTTTTCTATAGTATGGAGGCCTGCCATTGCTCTCCGTTGTTCCAGAAGCATGCACCAGCTCAGCAGTGTAGTCAGTCATTCTAAATCCCCTTCTTTGTGTTTTCCCTCCACCACAGACAGCAGCTCTAAACAGTAACCTCCTTGCCTAGTGAACTGAAACAAAGAAATTTAGAATTGCTTGGCTATACTTCATGACTCAGCTAAAAAGACAGAAGCCAAACTTCAATATCCTGTGCAACAGGAGCTGCATATTAACCACCCATCTGTGCCAGAACTGGACCAGGCTCCCTGCCTCCCATTTTATGATTCATAAGAATTAAAATAGGCCAAAAAATGAAAGCTGGAGATCTTCTGCTTTTTTCTCCCCTAATCACTGTAGAAATTGACATCTGCCCTTGTATGGGATGGTTAAGTTGCACATTTTCTGAAACATTTTTGTCTTTGAAGCATAGATAAAAGTGATATAGCTTGCATTTAACTCTCATTGAGGAGAAGCAGACAGCTGGGTCTAGTTTTGATTTTTGTTTGGCATGTTTATTTTTTTGCAATGGGCTCTCAGTCCGAAGTGAAGCCAGCTGTTCGTTATAATTACATTTCAGCAATTCAAACTGGCTTTTTGTGCTTTTGACCACTTGCTTAATGCACTTGGCATTTCAATGGTCAAAAGCAGGCTTTGAAGTTAGCACCCTGTTAAGAAGTAGGGTGGGGAAAATCACAACTCCCATGGCTTTGTGGTTTTAGTTTGTTCTTAGATAGATTAAACACAAGGGCTGGATATTGATTTTTCATGGTGAGGCTCTTTTCTAATAAGAAGGGACACTAAGCTCTTTTAAAGAGAGCTTTGAACAAAGAGAATGTAGCAACATCTGCAAAAATACAGATGTTGATTGTGCCTTTATTTGAGCTGACAGTGTTTTGCTCTGTTCTTGTCACTTTTGCCTCTCAGATTCTCATAAAAACAAGGTACTTTTCTGGAGGGGCATGGAAGGATGAGTTTCTTTCATGATACTGTTCTACTTCTGACTGACAGCACGTGTTGCTAACACAAACGCTTATTTGAAGGGACTGGGTCCTTATCTAATAACCATTTATTTTCCCCAGGTGAGAATCCTATGAGTTTTAGAAAGTGGTGCTTAATTTTGTACTTTCTCCCTTTCCCTCTGGCCCAATTTTATATTAAGATTTACTGGTCTGGAGGAAGATACAGCAAGAATGACCATTGTTCTTTAAACCTGCAAATTCACTCACCTGGAATATACCCTAAGAGATGCTAGGTCATGGACTGGAACATTGGTGTTCAACTTCACCAATGACAGCCCTAAGAAGCATGTTATAGAGCCACTTTCTCTCTCCTTGCCATTTTATGCAAGGCAGAACAGTTTTCACAGGTGGGAGTCCCAGTGCACCAACCCTATGAACAGTCCACAGCACAACCCTCTTTCCTCTTGTGCTTTGACAGACACTTACTTTCAAGAGTGCATTCAGAACTGAGAATCCCAAGCAGAAGACACTGCTTAAGTCTTGGAGAGGAATGGC
>NW_017729027.1:17015175-17037021 GCF_001723915.1 Gavialis gangeticus | reverse complement strand
TTCCTATTCCAAGGTACCTAGAGCAAGTGGGCACATAGTGCAGTTTTGTAGTGGGAATGAGAATACTGTAGTTTAATTGTATAAGTTTGTTTTTGAACTGTCAAGTGAACCACAACAGTCACAAGACAGGTTGGTGGGGGGGTGTATGTGTATGTTTCTGTGAACAAAAAAAATAGAGGGAACTTAGGTGCCTAGCACAAGACTGTGAATTCTGCCAGGCAAACAGAAAATTAGGAATGGCAGCACTCAGCCTCGTCATACCTGGGTGTTTTTATGAATCTAGGCCACAGGCCGTTTCAGCAAAGCACAGCCTTAACATTCAGTTGGGCTCTCTACTGCTGTCTGCATCTGAAGCTACTTTTAGGATCAGGGCCTAACTTTCAGACCCTCACTTTCTGAGATATTGTATTGTTGTATTAGAGCAGGGGGGTGTCAAACTCATGATGAGCAAGCAGCACAAAGCCAGGCTGTGGGCTGGATCCAAAATGCAGAGCTGTGCCATCTGACCTGTAAGACTGGCTGCGAGACCAGAAATTTTGGCAGTGGGATGAGTGCTGAGCTCCCACGGCTCATCCTACCACCAAATTCCTGGCTACATGGGCAGGCCCATGGGACAGAAGACACAGCTCTGCACTATGGATCTGCCTTGTGAGGCCAGAAATTTGGTGGTGGGACAAACAGTAGCAGCATTAATTGCAGCAGCTCTGAGAGTCATGGCAATTAACACTTCAGCCACTTACCTTCCTGCCAAATTTCCAGCCCCACAGGCCAGATCTGGTCAGTAGGGCAGATCATTGACACCCGTGCATTAGGGGGTTCTGTGAGGACATATCACTTACTTTTTGGAAGTACTTTGATGCTCTGATGAAGGGAGCTAATGGACTTTTATTTGAGCAGTTTGAGAGTACTTTGTGAGCTATATCATAGTCTTCCATGTGGCATGGATAAACTGGATAAATGGTTTAAAAGTAGATTAAATTCAACAAGTACAAAGCCTCCTTGCATGCACAAATACAGACCAGGGGATGGCTGGCTAGGCTGCAATACTAGAGAAGGACCTGGGGACCAGAAGCTGAATATGAGGCAACAGTGTGCTCCTGTTGCAAAAGAATAAAAATAAAAAATGCCAACAGCCTACTGAGTTGTATTAATAGAAGTGTCACTTGCAAATCAAGCGAAGTAATTCCTCTGCACTATCTGGTGCTGGTGAGGCCTCACATGGAGTATGGTGTTCAGTTTTGGGTCCTGCACTTCATGAAGAATCTGGACAGATTAGAAAGAATTCTGTGGAGAGTGAGAAAAATGATCAGAGGCTTGGGAAACATGATTTATGAGGAAAGAATCAAGGAATTAGGGATATTTCATTTGGAGAAGAGGACTAGGGGAGAGGAGGGTGCTCACTGATGGTCTTTAGACATCCAAAGGGCTACTTATTAAAAAGCTGGAGATTAACTATTCTCTGTGGACACAGGGGACAGGACTAAGATCAATGGCCTCAAATTGCAGCAGAGGCAATTTTGGCTGGAGATCAGAAAGAACTCTTCTAGTAATTGAGGGTGGTCAAGCACTGGAATAGGCTACCTAGGGAAGTTGTAAAATCTCCATCCCTGGAAATCTGTGGGAGCTTGTTAGGTTAGTCAGTGGTCTGGATTAAAAGACCTTGAGATCCCTTTCAGTTTTATTTTCTTACATTCCTATATTTTGATGGTTATGTCCATTGCTGTGCACCTTTTTATCTATATATTATTTTCTACAGATATTTCTTTAGTCCTCTATTTGTGTCCTTCCTATGCTTTACAACCCCCCCAACCCCCCCCCAAAACCACTCGGCAATTCTATCCACTGTCTATTCCTATAAGTGAAAGCAATCACTTGGCATGTTTTAGTCTCACTTTCTCTATATCTAGAAGTTTTAGAGCAGTAACAGCTGATTCTGAGTTTTAGGTAGGCACGTATAGCTGAGTTATAGATACGAATGGAATACGAGATTTTGTAGAGATAAACTAAGAGACACGCACATCCCTGACACTAGACTTCATGAGATGGAAGCCAAAAACAACATTAATAAAAAATATTCAGAACCAAGAATTACACATTTTCATGGCTATTCCCAAAAGGTTTATAGAACAGCTTACAAACCAGAAAAGAGACTGTTCTCAGTCCTCCACACAGACACCTTTGCACCTCTGAAGAGCTCTGTTACTTTTGATGTTCAAGGCCTAAGTACAAAACTGATGTTAGGCACAGGGCGAGATACAGATCAGCAGGCAGCAAACTGGATTTTAGGAAACAATGAATTCTTCATTAATCATCAAGAGTGTGAGTTTAGCATTGACTACCTCAAATTGTCCCTTTGGACAGTGTAACATTTTTTTCTAGGGTATATTTTCAGTCAATCACCCACACCCACACACCCCCCTCTTTATGCAAACTTTACTGAGCATATAAAGCATACTTATTTGAAAGGGGTTATAAATTGGTCACATCAAAACTAAATTTCACTGGAAATTTGCTGTGTTAATTTTCAGCATTTTACTCCCAGCCATTTCTGCTTTAGGGCTATTTAAAGTAATACATTTTGTTTAAACAGCCAAAAAAGTAAGTTGTTTTACTTCCTCAATCTCCTTTCACTCAAAAGTAGGTTGAAGAGCTTCTTGCTCAAGCTTAAAAGTACCACTAGGTCTATTCACTTCTGTGGCAGTAAGGCTGAATTAAGTCTGGAATTTACACAGCTATTCAACCACCCCAACATGCTTCATATTATTTCCCTTTTAAACACCCAGTTTAAAAAACACTAGTTCACCACAGCAGCAATTCATGTTGTTTTAGGCTGGCAACTGCCTTTTACAGCTGTGGCACAGCAATAAAAGAAAAAATGAGCAACAGCTGGATTATCACTTAATGCAAAATTGGTTCTTAGCCTTGCATCCCCTCATGGTTTGAAGGGCAACAGTGGGTGCATCTACATGTGCAATTAATGTAGACCAATAAACTGCAGAGCAAATTGCTCTGGAGTTTATTCGTGTATACCATTTGGAACCCTATCACAGCAATCTAGGCTGGTCTAGGTCAGCTTGCCAGCCCAGGGCTACAAGTAGGCTCCACGTGCTGCAGGAGGGGCTGGCTGGGGCATAGGGTACATGAGTGTAGGGCTAGTCGGCAGGCAGCCCCTGTGCTAGCCACCCTAGCCAGCTACAGTGGCACATGGAGCTGGGGAAGCAGTTAGCCTGGGGCTGGCTGCTCCCCCATGTCCACATGCTGGGAAGCAGCTGGTTGAGGCACAGGGTGCCCCTCACTCCCAGCCCACTCATCAACCCACATCCTGGCTGAGGAAGGAGGCAGGGGGAGCTTTGATTTTCCATGATAGAAAACCCAAAATCAAATGCCAAAATGTATAGGTATTTAGAATTTATTTTATTGTAGTGTCTGAGGCACTGGTAGGCTTGCTTTAAAATTGTAAATATATCAATATAACATTTTTTTAAACTGATAGCTATATGAGTGGCGTATCATTTAAACTGTGGAAAAATGCAGATTTTGTTTTCTTTTAAATTGGAGAATTTCTGTTTTTTTTAACAGAGAACTCCAGGATCCCTGGAGTACCATCAGTACTCCATCAGATGGTATGGTTCTCTCTGAAAATTAGGTTAGTTTCCTTGGAATGTAATTTTAACAGAGAAAGTCCCAAAACAGAAGAGATTCTACCCACCCATTTTCACTGAGATTTTCAAAATGTTGTTTTAATTCCAGTTAAACCAAACTACAAAACTCTTCACAAAGTAGAATTTCTGGCTTTCACTCAGATCTAGTTAACAGCAAATTGCTGTCTCCTGGAGGAAAGCAAAGGGCAGGGAGGGAAGTTAGGCTTCCTAAACCATGCTTTCTTTCTTAACAAGGCTAAAGACAAGTATGCCCTTTGCCAGTCACTCAATTCCTTGATTTTTTTTTCACCTTTTTGGTTTCATGCATTTCAAACTTGGTTGCTTCAGATGCATGATATTTTTATGCATATTGACATGAAAGTTTAAGAACAATTTTGGGGGTCAGGGACAACACCACATTTAGCATTATAAAAATTATTATTATTATTTTAAAACTTTTACCCAGTTGAAATGACTACAGATAAAGTAGAAATTTCCTGTGAACGGAAGTCTTGCAAAGAAACTGAACTGTGATTTGACTGAATTATATTATGACCCTTTGAAAACAGCATTTGTGCTTCTGGGAAGTTACTAAGGATTGTATTAGGTCAGTGTTATAAACAAAATAGAAAACTAATTTTATAATTTTGCTTCCATGCTTAGGGTTATATATAACAACATTTACAATTGTCTTCATAAATGAACTCACTCAGGTGGAATACATTTCATTGTGGTGAAGATTACATTTTATTTGGTAATCACATTTGTCTGAAAAGAAAAGTGAAGATGCTCATTCACAGTACTTGTTCTCTGGTGAGGTTGGTTCCTTTCATTGTGTACAATCTGTATCTATATATAAAAAACAATGCTGTTTAGTGTCAGAACAGAGGCTCTTGGTGAGCTTTACATAGAGTTCTGTTTGAAGCATACCGTTTCAGCTCCAAGGCTAGTAACACATGAACATTTGCTGCCTGCTGTTTTCTGTTTTGAACTTCCTTCTTTAGGCACTGGATATTCACAAAATGCTATTTTTTTTAACACTATGACAGATCCGACTGACATTAATTACTGGACCTATGGTCCTCTGTTTAAAAATAAATGAGTAGTTTGTCTTACCATTGTTTTACTTCCAAATTAAATATGGCATGTTACTGAACCAGAAATGGGTTAACTCTCACTTGTTTAAGGTTCAAGACATTTTTGGAGTTAATAATACAGAGTATATTAAACATAGTGTTAATAGCACTATTAAACTGGAATGTCACAGCTCTGCTAGTGTAAGGTTGCCAATCATTAATGCATGCATCTCTCTGTGCCTGTTTCAAGTAGGTGATTGTTTAGTATGACTTAATGAGGCAGAATCCCAGTATGTAGTATGTGAGAGATTACACAAACAAGGTATAATTAAGCTAAATCAGACCTTAAGTGGGAGGATTCTTACAAAAAGCCACAGGAAGCTGCTTGGATAGTATAAACAGCCCCTCTCCTGGACGCATAGTCTCTCTTACATGTTTGTATAGTGCCTAAGACAAGGGAGAGCCTGCAGGCATCACCCCATTACAAGCACTCAGATAGATGTAGCAGCTAAAATAAATAGCTGCTCAAGTTGCCATCTCCAGAGTATGTTGTGAAGCTTCTGACCTTTAGTTCCCAGTCATCAGGAGAGATCTTTCAGCACCTTCCACCAGGAGAGGGGTGTTAATGCTCATGCATGGTTGAATTCTACTATGTGAAAATGCTTTGCAAGGTGCAAATTCCCCCCCTGAAGCCCAACTGCTATCACATGGTTTGCTCTGTTTCCCCAAGTCCTGTTCTGGTAGCAACATTCTAGTGCTTGCAGGTTAGGGATTGCTAGGAATAGGTTGCTCAGTTGTTTTAAAACCAACCTGGATTTTTTTCTTCGGTATTAAAAACACTTATTTCAGTAGCTAACTTCTTCCTCACTGTACAAAGCAGAGGAAGACAAAGCACTTACCCCTGGAACTTGCAAATGAAGATGACAGCCAAACTAATTCAGATTAACAGCTTTGGTTTGGTTCAAGAGCTAGCTGGGCTGCTGGTGGGTTAAAGAGCTTTATAAATAATGGCACTGCTCCTTGCTGCATTCTCAGCAGACAGGCTAACACTAGAGGCACAGACAGAAGTAACAATTTTCTCCCTATGTGGCCCCTGGAAATGCTTTACAGCCATGACCCAAAATGGGTACATGGTTGCAGAGCACTTTAAAAGGGCCTGATCCTGCAACAGTCTGAACCCTCATTGCATGAGGGTTCAGATGAAAGCCCTCTAAAGCGCAGTGCCTTCATTAACTTCTGTCTGTGTGCTGGGAGCGCTGGTCAGTTGATGCAGCCCAATAGTGCTCCTTTCAGAATGGGGAGGGAGCTCGTTCTGGGGCTTGCCCAGCTGTCCCTGGAGGGCGGGATAGGTAGGTTGAGCCTTCCTGGCATTCCTCAAGGTGGGGAACTCCAAACCACCCACCCCCATTTCAGACAAAATGGGAAGGGGGGGGGGGCAGAGCTAGGGGAAGAGGCTGAAAAGACACAGCCTCTCCCCCTGGATCAGCTCCAAATTGGAGCTTCCTAACCAACAGATACAACCCAGCTTTAGTAGTTTCATTGTAAGACAAAATGATACTTCAATGCAGGCCAAAAGAAAATGGTCCTTAACGTTGATGACCAAAAGCAGCTGTCATTTCCTAGAAATGAAGGGAGGTAGGATCCACTAGAGCACCATTTAGGAGTTGTGCCTGTTTTTTTTTTCATATAGATATGAGGTGGAAAAATGAAACCAAATGTCTTTCACCCTTCTATTCCAATCCTGAATTTCCAGGGGAATTTTTGATTGATCTACAATTATTAGCATTGTAAGTGGGGGTCCTAATTTTCAACTGCCTATTCTTTCTTAAGTAGCATCCATTTTGTTGGATTCCAACACAGATGATGATTAATAGTACCATCTTTTGACTTGAACTACAGCAGCCTTGGCAGCTTCCAAAAATGAAGTTGTGGCAGTTTTTTTTCACACAGTTTCTCAACTTTGAATGAAACTGGATTAACTGAAGAAGAGAACCCTGAAGTGCTTTTCCTAGTTTCGGCTGCTTCATTTTAATACGTTTCCACTGGCAGATTTGTACAAACCAATGCAATGAAAAAACTTTGAAAATTCTGTTGTTGAGACTGTGCACTGCAGTAGTAAAAAAAATACTGTTGGATTGAAAAACATTTTAATGACCTTGCTTACACAGATGTTCCACTTACAGTTTGTTGTTAAGGTGCCTTAAAGGTCAAGCCATAGAATCCACTGCTTCTGCTTTGGCCTCATATGGTATGTCAAAATTTTACACCACTAGAGAGAGCAAGGGATGGGTTCCGCGCCATTAGTCTCACTGTTTGAACTACCTACTATGTACTTCGCTCTCCGATTTCTCCGTATCCAACATGAAGCCATGTTCTTGAACTCATATTTACATACTAGAATTTTGTTCATGTAAAATTGTAATTTTTTTTGCATTCCAATAGTAATTAAAAAATATAAAAAATAAAATGAGGTAAAAGGCTACAGAAGAACAGGAAGTTCCTGGAGGCTAAAATTATAGAAACATGTCAACTCCATCATGACAATCTAAACCATTGCTTATTGCATTCCATTCTTCACATTCCAGTCTTCCACGCAGCATCATACACAATTACTTCTCTCTCCCCCCCACTACTTCAGTGATAAAATATATCACCCTACGCACTTTACTTCAGAAAGTATTAGCTAAAAAGACTGGATGGAAATGTTAAAAGACTGGATGGAAATGGTGCCTAACACATTGATTAAAAATTTTAGGAACATATAAATCCGATGTAAATTCCAAGCATGAGGCTACTACCAGATCCAAGTAGTTTCAGTTACAGAAACAGCATACATAACGCTATCAAATGACTTCCAGTACAAAAAGGACAAAGATAAAATGATTAAACTGCAGAACTTTTGTAGATTTTTAGGCATCAATGTGAAAGGCACTTTTCAGGTCACATGATTTTAATACAAAGCAATTCAGCCTGGGTATTTCAATGACTCCTTCAGTTCCTATGCATGTGGTATCCACTGACTGCCCAGTCCTGCACTTCTCCACTGGCAAATAATGCAAAGAAAATTGCTCCAAATAAGTTAATAGAAGCAGCAATATAGAAGACAGTCTGCCATTCTCCCATAGTATTCTGCCAAGAGAAGGAAAAAAAAACAGAAGAGAAGTAATCAGTTTGCAGGTCTATATTTTAGAATGAACTAATTAAACTGATAGGCAGTACATATTCTTCCTTTTAAAAATTAATTACATTTATACAAGTGCAGTTTTATATTGACATCAAAAACATTACAAAAACATAACAGGTCCAATTAAAGATCTACTGCATTTTAATTGCATGTGACTTGCAATGACATTCCAACAGTGCTGTGATAATGGCTGGCTGAGCCAACTTGTCATTTAACAAGCAGAAACATCCTCCTCATGTATTATTTCAAAACTAAATAGGGGCTAACCAAATACTAAGAGAATGTCATCTTAAGGGAAAAAAATTACTTAGCTTTCAGACAAAGAGCAGAAATCTCTCCTATGCTTTTTGCCAACTAGTTTTACTATTAGTTACAATGTATTTATTATTCCAGATGTAAATTTTAAGTCAGTTTTTCAGCCACACGCTGACTTTAGCCCCAAGTCCTTCCAACCTCTGAAAATAATCAAATTATAACAAAATGTCCAAAGGTGTGTCAGTAGAACCAAGGGTAAAGTTTCTTATATAGAAAACCCTCACGAAGCCAGCTGAGGCTGAAAACCACTAACAAAAACAAAAGTGGTTAAATTGTATATAACTGTAGAGGTTTCAAGGTTAAAAATAATTTTAAAATAGTGGTAATTTTGCAATCTTACTGGTAAATAGAGGGGAAGGATAACAGAATAATGTAAACAACAGAATAAGTATGTAAGAGAATTTTGTGAAGCTGTCCCAAAACTGATCTGTCTGACCTCACAGCATTAAATACTGCAGTATTATTTCAAGGCAACAACTGGTGTAATTGATTACTAAGGCAGGCACTTCACCTATTGTACTAGATACTCACTGCCCACCTCGCCTTCCTAAAACAGTGGTTTAAAATCAGGAGTGCTCAACCTCTGGCCCATGAAGCCGTGTCATCTGGCTCATGGAGTCTCACGATGTCTGGAAATTTGGTGGTGGGGGAGCAGTGCCAGTGTTAATGGCAGCAGTTTCGTAGCTCTCCTGCTGCCAAATTTCCAGATCTGCGAAGGTCTCCACAGGCCACATTTGGACATGTGGGGTTGCATCAGGCCAGTCAGTGCACCACTGGACTGACTCCATGCCACTCATTTGGCCCGTGGGCCCGGAAGATTAGGTACCTCTGGTTAAAATAATTCTGCATATAATTCTAAAATTATAATTTCAGGTAATTTTTTCACTGACCAAATAGTTGTAGGATCTATACAGATTAGATGCCCATCTAAGACAAGTATTTTAGCATACTAATCCCTAAATATATACAAAGACTTGCACATTGTAAATACATACACTTGAAAGTTGTTTCTTATTGGTTAAATTGGCAAATTTTAAATTCAGGAGTCACTAGCTTACTTAGAAATCCATGGTTCTTCCATAACTAACCAAAGCAATATTTATCTCAACTTGCTAACACACATTAATACTAGAACACCTTTGTCTGTACTAGGATTTTAACACAAATGTTAAAGTTAGCTGACACACAGATGTTAACTAACTTTTCATTAAAAAAATATTCCTTTTCATAGGGAAGACAAAGCCCAAGGCACTGACTGTTAGAACCTTTGCAACTGTTCACAATGCAACTTCAGATTTTACTATCAATATGATAGTCACTTTAATAACCAAAGAGGAAGACTGGCATCTACATAGTAAGTCTTAATCCTTAAAGAAAACATGATCTAAGGAGGGAGAATCTCTGTATGACAGTATTCAGAATTTCACTGGTAAAACAACCAGCAAGTAAACTTACATGATGAGTCAGGAGTTTGGCAATCACTGGCCCCACCATTCCTGGGATAGTGGCAAATGAATTTGTGATTCCAAGGAGGATCCCAGCATACCTGTTTAAGAAATTACTCAATTTATTTAATGCATTCTAATATTTGATGACATTGCTCATTGCATGAGCCATTCCACCTGGGTCCATGGTCCTTCATATTGCACAAGCTAAATTACTTACTGGTATGGAAAAATCCCCATGTATTTTCAGATGCACTTAGTGACGCTGTGATGCATGTGACTGATTTATATACTCATTAGCTTACAGTTCAACCAAAAAAAAATTTCTACAACCTTACCTGGCCATTCACACCAAAGACCTCTTCACTCTTGACTACCAATTTGTCTGAGATGGAGCTACTGGAGAGGTTCAGAGAAGAAAGGTGCTGGTGGGTCAGCAGATGTAGAAGGGTATGAGCTGATGTCAGAGGACAGAGGTTCCATTGCTAATAAAGTAGTGGCATTGAGGAGGATGGGACTTACTTTTTATTGCAGAATAAAGTTCCACCAACTCTGCCTTTCACAATACATGCTCTGTTTATGCCCATGTAAATCAGAAGGCAACAATGGTGGGTGGATTTGACTGTGGTTCACCCACTAGTTACCAGACCCACTTTTGCAGTTCCATTTTGTGGCATTTGGATCTGGATCCTGGTGTGGATCCATTTGGATCTGAATCCTGGATCTACTGTGCTGCTCTTTCCATACAGGCCAGCAGCCTTACTTAAGTAATGACTTCCTGTGTAACCCTGGGAAAGTCGCTTAACCTTTTTTTGAGTCTCAGCTTCTTCCCATACCTATAAATCAGTTCACATATCTTTGTGGACAGCAGGGCATAATTATAATCATGTTTCAAAGTACAGTGCAGTTGCAGACTAGTGGCAGAAGTGCAACTAGAAATGGAAACGTTAGGCTTCCTGTTCAAACCATGAAATAAGGGTTCCCTGCAGGCAACAGCTCACATGGCATTTGCTGGTTACAGAACCCTACTAAATCAGAGGGCAGCCACAAAGGGAAAGAAGAACTTACTGCACCACTTTGCTGAAACATGCCACTCTGTCCCACGTGCATGGCCTCCTGAATCAGAACTTAGGTGCTGTGCTGTAGGAGGGCTAATTATCCCTGTTGAGAGGCAAAATGAGTTAGCCCAAGAGCAGCACATGCAAGCATGGCTATGTTACTTCTGGGTTAGGATGCAGCACACATGGAACAGTCCAGTATATTAAACCACAGAGCTATCTGGTGATAAAGTAGTAAAGACCAGGAGTGCTCAACCCCCAAGCCAGAAACATGTCATCTGGCCTGCAGAAGTCCTCTGGGGTCCAAAAATTTGGCAGTGAGAGAGTGATAGCAGCAACTGCCACACTCCAATGCCAAATTTCCAGACTCATGGGAAGCCCTGGGTACAGGTGGCCCAGGGCCTGATCTGGGGGACACAGGCTGACTAGAGGTGTTGTGGGCCCCAATCCAGCAGCTCAGGGCCAATGGAGGTGGTAGGGGGCCCAATTTGGCCTGTGCAAACAAAAGGTTGAGCATCACTGGTGTAGACAATATAAGTTCAATAGTGAACAAAGATTTAATCTTTGGAACCTAAAACCCTCTTACAGAAACCTCTCCAGTTGAATCTACAACTCTTTCCTGGCTGAATACCTCGCACTTTCAGTGGTTTCTGATATGGGTTGCATCCTTGATAATACAAACAGTTAGATACAGATAACCACACTACCACTCCCTGCCCATGGGGAAGAATCCAGCAGGACACAAAACTAAATGTGACATGTCTGCAGAGCCAGATGGTCCACGAAGCTGTTGACTAGGTTCTTCTATGACAGAGTAGTGGGGAATGAAGGAATAGAAAGAATTCACAGATTAACTACGAGGCCATATCTGGAGTACAACAGAAGATGCATGATGCATTCAGTGCATGACTTGTAAAAACATGGCTTTGTCATAATTTTTTAATATCTCACTCATCTTTTTGGTAATGTGACTGTAATGAATACAAGTGAACAACAATTACCAGACTGATACCAATTACTTACAACTTTGCCAAGGTTTATCCTGAAAATTGCCATGGTTCCACAGTTACCTGTGTCACGGTTTACAGCAGGGGTAGGCAATTATTTGGGCTGAAGGGCCAGCAGTAGCTCTTCAAAACTCCCTAGGAGTGGCTCTGTTCTGGGTCCCAGGCCTTCACTGTCACCACCTCAAGATCCTAGTCTTAGGGTCTCCGTAGAGACCAGCCCAGGACCTGTGTGGGGAGGGTGTGGTTCAGCTAGGTGGATGGGTTGGAGCCACAGGTGGGCAGGAAGCAGGGCCCAGGAGCTGGAAGGACAGAGCCAGGGCCATAATCTTGGGGTGACATTACAGGGCCAGAGCTGTGATCCACTCCCAGCACACCCTGCCCACGAAACTGGTGTTCATCACAGGGACATGCAGGCAGTGGATTGTGGCTCTGTCCTGGGCCCCAGCCTTGTGCTGTCGCGGCCCCAAAAATCCCAGCCCTGGCTATCCTGCTCCTGGACACCAATCCCTGCCCACTCACAGACCCATCCCACCCACCCAGCCAAGTGCACTCTGCTTGTGTGGGTCCTTGGTCAGTCTCCATGGAGACCCCACCTGCCTGCTCCATCTGGCAAGCCAGCAGTGGGTACAGAATAGACAGGCCAGAGTGCCCGGGCAGCAGGGCTGGGGCTGGCAGCAACTGTGACACTAGTGGTGGCAACTGGAAGGAGCTGCTGCTATGCGACCCCAGCCCCACTGTGAACCTGGGGACAGTGGGACCAGATGCATGTGTCATGACTTGGGCTGCCCCCTGTGCCTGTACGTAGGGCTGGGGGACCTGTTGCAGGGCGGATAAAATCCCTCGGTGGGCTGGATCCAGCTTATGGGCTGTATTTTGTCCACCTCTGGTCTACAGAGAAAAGGAATTTTCCTTCTGAAATTTAAGTAATCCCCTACATTGAAGTCACATTCAGCATACTCCATTTTATGACAAATATTTCCCCTACAACTGTCTCTCTAGCTCTAGGTTCCTGAACTGAAAGCATGGTGCCTATCTGTCTGCTGGGCCCAGCCAGTGCTGAATGTAGAAGGGACAAGATTGGGATCTGCAGGAAGCACAAGGACGCATATATTGGGTTAAGAGCAGGGGCGAAGGCAGACTGGGACTAAAAATCAGTGGGGCAAAATGAAGGAGCCAAGAGAGAAGGGGAGAAATCTTGAAGAGACAATGTGTATGTGTATGGTGTGAGGGGAGTGAGGACTGGGAAAAGGATCTGAAGAGGAAGGCAAGGAGCCTGGATAAGGAGAGCAAAAGGAGATTAAGACTGGGAGCCAGTAGAAATTAAAAATGGGGGATGGCTGGAGACTGAGGTGGGGCCAAGAAAGGCATATGTGATGAGGACCCGAGAAAGGGAAACACTGGAGTTGCTTGGGCAGGGACATTGAGGCTAGAAAGTCCAGAGAAGTGAGATGTGCTTGCCAGGGAGACTACTTGAACTGAGAACAGTTAGAGGGGGTGACTGGAAAGAAGTGAGAAAAAATGTGTCTTGACAAAAAGCCACATGGAGAAGATTGGAGGGACTGAAGTCATGCTGAAGAGAAAGGAGCAAAAGAGGCTGGTGGAACCTGAGTCTAAAAAAGACTTACATTTGAGGAGGTTCTAGTTGATCCTAGTCAAAACCTGGAGCCAATAAGAGCGAAAATAAGAGGAGTACAACCCTTTACACAAGCAGCGTGGATGGCAGTTCATTGGAATGAGCCTTAATTGTTCCTGAAAAAGTAGTCAATACATTTTATCTTGCATACTTCACAGGTACTGAGAGTGGGACAATAGGCTTCTGTAGGATCCCAGGACAAAAGGCTCTCAGCTGATAGAGGCTCAGGCTTCCCTGGGAAGCCAGTCTGGAGGGGAGAGGAGTCCAGGAGAGATGGCTGTACTTAAAAGAAGTGTTGCTGAGACTGCAGGGACAAACCATCCCAATGTGCAGAAAGACTAGCAAGTGTGGCAGAAGACCAGCGTGGCTTAGTAGGGAACAGACTCTTCAGTAAACTAAATCACAAAAGGGAAGCCTATAAGAAGTGGAAATTTGGACAAATAACTAGGGAAGAATATAACAGCATTGCCTGGGTATGCACGGATGAAGTCAGGAACACCAAAGCGCAACTGGAGTTGCAGCTAGCAAGGGATGTGAAGGGTAAGAAGGGTTTCTACAAGTGTTTTGGTAGCAAGAGGAAGAGCAGGGAAAGTGTGGGTCGCTTACTGAATGGGGGAAGCAACCTTGTGACAGAGGGTGCAGAAAAGGCTGAAGTGCTCAATGGCTTTTTTGCCTCAGTCTTCACAGGTAAGGTCAGCTCCGAGACTACTGCACCAGGCAGCACAGTCTGGGGAGGAGAGGAACAGCGGCAAAATAACAGGTTAGGGACTATGTAGAAAAGCTGGATGTATACAAGCCCATGGGGCAGGACAGGATGCACCTGAGGGCGATGAGGGAGTTGGCTGATGTGATTGCAGAACTGCTGGCCATCATCTTTGAAAATCCATGGCAATCAGGAGAGGTCCTGGATGACTGGAAAAAGGCAGACATAGTGCTCATATTTAAGAAAGGGAAAAAGGAAATCCAGAGAACTACAAACCAGTCAGCCTCACCTCAAGTCCCTGGAAAAACTGTGGAGCAGATCCTCAAGGAATCAATTTCTAAGCACTTGGAGAAAAAGGTGATTTACCAAGTGATGTCTGAGCAAGCTGATTGCCTTCTCTGATGAGATGACTGGCTCTATGGATGCAGGGAGACCGGTGGATGTTGTGCACATTTATTTTAGCAAGGCTTTCGATACAGTCTCTCACAACATTCTTGCAGGCAAGCTAAGGAGGTACGGACTGGATGAATGGATTGTAAAGTGGATAGAAAACTGGCTGGAGCATGGAGCTCAAAGAGTAGTAATAAATGGCTTGATGTCTAGGTGGCAGCCAGTATCAAATAGATTGCCCCAGATATCAGAAAAGATATCAGATATCAGCAGTGAGGGACGGTAGCTGTGGGGGGCTTGCGCACAGTGACCGCTGCTGCTTCCCTAAAGAGCTGTGCCAGCAGTGGCAGCTGCTGCATGCAAAACCTCCGCACTGCTACTGTCACCGCGGAGCAATGCCTGTGAAGCTCTGTGGCTGGCCACAGCATGGCAGCGGCAGTGTGGTGGTAGCTGTGACTGCCGCACACAAGTCACCCTGTCTGTGGGCTCAGCTCCTTAAACAAGCAGCAGCGGCGGCATGGGATGGTGGTGGTGGTTGCACGCTGCCCAGCCGGATAGCAGGGGTGTTTCGCGTGTGGCGGCTGCCACCACCTCATACCACCACTGCTGCTTGTGTGCAGAGTCAGGCCCACCAATGGGGGGCTCACGTGCAGCATGGCTCCACAGGCAAGCAGCAGCGGTGGGGGCTGCTGCGTGTGAGCCCTCCCCACCCTCCACAGCCACCATTCCTCGCCGCTGCTGCCAACCCCTGGCCATGGAGTTGTGCAGCCGGCTGCATGTGAGCCCCCCACCTCCCTCTCCCTGGCCAGCTGGCTGGGCAGCATGTGTGCAGCCTGCACGTGGTGGATACCACCACACCACGCCCTGTGTTGCTTGCCCACAAAGCCCCCCCACCAGCTGGCATGCAGCTGCCACCACCATCTCGCACCACTACGGAGCTGTGCAGCCAGTTGTAGGGCATAAGCGACCGTGTAGTGATGGTCACTGCATATGAGCTCCCCCTTCCCCCCATAACCAGGAGGCACATACGTGGCCCACACACAGCGGCCGTCACCGCACCGCTGCTCCCGTGCCGCGCTTGCCCACAAAGCCGTGCAGGTGGCCATGGGATGGTAGCACAGGGTGTAGTGACAGAGTTGCAGGGGCAGTCTCTGTATGCGAAAGCCTTGTCAGGCCAGCCAGCGCATGGGCAGCGTGCAGAATGGCACCCCTGCCCTCACCCCTGGCCCTGCTCCTGGGAGTGGGCACAAGGGCATACTCCCCCACTTTGATTTGCACCCCTCAACAACTTCCCTTTCCCCCTCCCTGCCACACACTTACCTGGTGGGGTGGGTGTCAGTGTCTGTGGGTTTGGGGGACTGTTGTGGGGGACTGAGGGGAATCAGGAGGGCTGAGGAGGCTGTGTGTGTGGGGGGGAGTGCAGGGCACCAGCAGTGCTGGGGGGGTGGGCTTTAATTTTTATCACGGATTTTGGGTTTTTAAATCAGAGAATTTGCCATTTTTAAAATCAGAGAAAACCAGGATCCCTGCTTATGAGAGGCTGAGGGAACTGGGCTTATTTAGAGAAGACTGAGAGGGGACTGAATAGCAGCCTTCAACTATCTGAAGTGGGGGTCAAAAGAGGATGCAGCTAGACTCTCAGTGGTGACAGATGACAGAACAAGGACCAATGGTCTCAAGTTGCAGCCAAGGAAGTTTAGTTTAGATATTAGGAAGAATTTCTTTCACTAAAAGGGTAGTAAAACACTGGAACAGGTTACCCAGAGAGTCAATGGAATCTTCATCCTTGGAAGTTTTTAGGACCCAGCTAGACAAAGCTCTGGCTAGGATGATCTAGTTGGGTGGGTCCTGCTTTGAGCAGGGGGCTGGACTAGATGACCTCCTGAGGTCCCTCCCAACCCTAATTTTCTGATTCAATGATTCTATGAAATGCAATTTTTTAGCTCAAGATTCTTTCATCTTGACACTATTCTGCTGCCAGTAAATATCTGTAAAATCCTCTGGCAAAATGTCTTATCTTGCTTTACTGATGATCCACATAGAGCATGACAATGTACACGTGCTGTCAATTTCCTGTTAGCTCAAGTGGCAGATCTTGCAAGGTGATCTAATCTAAAGCTTGAAAAGTCTGAAAGGAATCAACACTGCCACAATGGAATTTTTCTAAGACTTGGTTTAAAAAACCCACCCACACACAATATGCAAACATTACACTTGCAAAATTAAGCATGCAAACAGAAATGAACGGAATTAACATTGCCTCATGCAGCCTCAGATTTATCGCCCTACATGTATGCCTCAGGAGACTGTCTTTATGTGATTTCATACTTCCTTCTGAAGCTATTGAACTGCTATTCAATATTTTATTTTATCCTTGTTCTTCGATGCGTGCACCCATGCCTTATGTACTACCCCCAACCTCTGAAGACAGCTCTGGGCTATTCTATGGTGCCAATCACTGCAGCATAAATGTTTCGCAAGTATTAGTGTTTTTCATAACATCTGGTGGGATGAAGAAATGGCATTATCCACTTCTCCCTTTACAGATGGAGAGCTGAGCCAGAAATGTCAGTCCAAAATATCCCTTAATTCTGAGCGCCCAATTTGAGGCACGGGGCTTGTTTTGTTTTGGTTGGGGTTTTTTTTTTTTTTTAAGCTTTCTTAGCACTATATAGAATATTACATATTGAAGGTGCAACTGCCATCAACTTCAGTTGTAGCTGTGGGTTCCCAGTTCAAGTGGGACTCCAGGTTCCCAACCTGGACACTAAAAAAACAAAGACTAAACAACTAAACCAACTATGAAAAAAACTGGTTCAAAGAGCCTTTCCTAGAATTGCAGAGGAACAGACAGAATTCAGTTCTCCAGGATGCCATTCATCTACTTTAACTATGAGACTATCCTTTCTGTTCCGGCAATCACCTGCCTCATTTACTGCAGGTAACTTCCTTCACTTACATATACCAGATTAATTCCCAGAGAAGGTCCATCCTATTCACTGAATGAGGCAGGAGCCCTATGGGAAAAAAAAAAAATTCTCTCATATTTAAAGACTGTATCACAATGCATACAGATAAGGAAGACATATCAAGGTTGTACAAGTAACCTTAATTCTGGCATTTCCTAATTTTTGAGCACTTGATTTTGCAGCCTTAATGTTTTTTAGTATAGCTTTGTGTTCCATTATATGTATCCATATAACCCAATGTGGTCTTGGTCCATTATTAAGGCTACTAGAAGCCACACAATGAATACAAATAAAAGTCAGCACAAGATTGTGTGCATTACAAATGTGTTGAACAATACTTACGATGGTGCTATGTCAAGGTGGTTGATGCTATAGCCAGATGTACAAAAGCCTCCTAGTGTTGTTGATATGGTTAGGAAAGCAACAGCCAATGTATAGTCACAGCCTATGAATCCAGCAGCTACTAAAAATACAGCAGGTCCAATCATTCCTTAAAAACAAAGTTATTATAAAACTTTAGCGTATCACCACTTAAATGATGCTTAAATGTTAGCGTATGTCCTCTCGATGGCAAGTTATTTATTTATTTTTTACAGGTACCATTTATGCCACTTTTACTGCCACCTAGTGTACAAAATAGTATACTACTAAAATTACAGTGGGATTTTACAATTTTATGATCATGATCAGAGAGAATCTAGGGTGCCTATCACTGCATAAGCCTACTGAAGTCGATGGTGGTCAGAGATGGAAGGGCAAGCTTTAACTGGATAAAAGATTTCAACATGAATCAGTTTTGGTAAACTCTTAGCATAGCAAAAAGCAGCCTGATAAATTAATGGAGGCTGTCCTGTTACTGATAAAATAAAGCAAGACTAGAGTTCTTTGAGATGTGTGTTATGAACAAAGAATCCAAAAATGTAGCTTTTACACAAACTGGTGATAACTTCTGAAAGTCAGGTATCTGCAGCTGGCAGGAACTTCAAGAGATCAGCTAGTTTAGCTGCCCTGCACTGAGGCTGGATCAATTATACCCAGACTATTTCTGACATTAGTTAGAAGTTTAACTAATCTGTTCTTGAAATCTCCAGTGATAGAAATACCAAAACTTACTTAGGTAACCAGTTTCTGTAGTTTACTACCTTTTTATTGTAAGTTTTTCTTATTATCTAACCTTTACTGAACTGTTTCTTGCCTTACCTTCAGTGTACATGGCGAACAAATGGATTACAGTTCTTTTCTAAAAGAATGTTACCCCCATGTTCTCTTTTTTTAGTTTGAATGATTTTGGTCGGTTTAATTTTTCCTTAAAAAGCATACATTTTCAAGGTTCTCATAATTTTTGTTGATCACCCTTAGATTCTCTCCATTTTGGTTAAATCCTTCTTAAAGTGTGATGCCCCAAACTGGACACAGTAAACCAGCAAAGCAAAATTAATTATCTGTTTTATCTTACGTCCAACAACCCTATTAGTAGCCTATCAGAATGACATTTCTTTTGTATAGCATAATCACGTTGCTGACTCCAATCTATGTTGTGATCCATTAGAACTCCCAGAACCTTTTCTGAAGAATTGCTACCTGACCAGTTATTTCCCAATAGATATTTGTCCATTTTGTTTCTCCTACTTCCCATGAAAAATTCAGTCAAGATATCTTTTGACTTTGACCAATTATTTCAATTTGCCAAGTTCCTTTTGAATTCTACTCCTGGCTTCCAAAGTCTTTGCATCCCTCTTTATCTAGCATAATTTGCAAATTAAGTAAACTTTCATTGCCATCCTTCCGATCATTAGATGAAAATATTGAATGGAACTGGGCCCAGGAGACACCTTTGTAGGTTTTGCCTTAATGCATGCTCTCTGTTTTAAAGTGAAGTAACTGTGATACAGTTCATATTAATAGAAATCTCAAATGTATTTTCAATTTGCTTATAAAAATGTGAATATGAGGCAGTGTCAAAAGCTGTATTAACAAAAAAACCCCAAGGGTTAGCACTTCCCTTTTACCACTAGGCCAGTTATCCTGACAAAGCAATTCTGATTTGTTTGACATTATTTTTGTCAAATTCATAATGGCTTTTTTTGGTCACAGAATTATCGAAAAGTAGGACTGGAAGGGACTTGCAGACTTCCAGATGTCATCTACTCCAACCCCCTGTTTAAGGGAGGATAATCCTGATCCAAACCATCCCATACAAATCCCTGTCTAAGCCTGCCACCAAAAGCACCTTAATTTGCCACAGGTAAAACAGAAGGACAAGGGTCATTAGGATAGAAAGAGGTATCACTGAATGAAGCAGATCAGCTGCGTTGTGATGTGTCACCCTTTGACCAGGCCCTTCATGGTGCGGGACAAGAGGTGATGTTATCTCCCTGCTTTCCCTGCTCAGCCAGATCTATCCCTGGAGATCACCCAAGATAGATCCGGCTGAGTGAGGAAGAGCTCCTGTTCAGCCAGATCAAGAGCACAGGTTTGGCTGAACAAGAAAGCTCAGCCAGATCCACTTCTCTGCAATCATGGAACCCCTCCCCAACTTACAGAGAGGCACCCCAAGACTCCCTGGGGTGCCTCTCCTAAGTGGGGAAAGCACACAGGCGCTCTGCCCTCAAATCCCCAAGAGAATCTGCCTGGGGTGGCAGGAGAGTACAAGGAGACTGAGCTTCTTGCACTCTCCAGTCACCTTTTGGTGGCAAAGTTAAACAAGGATTTGTATGGGATGGTTTGGTTCAGAATTATCCTCCTTCAAGCTGAGAGCTGGACTAGGTTACATCTGGAAGTTTGCAAGTCCCTTCCAGCCCTACTTTTTGATAATTCTATGTCCAAAAAGAGCCATTGTGAATTTGATAAAGATAACATCAAACAAATTGAATTTCCTTTGTCAGAATAACTGGCCTAGTAGTAAAAAGGAATGCAACAGACATGCTAACCGTTGCTTTTTTAATACAGCTTTTTTAAATCCTGCTCACACTGCCTGTACTCTTCAACCACAGAGGTAGCAGACATCCTCCACAAAAAGCCACAAGAGTCTATTACCAGTTTTGTTGTACCACTGATTCTTTCATGTGGCACCAGAAAAGGTATTGATGTTTATTTGCTCAGCATTTGTGCTGCCATAGTTTTTTTTATGGTGGCACAAATGAGACATCAGGCAACATTCGTTTCAATCTTCAGCATCCTGCTGCTGCCGTGGTTGTTAAAATGCATCTGAGAGATCCAAGGAAGAGGGCCACACCCTCTCCTAAAAGGCAAAAAACCCTAAAGTTCATACCAATCTAACCATGGCGTAAAATTCCTTTCTAATCCCTAATGTGACACTAACTGAAGACCCTCTAAATCCTAAGCTCTGGCTATCACCACCAAATGCTTTTGAAGAATTCAAAAAAACCCCTGATGTCTGTAGCAATGGGAGGGGAAAAAATTCTTCCTGGCCCTACGTGGCAAACAACATACCCCAGAACATGGGAAAAACAAGAACACCCTGTTACCTAGGGACAGCAAGCATGACTCCATACATCACACTAACTGGACAGCCCAAACTCTTTTCTGTATCCCCTCCTTAAACTTACCCGCTTTAATCTTCTTTTATAGCTAAGCTGGTTATGGAGTTTTGGTTCATTCTCTTGCTGTGGCTGCAGCGCTCCTCTTGTTATATCCTAATAATCCATGTGAGAAGGGGCTGGGGCCTCCTGAGCTTCCACTGTTGTTATTTACAGAGCACTATAGGCTCCTTTAGATCAGGGGTTGGCAATGTTTTTGGGCAGAGTTCCAAAAACACTTGCAACCTCTACTTGAAAGATGTTGGCATGCCAGCGGCGGATGGTGGAGGAGCCGCAAGGGGCCTGATCCTTATTGTGGCAGTACAGGGCCCTTTCCCCACTGTCCACCCTGAGGTGCACATGCCAAGAAAATGCCTTCACATGATGCACTCTGGTATGTGTGCTGGTGGTTGCTGACCCGTCCCAGATCATAGATTCTAGGGTCGGAAGGGACCTCAGTGGGCCATACAGTCTGACCCCCTGCCCCAGGCAGGTAAGAAAAAGGGTCAAACCTGTGATCATGTGATCCTAGCCAGGTGCTTGTCCAGTTTCCTCTTGAAGACCCCCAAGGATGGGGTGAGCACCACCTCCCTTGGAAGCCCATTCCAGATCCTGGAAACCCTGACTGTGAAGAACCCTTTTTCTAATGTCCAGTCTAAACCTACTCTCCAGTAGCTTATGGCCATTGTTCCTTGTTGTTCCAGGAAGTGCCCTGGTGAACAGATCACTGCCAACTTCATATGTGCCACAAGGTCCCCTCTCAGCCTTCTCTTGGAGAGGCTGAAGAGGTTAAGGCCCCTTAGCCTTCCTCGTAGGGCCTTACCTGCAGGCCTCCAATCAGACAAGTGGTTCTTCTTTGGATCCTCTCCAGCCTGTCCGCATCCCG
>NW_017729027.1:16974429-17010175 GCF_001723915.1 Gavialis gangeticus | reverse complement strand
TTCCTCGTAGGGCCTTGCCTGCAGGCCTCCAATCAGACAAGTGGTTCTTCTTTGGATCCTCTCCAGCCTGTCCGCATCCCGCTTGAACTGCGGCATCCAGAACTGGACACAGTAGTCCAGCTATCATGTCTGACAAAAGCTCATCCAACCCTCTTTTTCAAAAGCTGCAAGGATAGAAATTCCATAACTTCCCTAGACTGTCTCTTCTACTATCTCGCTGTTCTAACCATGAAGTTTTTCTTGATATCCAGTCTAAATATACTTTGCTACAACTTCCAAGTTACTGGCACATGTCCTGTTCTCTGCAGAAAAAAGGTGTTCTCCCTCTTCTTTACAGCAGCGCTTCAGAAAATGTTTTAAATAATACACAATTACTTCTGGATTTTTCACTTGGAGTTTCGCTAACCTAGATTTCAGCATTCTTTCAGAATTTCCCCTTTCCATTTCACTAACTACCAGCTATTTTCGCTATATTTTAGTACATACAACATATCATTAAACATTTTCTTGGGAACAGGCGACTAAAGTCAGTCAGGTACTGTAGCCATACCTACCTATTAAGGTAAATGTTTTGCGAACACATACAGTGGACAAGTTCCGTTTTTCCCGCAAGTAATCAGCAATCTGACCAGACAAGATTATGCACACCCAACAGCCAAAATAAGGCAGTGCAGATAAAAGTCCATTCTGAAGAAAGAGATGAGATAAAAGTAGTTAAACACTGAAATAAAATCAGGATATTACAAGGAATTTTTCCCCAAACACAAATTAAGAAGCTTATGACTGCATGAATATCATCCTCTCTCTACTACAAAGCTGACCAAGTTATTTGGTCCTAAGGGCTGGATCTAGGGTCTGGAGCTCCACCAGTTTAAAAAATGTTTTTGCAAATAACTATCATAGATAAGCCCGCAACTGTTTAAAGAGAAAAGAAGGAAGCTTCTCCAATATGTACATGAAAGTATTTATTGTTTTTAAATATGATGGGTTATCAGCTGGATTGCTGAAATAAAGTCAGAAATGTTACTGCTAAGTAAAGTTTTAGAAATTACAAACTATCTCCTTAGAGACAAAATTAAAACTAGGACAGAGCATATCATCTCACATTTGTCTAGTGAAGCATCTGGTGTTAGACATGACTACAGACAAGGTACTGCATTAGATTGTACTGAAATCTGATCAGTATGGACTTTCAATGTTCTTAAAATAAACTTATCAGTCAGTATTTTACAGTGCTTTCAATTTAAATTAACTGGAAAACTTTCATCAACTTTAAAACCAAAGAGGATTATGTTATTTGAGGTGACTTGTTTGATGTAGAAAGCCAGAAGTACCAGTGAACTCAAACATCTTACCTTTCCATTTACCTTTATAGCTAATTATCCAAAACCAAATTGTAATTTATAAAGCTTTTGACCTAATCTTAGACTGAAAGCACATATTTAGATGTCCACTGGATTGGGATAGCTTTGTTAATGGCTAAAATGTATTTTATTTTTATATTTGTACACTGGGTTACTAAATGTAAAATCTGGGAACAAGAGAAACTGCTGTATAACATTCAATTTCTAATTAGAGCTTACTGGAGTATTTGAACCAAACAAATATCATTGCAAGACCTCTCCCCCAATCAACAGTAAAAAACGCTGCTCATAGATTTAGTCTTCTGCTTTCAAATAATAAAAATATATAAAAATAGAACAATCAAGTGCTAAAAGGTGCACTCTTAGCCCTATTTTTTAAAACACATTCCCTTTGCTGTAGGCTTTGGACTGGCAGATTATATAGCAGTTACAGCACTGCATTGTAAATGTTAATGTAATTCCCAACAGAAAATTAATGCAAGAGATTTTTTTTCCAAATGTCATTCTCCTGATACTTCAAAAGCTACTAGCTCTTTAAAGGCCAGGGACATGGAAAAGATAAACTGTAACAGTATCACTCTGAATATTAGAAGCAGTGTTTTTTCAAAACTGCAGAATTAAAGGTTATGGTGGCAGATACCTCTGCCAGATTATTCTGCCTGAGGAGGAGCACTTTAGAATCCAACCAGGAACTCCAGATTCCTCAGATTCACAAATCTGGAAGGGGACTACGTTATGTTTTCCAAATCCTTATACAACTCTGAGCACTTCTTCTTTGGGTCTATGCTTACACCTATCTAGGTAAACTATTTTAGGTGGGATGTTGGTGCAAACTCTCTAACACTAGAGAAACTAGTATATTTTGCTGGCTAGGGCACTTGCCTCAGAAACTAGTTTGTTCTAGCTCAGCCAGTGTGGCTATGGGTAAGCAACCATACCCATTTCCTTTTGTGCTACTTTTGGAAGTTCCATGAGAGAATCTGGATTCAAAAGGTGAATTGGTTATTTGTAACTTTAAAAAAATCCCCATCTAACCAAAGATGACAATCTCACTTAATATCTATAGATGCTACTATAATACAGAAGAAATATAATTTGGATTTTCTTTTCTATTTGTTCAATATCAACCAATTTTGCTGTATGGTGCATATATTTTCCATATCTTACCAATGACCTTTAAACAAACACATTTCCTCTATCAAACACTCTTTCGGCTAAGTAATTTCAATGTTATATAATACTCTGCGATGATCCTACCTTATATAGAAGGCACGGTAGATATGTACCTTACAGGCTAACTAAGACAGACAGACAATTTTGTTGACCCAGATACCTTATTCTGGGGAGACCCAAAACCCTCAGACTGACCACGACTTCTCCATTCAATAACACGCAAATATTACTGATACACAGTGACAGCAGATGAGAATAATGCAGGCAAGGCAAACAGATTCTGCATCTACAAGTCCTACAGCTGTCATTAGAGGGAAGGTACATCTGGCCAGCATGCAAGTTTCACCCTGAGGTTCTCTTTTCAATGTCAGATATCAGGAGCTGGGAGGCTGGAGGCTGAGGCCGCCCCCGCCTCCCCCTGTGGGGTGGGTGAGACAGGCTGGTAGTATTCCCTTTGCCCATAGAGGCCTTGGGTTCCCCTCTCAAGGACCCTTTGCTGCTCTGAAATCCCTCTTTTTGTATTCTCTCTCCCCACCCCCGCGCTCCCAATGACTCTTCAATCCCTGGGCATCATTGATTGGTTTCCCTGTGGTCACCATACTGTCCATGTTCTATCCTGTCAGGATATTTCATTGTTTCACAAACCATCACATGCACATATCCTAATTTGGTTGTTTACAGGCTTCCTGATTTGGTCTATTCCCCAAAGCCGGAAATCCAAGGGCCCTGCAGTTGGGCACTGTGATCTGGCGCCAATGCGGCAGAATCCCTTATCTCCGTTATAGAACAGTGTAGTACACGTCTTCAATTTCTCAACCGGTGTCAAACACAATGGGCCTTGAAGGAAACTTTGTCATAAACAGACTTTTAGAAATCAGTTAACCCTTACCATTGCTCTGGACCATTGTTTTAATGCAGTATCTACTTAACCTACAAGCCAATTCCAAAAAGCAAACTTCTAAATACCATTCTCTAGCCATAGATAAGCACAAGCTTTTGTGAACTTTGGTTTATTTTGTCAGATGCTCCCTGAACTGCACTATATTTTTGTATTTTAGTCCAATATATTCTACAAGAATAAGCTCTATTTAACCACTTGAACTTGAGGGAAAAGAAAGAAGAAGATCCTTCTATGATCAGGTCACAATATCATTGGACGCAGGTGTCGCAGTGGATGTAGTCTTTCTGGACTTCAGGAAGGCCTCTGACACTGTTTCCCACCCCATTCTCATTAAAAAGCTAGGCGACTGTGGCATTAACGTCTACACAGTCAGATGAGTTGAAAATTGGCTGAAGGGCTGCACCCAGAGAGTGGTGGTAGACAGGTCATATTCAACCTGGAGGGATATGGGCAGTGGAGTCCCCCAGGCCTTGGTCCTTGGGCACATACTGTTCAATTTCTTTATTAGCGATTTGGACGAGGGGGTGAAAAGCACCCTGTTCAAATTTGCTGACAACACCAAGATTTGGGGCGAGGTGGGCACACTAGAGGGGAGGGACAGGATACAACTGGACCTGGACAGGTTACAGGGGTGGGCAAATGAGAATAGGATGGGATTCAATGTTAACAAGTGCAGGGTACTGCACTTGGGCAGTACGAACCAGCAACATACCTATAGGCTGGGGAACTCCCTTCTCATCAGCACAGTGACAGAAAAAGATCAGTAAAGCTAACTACACCTTGTCATGCATCCACGGATGCATCACGAGCAGGGCCAAGGAGGTGATCCTCCCCCTCTATGCGACACTAGTCAGGCCACAGTTGGAGTAGTGCGTTCAGTTCTGGGCGCCGCACTTTAGGAGGGCTGTGGTCAGCATTGAGAGAGTCCAGAGGGCCACTCGCATGATCCAGGGACAGCAGGGCAGACCCTATGAGGAGAGGCTACAGAATCTGAACCAGTTCAGTCTTCACAAGAGAAGGCTGAGAGGGGACTTGGTGGTCATCTATAAATTTACCAGGGGGTACCAGCAGGGAACAGGAGAGAGACTGTCCCCTGAGCACCTCCCAGAGTAACAAGGAATAATGGCCATAAGTTGTCTGACAGTAGGTTCAGGGTGGACATTAGAAGGCAGTACTTCACAGTCAGGGTGGCCAGGATCTGGAACCAGCTTCCAGGGAAGTGGTGCTGGCTCCTGCCTTGGGGGTTTTTAAGAGGAGGCTTGATAATTACCTAGCTGGAGTCACATGAACCCAGTATTCACTCCTGCCCAGGGCAGGGGGGTCAGACTTGATGATCTACTCAGGTCCCTTCTGACTGTACATCTCTGAGTCTATAAGGACATAAGCACACTAAAAAAAATGTATAAACATTCAGAAACAAATGTTTCCTTCCACTTAATCTTTCACTTACAGTAATCTTAGATGGTGCCTGTAACAATAGTAAGTTAACAATTCAAACAAGTTTTGTTAGTTGATGTCAACCTTATGAGCAGACATTACAGTGTTAACAAAGATGCATACCTGCAGGAACATAACTGCTAACTAGCACTACACTATTTTCCAATTTTGCTTCCTTATATCCCTTTAAAATTCACACCACTTCCTGAACATCAATTTTCACTTCCTTCCTCTGCCTGGACTGAAACATTAGGAGTTCTAATTCCTTACTTCCTTGTTTCATTGTGCTCTTCCTTTCTTCCTCTTTCCTCCACCCCCTTTTTTGATTGGTAGCAGCTTTCTGGAACAAGGAGGGGAAAAAAGTAAAGAAAAAACAAGCAGGGCACAGGGAGTGAAGTCGCTGGTTTATAGGTTTTCTTCAATGGACCAAAGGCAAACTGGATGCACGGGGGATAGACTCTTACTAGGCTCATTTGACTTGACAAGTCAGAGATAATCAAAAAGCAAGACCAAGATTCCTGACAGAGTTGCCCATTTTAATTACTTTGCTTCTCTGCACAATGCAGAAGAAAACCGAACCTGTATAGGAAATGGTTTGGATTATCTTAATTTCATCTCACCTCCTGCACATCAAACCTCAGAATCTCCTTCATATATGTAGGCAACAGTGTGAGAAGAGTGTAAAAAGTCCAGTTATAAGAAAAATGTGCCACAACAATAGCCCAGAGTGGAATGGACTTCAACATAGGTTCCCATGGCACAGACTTCTGGGTAGAAAGCTAAAGAACAGAAAGGGAGAGTGGGAGAATACATCAGGAAAACTCATACAGGCATTTATGGTCACTGGTCATTTTAGATTCTGAAAAGCATATTCAAGATCAGTCTGAACCATTAGATGTATTAATTACAATAATCAGCAATAAACACAATGAAAAAAACAGCACGTCAAATGGAAAGTCACAAGTATATTATATTATATTCATTCTCTCTAACATCAAAATTCCTTTGCATTCACAAAACCCAGCATAACTGAAACCTTTCTGCAGCTAATTATAAAACAATTTATCTCAATTATTTTAAAACAGATCTATAGACAAAACCCCTGCCTATTCTACTGCACTGAATCCTTATTTAGTTTACTGCACTGAAGATGCACTAATATATATAGCACAAGAAAAAATTCTGCTCTAATCCAGTGGTACTCAAACTTTTTGGCTGGTGGTCCAGGTACAGGGGTGGGGTAGGCCCCAATCCAGCCATTGCAACTCCCTCTTCATAACACTGCCAATTAGGAATTAAACTCCTCCCTGAAACAAAATGCGTACTGAAACTTTTCTGCTTTGTGATCTTAAGACAGGGGCACAAAATTATTTTGGCTGGAGGTCCGCTTAACATTATTATTATTTTGGCTGTTAGGGGCCGCATGGGTAGCTCTGCCCCCAGTCACTGTATTGGGACTGTAAGACCCAGGCCCTAGTCCCTGACCTGTGTCACCAGAAGTCCCTCCCCCCACTCACGCCCCCAAATACTCCTTTTGGGAGGGGGCAGGTTGCCATCGCAGGACCAGAAAAAAAACACAACACACTAAAAGTCAAACACTAACTATAACATATTTTAATATTACAAAATTTTTTTATCATGATTTGTGTTTACATTGTATATATAGAGGTGATTACATAATAATTAAAAATATAGCTTTATGCTTGTTTGTATGCATGCATGGTGGTGTGTGTGTGGGGGGCATAGGATATGTTGGGGTATATATGTATGTGTCAGTGAGGGTCGTGGGGGCAGGGTGTAGGGTGTGAGGGAAGGTGGGGGGTGATAGCACCCCCCCACACATGGTGTGCAGGTTCCACTGCCAACAGCAACAGCAGGCAGGGTGGGGGGCAGGACAGGGTGCTTCTGCCTAGCAAGGCACGGCTCTGGCCAGTGCTGTGTGCTGGAGCTGCACATTGTGCATACCTGTAGGTCCCCTACTTGTGCTGAGAAACGTCCGTACTGGGCGCTGCAGGGAGCAGAGCTCCCTCCACTCCCAGTCCGCAGACCTGCACAGCAGGGGGCAGGGAAGGCAGCCAGCACCAGTGCAGGGCTTCCCCTGCTGTGTGTGTAGGAGCTGCAAGAGTGTGGCATGGAGCAGAGCTGCTGGGCAAGCTGTGCTCCTTGCCCCTACACGCTGCGCTGGCCGGAGCTGCACTCCGCTAGGCACCAGTGCCTGCACCTGGCATGAGCACCTTGAGTCCCCTACCTGCTGCTGCTGTGGGCAGTAGGGGCTGTGCGCCTTGTGGAGGAGAGTGAGGGGTCCCCACACCCCCTACCTACACCCTGCCCAACTCACCCCCCTGGGTGTGGGCTCTGCGCTGCTCTCTTTGCTTCCACCCAGCTGCAGCTCCACTGCCCCCACCTGGGCCCCATCCCCACCACTTTTCTATCTGCTGCCCAGAAAACTGGAAGCCAAGCACGTTCCCATAGGGGCAGCTGCAGTGGGGGCAGCAGCAGCCCCACCTGGAAGTTGCTGCTGGCTGGGCAGGGCCCTTCCACTCACGAGGGTGGGAGAGAGGCACAACAGGGTATGTTGCAGGGGTGTACACATGGGTGCCTTGCTCCCACCCTCATGGGTGGAAGGGCTGGGCAGGGTGCAATTCATTGGGGGGTGCTGTGGGCCGAATGACAGTGCCTGGCATGCTGCATCTGGCCCACGGGCCATATTTTGCCTGCTCATCTTAAGAGCATCATACTGTAATGATGTAACAGTTTTACGTCTCAGTTTTGGTAGATTCATGTTCTGAAATTAGAATATCTGAACTCATATAAATCACTTATAAGTAATTTAACATAATATGATAATAGACTAAAGGATGACCTTACAAAAATAAATAAATAAAGGCCAAGCTCTGCTATTTCCCATCTCAGTTTGATGAGCAAAAAACGAGAACTCATTTACCTGAATGCAGGTTTCAGAAGAGGAGAGTATTTTTGACAACTGTGGTATCTTTTGTGCAAACTTAAGACACACAAAATAATCAGTTCTTGCAGTGCATTTCCCCTACTGCTCTCTGTGAACTACCCTAGCTGCCAGCATTCAGGCAGAAAGTTGGCTGAAAAAACAACTCTTTAACAGAATACCCAGAATCTGCGTGTCATGCAGATAAGTATTTCCAATAGGATCAGAGGACTAAAATGGACCTCATGGGGTCATCTAGTCCAGCCTCCTGCTTATAGTAAGGTACATACTTTGTCATGCTGCATTAGAGTTGTACAGGTATTTAAAAAATGTAAATAGATATACCTTATTGAAGAATACATTCACTCTCATTTTGAATAATGATGGTTTCTTACTGATTTATGTGTTCAGCATTTTCATATACCTGGTTTCATTTTGACAAATGAAAACGGTCATTCAAATTAAGCATGTATTTAGGTTTCAGTGATCTGTTTTGTCTTTTCATCAGTAGTTCCTTTTCTTATTTAAATTTATAAAACCCTACAAAGTTACATACCTGATCTTTAAGGGAGGAAAGAATATATTCCCTTTCAGCGTGCGAGATTCTTCTGTGAGTTTGGGGTGTGTCACTAACCAACCATATCCAGAAGAAGAACCATAATATACCAAGTGCACCTTATATTGAAGGAAAAACAAAACACGCACAGTAAATAATACCTTAATTGAGCAGGTAAAGACAGTTTGGACATTTAGAACAAGAATACAGATAACAGGCTGGCCTAGAAGGACATTTAAACAGCTGCATTTACACAGAGAAATATTGAATTTGTTACTATAAATTACTATATTCAAGTAACTTTTCAGATAGTCTTGTAATTAGAGTAATCTTATTCCACGGATTAAGGTCATTAATTTAATTTCACACTTCACACTAAACATAATTAAGTCTGATGTTTCCTTATATTGGCTGAGCTGAGAAAAATGTGATTAATTACAGTCTTTTGCACAACTGACAGACAAATTTGGTCACTGAATGCATAACTTACATGGACTCCCACAGGAATTTACTGCATATTGAAAGCAGCAATTTGTCTACGTAATAAAGCAACAGGGCTAGCACTTTATATTTTTGGAATTCTGTTTTAAAAATTCAAGTGTTTAGCACATCTGAAGAAAAAGATTTCCTATTTCCTGTGGCTGCTTTTTCCTCAGTATTTTCTGATGCATGACTATTTTTCTGAACAGCATAAAGAATCCCCCAAAATTTCTAGGACTGAAAAATATCATAAAGCAATAGTTCCAGGACATGAAAAGCACACTCCTTGCAATCTTCAGACAAAAAATGTTATTGAAAAGCACGATGAATACATCACTACATAAATACACTTGAAATTAAAAAACACAAACACTTACCGAATATATAGAATACATAAACCCAATTCATGTAGTAGCAAATTAAACCAGACAATGGGAGAGAGACAACTGTTCCAAGCTGTGCACCTAGAAGGAAGACAGTTAAATATATATCACCAAAGTTTAAAAATTAAGTGGCACACTGATTAGCTGGGGAAAACACATGGTGGTTGGAATTACAAGCAGGATTTCAAGATAACTGCATTGTTTCACTGTACATAAGCATACAAATAATTTTAAACCCACTATACAGCTGCCACCTCAGCTACAATAAATAAAATGAGATGCAGTTGCTTTGATAGACTGATAAATGAAGTTGCAAAAACCCACTGCACCCCAAAATACCAGTGCAAGTAGGTAAGAAACAAACATGAATTTTGGTGTATTCTGTAATTAATAAATTAGTGATCTCTGTGTAAAAATGGGGGTGATAACTGCAGATTAAATACTAGTATGCTAAAAAAGGTGACAGTAGGTCTGTTTCTGATTTAGTTTTTGGGAAACATCTACTGACTCTTTTTGTTCTTTAGTCCTCTCAGCTCTACAGAAGCAGCAAAACTACATAGGAAATGTATCTTATTTCTATTGTCTATTAAGTAGCTCCCAGCTGCAGGGCCAATTGATGCTCTCAGTTATTTATGGGACAATCCTATAACTTAAATGGAATTGGGTAGGGAATGGAAAGATCTGACACACATGGTATCTGTAACATGAGAAAATCCCTAGATAACAATCCCCAAGGAAGAAAGAACAATCGTCCACTTTCTGATCTAAAAATGTAGTTTGAAGGGGTGGCTGTTAAGAAAAAAAAAAATACACAACTATTATCACTTTTAAAATAAGAAAGCCTTGTTTGAGAAGCGTTAAAACAGAGTTAACATTTTTATATAACCAACCCAACAAACACTATCCTGCATTGTTATGCTGGTCACAAGGATATAAGTACAGCCTGAACAAAATGAAAAAATCCCTAAAGCTACCCTAACCTTGAGCTGACCCTAACATTTCAATACAGCAAAAGCCGCGTTATCCGGCACCTTACAAACCGGCATGCTCTATTAACCGGCATGCCAGTCGACACTGCAAAAGTGAAACTGGAAATGCCCACTGTGGCACTTCCAGTTTCATTGAGCCCCCGCAGCCCGGGGCAAAGCAGCCTGTCCCCAGTGTGCCCAGGGCCCCGCACCCTGTCCCCCAGCACACTGACACGGCGGGAAGGGTGGTGGCCCGAACAGGCAAATACACCTGTTCAGGCCTCTCAGGTAACTGGCATATTTGGTTACCTGGCACCTCCCCATTCCCCATGGATGCTGGATAATAAAGCTTTGCTGTATTGTGATGTCATACAATATATTCCATGCAGCAAATTCTGGAGCAAGTTTATATTTCTCCCTTTCCCTGCTCCAAAAAAAAAACAAACCAAAAAGAAAAAATCAATAATAATGGTTTCTGTCATAGGGAAAGCTTTCCCTTTTATTACTTTTAGTTGAATTTAGCTAGAAGATTCAGATAATACTTTATTGGAAGATGAAAAAGTAGGAAATTAGAGGTGCACCAATAAAGATTTTCGTTGGTGATACCAATAGCCGATGTTTAACCAATCATATCGGCTGAAGCCGATCCAATAACCAATAACTTAGTAATAGTATTTTAATACAGAAAAATACTATCTAATAGTATTTTAACCTACTTAACTACATAAACAAACTTTTTTTTGTTTGTTTGTGTGTGCACATTATAAATGCAAAACAAGCCTCCTCCTTGCTCCAGCTCCTGATGAGGAAGGTGATGACCACCTTATGCCCATGAATGTCTCCCCCTTGCCCGTGGCTCCTACCCGCAGCCTTACTTCCCACGCACCCCATGCTGCTGTCCTGGGCAGGCAGGGTGGATTTGTGTGTGGACAGCAGCACTGGGCGCATTTCAAGCCCCAGAGCACACTGCTATCTCAGCGCTGGTGGACACCACGCAGCCGAGGTCCCGCGGCTCCTGGTTAGAAGCCTCATTTGCAAAGCCACCCAGCAGAGGGAATGTTTCTTACGCAGCACCTTACCCCAGACTACACCTGCTAGAGTACTCCAAGCACATGTCTGTATTTATTGGCTACAATGATCAAAAAAGCCGATGATGTCATTTTTCCTTTTATCAGTGATAGCCAACCGATATATCGGTGCACCCCTACAGGAAAGCACGTTTTCTTCCTTGACATGAATAAAAACCAGTAAAAAGGATGAGATCCACTTGAAGGACATGGGCAAAACTTTCAAAAGGTATCTTGGCTCCAAAAGTACAGATAAGTTAGGTTCTCAATTCTAATTACTTTCAATAAGATTCAGCAGCTAACTTATTTAGAATCCCAGTACATGATCTTTTGAATCTTTAAAATGCTAGTATTATTAATAACCATCTTTGCATATCCCTCCATTCACTAACTATAGCTAATTACCCATGTTAGTTTTAAATGCACTTTTTTTACTAATTATTTTCTTATGCATTTTTGTGCATTTTTTAAAGTAAATAAATTCCAACTCTGATCAAGGAGAGCTTTACCTAAACCAGAAAAAAGCATGCATCATTCTCCATTTTCTAACATAATAAAAATGGAAAATAATCAAAATATATGTTGAGCTATTTATTCAAAAAGTATTTATAGTACTTCCTTCTGATGCATAAAATTGTGACAAATTTACCCTGATGGCTGAATCTGATTGCAAATCAACATGTTTTATAATTGTGATACAAACCAATAGAAACAATATTTTTCTTTAAATGTTTTTTTTTTTAAAAAAAGAGAGTCAAAATAAGTTTCAAATAGAATATTTAAAATCAAAGGTTTGATGCTTCCCAACTTGAATCCCAATTAAAATTAGTGATATAAATCCCTTTGATTTAAATCAATCCTTCCTACTAATGGACTAAACATTTATAATCCAGTTATTGGCGTGGGAATTCCATGAATCTCACCTGCATATGAAATACTAAGGAGCTTGCTGCGTTCCAGTGGGGGAGCCCAAGATGACCACATGGCATGCATAGCTGGGAATGTAACTCCCTATAAAACAAATATTTTATTCCATTAAATTCCATGGCAATTCTAATTTTTTTTCTAACCTGTGTGTAACAAAACAGCAAGGCAACCTATTAAATCACTTGCATTTAACAAAAAGCTCTTTGATACAAATGTGCATAGTACATGGGCAATTACACAGAATTAGCTTTCTGGCTTATTTTCAACTCTGTAGCTGAATGAGTCTTGAGTCTTGACTGTTTTTGTCAACTAGGGGAAGAGAACCCAGTACTGTGCTACTCTAATTTGGATTAAGTGTTAATACAAGACATTTTCAGGTAAGGAGTTCCATTCCTCACCCTAAGTATTAAAAGGCCAAACTAAAAACAAAATAAACAAACCCCCAACCTTGAGGTTGATCATCAAAACCAGAATTTAAATTAAGCAGCTCATACTGCCCTGGAGACCAACCAAAATTATAGAAGTCTGCAGAAGTCTTTTTTTTTTTTTTCCAGTTATCTCTGACAATGACTTCACAGACCACAGTTACCATTGAGGGTAACAGTGAAATTTCTTAAATATATTTCCACATTCTAGGAAAAAAAAAAAGAGAGAATGAGATTACCTCTCCCAGCCCTTCCAAGGCTCTGACTGCTATGAGGTATCCAACTCCCAAATCTGCTGCTAAGGGGGTGAACAAGGTGAACAGAGAGGTACCAAAGATACCAAACCCCAGCAAAAACTTCCCTCCAATTTTGCTTGCAAGATATCCACCTGGAATCTGAGTAATGATGTAGCCGTAGAAAAAGGAACCGAGGATCCATCCTTGAGTATCTGAATCCCAAGAATATTTTTTCCCCTAGATGAAAGGGAAAAAGGGTTTGAACTAGCAACTTCATCAAATTATTCTATTTTACATAAATAATGTAATTAAACCTTGGTATTCTGAGGTTCTCAATGAATTTTCACTGCCCCTTCCTACTCCAGAATCAAATGTGTGATTACAGCTTTCATAGACTTACTAGAGCTAACTTGGGTACTGACAGATGTAGCCAGCACATCATGGGATACAAGATCTACCCAGGATCTCAGGCATCTAAGCACAAGCTAAACTCCTTGCTGCTGCACTCACTCTGCTCTCAGTACTGAGGCTAGTGAAACCTACTTCTGGTATGTCTACACATACTGCGTTTGTACAGACAGAGTAGCAAGAAGGATTTACTTTTACAAGAGAAGATGGGAGAACAGAATGATAAAAGTAATGAGGCAGGCCAAAGGGTACAGAGATGACAAAAACACTGACAACTACTGAAATGAACACAGAGATAGTGATTTTGGAGAGAGCAAGAGTCTGGGATCATCATTAATTATTTATGAGCATCTAAATGTATGGCACAATGAGAACGTTCAAATTTGTGTAAAGAAAAACTTATATCCTAAATTCAGGCATGATGCTGCAAGTGAGTCCAGTATGAAAGCTATTGAAAAATGAAACAGCAAATTATGATAAGAAAGAGTAACAATCAGAAAATCTTCATAAGTCCTTGAAGCATTTATTTTTTAAATCAACCATATGCTTTCTCAGGCAATGTGAGATTTTCTAGGGAGAACCTAAATAAAATGAGCAAGCTTAGGAAACTGGTGTTACAGGCACAAGGAAAGAACAGAAATATGAATACTGAGGCAGGAAAAAAAAATTGAAGGAAAATTCTTTAACAACACATTAGAGCAGGCAATTTCAAAGGTTAATGGGAAGGGAAGAGGATGATGAATTAAAGAAGGACCGGTATTAGGAGAAAAAGATGACTACTGGCTAAAAATGTAATGCAATATGCCCCTTAATTGAAATAAAATTTACGCACAAGTCAAGACGATATGAAAAACAGACATAGTTTAATCAGTGAAAATGCTGTTTTTAAATCGCTCTGACGAAGGCAGAACAGGAACAGTTCAATTAAACACACAAAAAACCAAGAGTGAGTCATATTAGAACTACAAGGTCAGGTCAGCCAATCTGCAAAACAGAGCATAGAAAGGATGTAATACAGCCTGTCCCTTAGCACAATACAGATGAATAGCTGATTTAGATGAACATCCTACAACTTAAGAAAATCAACCTGTGTTCTGAAAAGATGTGCTAATAAAACAGGAAGTTGTTCCATGCTAGCAGGCTGTTTAAACGTGAAACTTTAATCCTAATCACAGCATCCCTTTAGAAACAGTTTAAAACCATCACATATTTTACAGAAATTCATTTGAAATCTTACCGTTGTGTTACGAGGCACATTTAGGGTGGAGGAATGTTCTGGACACACACTGGAAGTTGTATTTTTTGTTAAACTTGTGTTGGGTTCTACCATGTCTACCAGAGCAACGCTTAGATTCACACGTAATGCATAGAGAAGGAAGAATCCAAAAAAGGCCAGTATTGCTAAATTGTAGCGAGCTGAGCAACATGCAGGCACTGAAATAAGATTTTTTAAAAAGTTAGCAACTTTTATTTTTTAAAGTATTTTTAGTCAGTACAACTTCAGAAAAAAAACCAACAAGTTAACTTTTTTTATTCTGTAAAAGTATATCTTAGCTCAATCTTTTTGACAGGCATGCCACAAATTAGCCCGGTACACTCCCCAAGGGCCACTCTGATCCCCTTCCTCTGCCTGATTTGCTACACTGATGTTTGCTCCCTGCTCTATCTACCACTATGCTACCTGTCCCCTCCCCTGTCTGCTGCATGCCCCACATAGGGCCTGCTCACGTCATAGGTTGGCTACTCCTGTTTTAGCAATTTTATTTACCAGGTGGAGGTTGAGGTCATGAAGACAATTTACCTAGTCACCTTCCCACTTAAAGTAACTACCACTCATAAATAGGAGTTGTGTGATAAGTCCCCATGGAAAGGGCCAAACTCAAATGAGAAATATAGCGCATGTATTTTAGAAAAAATATTCAGCAATATGATTTCAAAAGACCTCTTGAAGCCATTGTAACATGACTATTCAGAATTAAAACTTCATAAGGCACATGGAAAGTATGAAATAACATATAAAAATGTTTGCGATTTAAAATTATTCTTAAACTCATGCTGTAAACTAGACATTATGGGGTTCTCAAGATTTTTAACTGCATCAAACTGAGCCTCATATCTCGAAGACACTTTTGGGCTCTGGCTTGCAAGTCATCAGCAGTATGGAATTTGTAGATGGAACATAAGGTTGTAGTTCTATTGATGATAAATATACCAGTCAGGAAAGTACAGGACTGTCACGAATGAAGAACAGCATAAGCCACAGGTGTCAAACACATGGCCCATGGGCCGGATCTTGTCTGTGGAACTGTTCCGTCTCGCTGGCTGAGTCAGCTGGTTACTGAAAGCTGGGGTGCATGGCCAGTGCAACATGACATTCTGCAAATTTCAGGATCCCTGGACCCAGATGGACACTGCTATCGGCAGCAGAAGGGCGAGTGAGGGCTGTGCAGATACAGCAGTTGCTTGCCCCAATGCTGCCCGATTCCCCTCTCATATCCCCCTGCTGTATGATCCCTGACCCTTGCCACTGCCCACTGCCATCCCTGGACTTGAACCCACTGCAACTGCTGCTGGCTCCACAGATCTGGCCTGGGAGGAACTCCTGTGGTCCAAATCTGGCCCAAAGCAAGTTTGACACCCCTGTATAAACTGTTTTTATGCATCAATAAATGGAGCAGATCTGAACCCTGGAGCAAATTCAACTTTTTGTTCACAGCTGGGGAAAAAAAACCCAGCTAGCGGTACTGAAGGAACTGGCAGAGGAGATGTCAGGGCCCTTGGCAATTCATGAAGTTGTGGGAGATGGGTGAGGTGGAGGACTGGAAAACAACCAACAGTATCCCCTTTCAAACAGGCAAAAAGGAGGACGCAGATAACTACAGACCAATTAGCTTCATCTCAGTGCCCAGGAAGCATACCCTAAAGAAGTCCATATGTATGCATCTGGAGGAGAAAAAGTTGACCACAAGCAGTCAGCATGGATTTACTAAGAACAAATTGTGTCAAACAAACTTGAAGGGCTTCTTTGACAAAGTAGCTACTCTGGTGGATAAGGGGAATGTATCTGGACTTCAGCAAGGCCCACATGACCTTTTAATAAACACATTGGAGAAATGTGGGCTAGACAAAACTACCACAAGGTGGACAGACAACTGGTTCAATGGCTTCTAAAAAGCAAAAGTATACATGCCTGCTGCCATAACCATGGCCAGTAAGCCAGAACTATCATGTGAATGGGCAAGGGAGAGGGAGGAACTGTAAAACATAAAAAACCCCCCAAACAAACCAACAAACCATTGGTGGCTGCACTTTCGAAACACCATATGGAGACATAACGGTAACAGTGGGAAAAAGGAACATCAAACCTGCTTACTCCGAAGCAATAATTATGGTAGCAAATTACTCAAATTCTAAACTGGATGTGATACAAGGAGACTGCTCTTCAGATATTCCATAGTATGGGACTCTGGGGATGTAGGTAAGCCATGTCTGGCACAGACCACACACATTAAAGAAGTCTGATTAAAATTTTAACAGGGAAATATGGATCCTCTGTGACAGGAGATGAACTGTTGCCTGACAGTTAAAGACAGACATTTCAGGCAATTCAAAAGCTATGAAAATTATGCCGAATTTGCAAATGAATGTTGGAGAGGTAGGTTTCCATTAAAGAAATGCCGATGCTAAAGGAATTTTTTACAAGCAGGTCATGTAAAAAAAGAAGGGCCAGCCTAGCAATCACTCCAAGATACTATACAAGCATATGCAACACTCTCTCTCTCTCACACACACGCGCACACATACACACGACCAAAATACTAAAGGTCCCTCTTCTAGAGAAATCTTGTTTTTAATAGTATTTCAAGGAGTCACTTATCATTTTAAACTGAGATCAAGTAGCACAGCCAGGATTTACTGGGTATTTATTTTTTGGAACAAAAATACCTTAAACAATGTGACACTAAAAGCAGAAGTGTTACTGTACAAAAATTGTGGAGCAACTTTATGCTCCAACTAGTTGCACTGGAGGCAATGGATCCTTAATGACAACAGATCACAAATTTCCAAAAAATAGGTACAATGATGATTAAATCTGCTTAATACCTGTAATAAATCTGTACTCACTGAGAAAAAGCAATCCCCAGTAGTGGAAGCTTAAATATCATACCTATATGATTTAAAACCCCATTAGAAATGCAGGTTATTGGAACATTTCTGACTCTTCACTTTGAAATTGTGTCTGAAAAATGAGTATGTTTTAGAACAATCTATAAAATGTAAATGATGGGAATTAATAAATGCGACTGCTCCAGATATTTTTTTTGGAAGTAAACTGTTTTCTACATAATCTTCTGATCAGCCAGTCAAAGCACAGAATGGTGGAGACTTACCAAAAACATACTTCACTCATCTAACTTTTTAAAATGGTTCCCATCAGCAAAGGACACATATACTAATAAAGAAACATATCACATGTATTAAAAAAAACCCAACAAAGTCCACTTCAGGGTCCAACGCAACCAAATGTGAGATTCAATTCCTTACCTTGAACACAGCTTTCAGTTCCTATTTCCAAGGCTGCTTTCAAAGACATGGTTTATACTCTTTCAGTTACTGTTAATTTTTATATGTGAAGCCTATCCTAGAAGTTCTGCAGTTTAAGGAAGCTGCCCTCCTATTTTATTTAATCTTGTGGGCGAGGTAAGCTACTCCAAGTAGAGCATGACCTATTGTGCAAGCTTAAGAATTTATGCTTACCAACTGACAACAGGAATGGCTTAAATTGTACCCATTTCAGTCTTTTGTCTCCAGCATATATTTGCGATTATCCATAATATATGTCATTACTGAAGTTATCCAGTCCATAAACAGACATTTTGCTATATAAGCCATAGCCTTAAAATCTTATTTTTCTAGCTACAATTTGTGTTCAGGAATCATGTAGTCAAGACTTATACTCCTTTTAGTATCATCAATAATTTCTAAAATAGAGGGTAGAGCAGGGCAGGGCACCACCTTAAAGACTAACTTTTTCAGAGATGCATAAGCTTTCCTATACAATAGCCTGCTTAGTTCTAAGACAATACTTGTCTTTTTCTCCCATATTTAACCCTCACATCTTCTTCCACACTCTTTGCCCCCTATATCTGTTACAGCTACTTATTTGCCTTCAAATTCCTTCTGTAGGCTTGCTTCTTCCACAAAGCCAGGAAGAAGACAAACTGGGATTACGCATTTATCTCCACTGACAAATGCACACAATACTTCAGACCCGTGATGTCCAGCCTTTTTCCCTGGCCAGCCAGGTGGACAGTGCCTGGCTCAGCTGCTGGCTGGCTTGCAGTTCCAATCCAGCTCCTGGGGCCAGTGCAGCAGCCACCATTTGGCCCCATGGGAAGGGGATGGGGGAGCTTCACTTGGCCCTGTGGGGTGGGAGGTAGAAGGGACCTTGACCTAGCCATGCAGGGGGAGGGGAGGAAAGGGGGTGTGGCTTGGGCCCAACCTGGCCCCCAGGGGAAAGGGGAGCATGGCCCAGCCTCATGGGGAGGGGGGAGAAGAGTGTGGTCTGGCCCTAGCCTGGCTCTGCAGGGGGAGTGACCTGGCTCGGCTTTAGGAAATCGGCAAGGGGGAGGCTGGCTGTATTAATAATGGCCACTGCTCCCTCCACTGTCAAATTTCTGGACTTATTTAGAGCCCAGCAGGCTGGAGGTTGAGCACCCTGCTTTAGACCAGTGGTGCCTAACCTTCTTGCCCCATGGGCCAGATGGGTAGTGCCAGGTCCACCTGCATGCCAGACCTGGTAAGCAGGCTTGATCTGGCACATGGTGGGGGGCATGGCAGGGGCCCAAGGCAGCAACAGAGGGATGAACAGCCCAACCCTAATCCCATCTGCTGCAATGAGGAGGGGCAAAACGCAACCTGGCCCCAATCCAGATGCAAAGGAGGTAGGGGAGCAGCCTGGCCTCAATCCGGACATGCAGGGAGGTGGGCAAGATGGAGTGGCCCCAATTGGAAGGTGTGTGAAGCTTGAGCATCCTGGCCCTGATCCAGATGTGTGGGGTAAAGGAGGGACAGGGAGCAGCCTGGTCTGATCCAGATGGGCAGGGAGCAGACCCAGCCTTGATTCCACTGCACGGAGATAGCCTGGGCAAGGCTGGATCCTACCTCATTGAGCTTCCACTACTCCCCCACTGTCAAATTTTCCAAGCCAGGGGGTTCCCTGTGGGCCAGATGCCATGACTCTGCGGGCTGCATTTGGGCTATAGACCAGAGGTTGAGCACCCCTGCTTTAGCCCTACCAACAAATGACACAGAAAAAACCCAGAGTATTCCCCATCACTGCCGCTTCTCCTGAAGCCCATGCACTTGGTCTCTAAGCAGCCTGCATGCAAAGCAGCGGTCCACAACCTTTTTTAGACTCAGGCGCCACTTGTTAGCCTCCAGGCAACAAATACCAGCTCTTTGGTTTCCTCTGGTTCCCTGGACTGCGGAATAGCACAGCAGCGAGCCTCCTGCAGCGCGGCACGGACAGACCCCAGCACCACAGAGCCTTCCGGCCCCTGCCCCTGCCCTGCCTTCACAGGCATCCCGCAACCCACCCCTTAGAAGCACAATAAATGTCTCCTGGCCGCACTGGCAAGGCAGTCGTCCAGCTCTAAGAGCCAAGCAGCCCCAAGTTAGTGCTCGGACACACAACAACTACAGAGCTGGTTTGCAGCCGGCTTAAACTTGACCGTCTGGTGGGGCTGAGACTAGAGGACAGCACCATCCCCGTGCTCCATGGCAACGCTGACCCCCTCCCCCCGCCCCGGGCAGGGGGGCCCTACAGCCGCGGGAGTGGAGCGGAGAGCGCGAAGCTGGACCCGCTGCCCCATCCTCACCCGCGTCGGGCTGGGACTCGTTCAGCAGCGGAGTGCGGTCCGCGCCTTCCTCGGCCTCCAGGTAGTCGCCGCCGCCACTGCCCGGGGTGCGCATGGCGCCCAGGCTGAGCCCACCCGTCGCCACCGCGAAGTGGGCCCGAGTGGCGGCCAGGGCTCCGCAGCCCCGGCTCACCCCAGCCGGGCTGGGGCAGCGGCAGCGGCGATCACGCGACTGCCCACGGCCGGGCGGAAGTTGCTTCAGCGCAGCTAAGCGTTGGTGCGGCCGCCATCTTGGGTGCTGGCACCAGCCAGCGAACTCCACCTCCGAGCCGAGGAACCAGCTCGCTCTGCCCCGCCCGTGGGGGGCTTGCGCGCATGCGCGCTGGCAACAGATTCTGTCGGCAGCAGGTGCTGGGTGGTGATGCATTGGTGCCAGGAGAGGGAGGGGCTGGGGGCGGGTCAAGGAACTGCCCTCTGGGCAAAGAAGATAAATCTAAGTGTTTCTGAATAAGGCTCTGGCGTAGGCTGGTTGCAGCCCATTTCATGCTGCTGAGCTCAGTGCTCTCCAGGAGGAAGGAGAGTGAAGAGTGAGTCTGAAGGTAGGGTAGAGGTGCACCTTATAGACTTTTTTTTTTTTAAGGAAAAATGTTTGTGTTCTAAGCGAAATCTATTCTAGATTCGTGGCTGATTCAGTAAGTCTAGTGAGAGGCAGTCAGCTCCCTCGGTCTGAAATCAGGCAGGACAGGGTGACTGATACCTTAAAGACTAACTCATTCCAGAAGGCAAGGCAGTGTCTGACAAAGTAGGTTGTATCATGTGAAAGCTTACACCTTTCTAAACAAATGAATAAGTACATCCTACTTAGTCTGTATTTAAAGTTTTCCATCCATACACCTCTAACGCTGTTCAGTGTGATTGGCTGCCTCTGGCTTGACTTCTTCCACGGTTTGGGAAAAGGGAAGTGGCTTTCTTTGTGCTCCACTCCTGATCAGTGCCAGGAGCTCTAGATCTTCCCTTCATGCACACAGAATGTATATGTTTTAGGGTAAAGTGTCTGAGTGCACTAAGGAAGTTGTTTCATAGTTGCACCTGATACCTTGCTCATCAGTTGAGAAACATTCTTTACACCTCCCTCCGCTCTGTCACCCACGACAATTCTCCAGTATCCACCATGGACATCTTGCACAAAAAATATAGTATATTATACCTCCCTGGTTTTCGTTTCCTTACTTAACCCATTCTTGAGAATGGGTTTCTGAAGATAACCAAGTCTTGAATGGGTTTTGATTTGATTTAGTATTAAAAGCAACTTGTCAGTCTATACCTCCTCTTGTCCCAGAAATACTATCAGAAACATCAGCTAGGAAAAAAAGCTGCCACTTAGCTAGTCTCACCTCTACCCTTGACTGTTCTTCTGCAGTGAGAGGCTTGATGGTTTGTCTCAAGGATCTGTTTGGAGTCTATTTTGTCTCACTTTTTTTCAAATTAGTGTTTTGGTCTCTGAATTCCATCTATTTGCATCTCTGTTTAATTATGACTCATAGTCCCAGAGGAGAAATAATGGTTTAATGAGCATGCAGCTTGAGCTAAGCACAAAGGTCAAACCCAGGCCTGAAGGCCTCTGGGTCCCAACACCCCCGTCTTCCCACACACACCCAGACCAGGGTCAGGGAGCTCAAGCATGCAGCAGTGCCTTGGCTCTCGCTGTGCCTGCGCATGCACTGCATCCATGGCTCCTCACGCAGGTGCAGAGTGACCAGCCTCTGAAACTGTCCACCTCCATCCATCCCTGGCTCAGAACCCTGCTCCTCCTGGCTCTGCACTGCCCTACCTCTACTCCCAGCCAACAGAATTGCAAGGACAAATGATTCGCATAAATGTCCATCAATGAACTGAAAAACAGGATTTTTTGCAGTCTGGTTCTCATTCAGGAATGGACAGGAGATACAAGATTTAAAAACAGAATGGTCTGGTATAAAACAGGACTAATGGCCACCCTATTGGAAGTGGTCTGGACCAAACTAGTAGTTGTGACATGGTTAAAGGCAAGGTAGTAACAACTGGTTTTGGGGTTTCGACCCTGCTCTTTTTAGGTGATGCAGCCCCCACAAATTATTCAACGTCAAGGTGTGGTAGGCAAGCAAAAGCAGGTAGAGAATGCACTAGGGATGGAAATATTGTTAAAAAATATTTGTCTAACCTTCTCTAATTATATCAGTTAAATGATTAACCAAAAAGGCAGCAGATCTGACAGCTGCTGCTGGGAGCCCTTTGACAGGGTTGTGGGGGAGGAGAGGAAGGAGGCAAGCCCAGCCAGACAGCACAGCCCAGGTGAAGCCTGCACTGGAAAGAAGGGAGTACCCTCAATGAGCAGCTAAGTGCTTAATTGAAAAGTCATTAGGCTGCCCTCTGTTCTCTTCTTGGGCTATGGGTACTACATATTGGTGGCATGTTGGATCGGCACCGATAAAAGGAAAATTAACGTTATCCGCAATCAGCTTTTTTTGGCCAGTGTAGCTGATAATGTCACCAATAAATGCAGTGTGCATGCGTGCAGTCAGGAAAGCAGCCTAGCAGCTTAGAGAGCAGCATCCTGCTGTGATAAGTCTGTGGGGAGGAAAGGGAATGGGGGAAGGAAGAAGTGTGGGGGATGCAGATTGAGGCCCCCAAGGTGAGGGAGGGAGTGGGATGGGGCAGGTGCTGCACAGCTGGGGAAATGAATGTGAGCAGGAGGATCCGTGAGTGGCTTGTCCAGAGGCGCAAGAGGGTGTGTTGGGGGGGCAGCTCCCCACCACTGCATACACCCCCAAAGGACACATGGGGGGTATGTTTTCCCTCAGATTTGTGTGTGGGGGAGGGCAGGCTGCCTACTGTGGGGTTGAAGTCAGGGGCTGTGCCAGCCTCTTCTCAGCGGTGGGGCTGGGCTGGGGCTGTGTTTGAGGCAGGTGGAGGTGGGCCAGGAGGCGGTGGCACTGTGAGGAGTGGCTATGGGGCATTTTGGGGTGGTTATAGCCCACCTCCACCCCGCCCACCCCGAGTGCAGTCCCAGCCCAGTCCCCCTGCCGGGAAGAGGCTGGCACAGCCCTTGACCCCAAGCCTGCAGTGGGCATCCTGCCTCTACCACATGCTAAGGTAGCCACCGTAGAGGACATTCTGGTTTTCTGCTACTCTGTCCTCTATTGATACGAAACCCAATGCCTTTATGTCTTCTATTTTTCTCTTCAAGAGGACATAATGGCCACCCTACCACGTGCACAAATCTGGAGGGGACATGCCCCCTATTGCCTCCCATGGGGGTACATGAAGCAGTGGGTAGTCACCCCCTATGCCCAGCCCCCCATGGCTCTGTCTTGCTCCTGGGGTCTCATTCACCACCCTGGCTGGGTAGCACCTGCCCCTGCCCTTTTCCCTCCCTCACCATGGGGGCATTGATCTGCCTCTTTCTGCATCCCTTCCCTCTCCTATGCCCCTTCCCCGAGTTACTGTCAGGACGCTGCTCTCCACCTGTAAATTGGCTACTGGATGGCTGGTTAATAATTGGCCATCAGTATTGGCCAGGAAAATCTTTATTGGTGCACCCCTAGGTACTAGTCCTCCTTACCCCTCTCACCCTCATGCCTGCCTTTCTGCATTCTGATTCCTGCTGGGGCACCACTTGGCTTCCCTTCCCCTCTTCCCTGCCAGACTGCACTGGCCCCAAGCTAAGGGATAACCAGTAAACTAACCAGTTATTACTGCACTTATGGGTTAGATGATTCATCTCTTAACCTTTCACATCCCTGGAATACAGACCCAGATGGTACCCAGGGTCACTCACCCATGGCTTGCTGTCATAGGGGGTCATCTTTAATTTACCCTTCCCACCATTGCAGGTGTGGGGAGGTCAAGCAGCTTGCCTGATGCTTGTGTCTGCCCTCCTACCACCTTTGTCTCCTAGCTCCCCCACAAGCCTCTGTTCCTCTCCTTCTCCCCCCAGCCTTTGCTTCCTGCTTATATGTGGCGGTGGGGGTGGGAACCACATTTTAGAATCAATGAAATACTGTATTTAAGTGACCATTTATAATCCCACTATTCTCTCCCACGGAACAAACCTGAAAGATGCACACTAAGAGCCATTGACATATCACCCTATAAATGTTCTTGATGTCTCATTTAAGACAGAGTTCAGTTGCATCACATTTCTAAAATCAACTCATGTCCTTAAACATGGTCACTGCACGGCAATTGCATTTACCTGTTGAAGCTGTGTTCTAGGACCTTATCAGTGACCACAAAATGAGCAATAATGTCCATTAGATGAATTGGGAAAATGTTGAAGGTAATCTGAGGTGAGAGGAGGAAGGACTGGAGAGAGGTAACTGTGGATGAGAGCAGAAGAAGCAATCTGACAGACTGATACAGAACCTCCTCTGACCGTCTGTCATTAAAGCAGATTGAACTGAAGTGCATGAGGAAAGGGTGTGATGTTTCCTGAGGGAGAGCTCAGGCCTTTAGCAGACAAGGCTGATTTTTTTCACCATTCCTTATTTAATCCCTTGATTTTAGTGTCAAGTACCTCTTTGCAGCAGGTTCTGAGATTCTAATGTTACTTCCTTCACAATGCAGGCTTCAGGATCACAGTCAGCCATTCCTGCAGTTTGTGGTATAAGTAGAATTATTCAGTATCTCAATTTTTGGGTTTCGTTGGCAAAGATGAGATTTGTAGCAGGGCTACAAATTGCTGTCCAAAGGGCAGCAGAGCTTCTATGAGACAAGAAGTTGAGATAGGAGGAGTATATTAAGGTACTGGAGACCTTGGAGCAAGTACATAAATCATAACTTGTAATATATTAAAATAAGGTCATATTTATAAACGTTGTCATGTTCTAAACTACTCTTTTTGTTATAAAAGGAAATTTTGGCGCTCCCAAGAGGTGTGTGTGGCTTTTTATTAACATTTGTTTAAAATGAGATGCCAGATCGGTGAGCCATAGTCCATGGTCATCCTCCAAAGACTTGCATGGGTTGCTGCTGGAATTGAAATTCTGTTGTATGGGGACTTTGCGTTAGTACATTGATGTGTAGGATTGGGTCCTTTGATAGCAAAAAGCCACATGCTTTGATGTAACTTCTACTAATAATGGCATTCATCTGTACCTGTTGTGCAATAGCTGCAGGTGAACTGCTCTTAGTTGCTTGATACAAAACCTATAATAATATACTAAGTCTTTCAGGACCTGATTCTGCCATCTGTACAACAAAGCAGGGCCCTTATGCTTCAAGTAATCACCCTGAAATCAGTGGGACCTTGTGTGCAGGAAGTAGATATGAGTAGGCAGTGGTGTCAAGTCACTGAGTATAAATGATTATTTGGGGGTTTTTAAATGAAATTCCTTTGTTTTGCTTTTCTTTTGCTTCTTGCAACAGCTCTGCAGGCCTGATTTTGAAAGTTGTCTAGCACTTACATCTCCCACTTAACACTGTACCCCAATGTCAGTGGTAAGGTTTGGAACCACAGTCACACCACCAAGAGTCACCAGTGTCAAGCAGCCTGGAGCAAGGCAGCTAGCAAGTCTGCCAAACAGTTCATAATCCATTTTCCTAGGTGTTTTTTTTAGTTACAGTGTTTCCCATCCAGTCAAAAGCTGTACAAGTATAGGCAACCTGATTCCCCAGCTAGCCTACCTGTTCTGGTGGGATTTTCTGTTATAGCTCTGCATAGGCCCAAAATGCACCAATGGCATAAACAATTCTAATGATTTGGTGGATTTATTCCTGAGATTATATTAGCCCAGTTGTAGTGGTGGACTGTCAGCATCTCAGAATATTAAGCTCTGTATCAGTGGCTCTCAACTCTGTAGACTCGAGGCACTCCTTATTAGATTCAAGGGCACTCTTTGGAAAATGACAGCTGTTAGTTTTCATTTTTATCTTGACTAAGAAGATATTCGAGCAATTTTTCTCTTGCAAAGGACTCAGACTACAATAGGTCAGAAAGTTTTTGACACAATGGATTCCTGTTTGAAATCTCTGAGTTTATCAAGGGAATCACGTGCAGCTGTTTGCATATCTAACAGTGCTTATACTGGGCAACACCATTAAAAGGATCTCCTGGCATGCTGGTTGAGAATTACTGCTCTGGATAAACACTTAAATTAACACAGCAGTTATGTGAACATAACAGGAAAATCTGTGACTTTTAACATTAAATTTTGGTGATGGATGAGAACATTTTTCATGACTGTTTATAAAAGCTTCTGAACTTCATAAAACATCAAAGGGACAAATCAGCTTGGATATCAACGTTGCACACTTGCAGTTTCAAATGAATAAAATTAAGAAATGAAAAGCAGAAGCCACAAATTACTGCCTTCCAGAAACCTAAAAAAATAAAAAGAACCCTTACTCAGAAACCTGTGACTGACCACAAAAGTCAGCAACTTGTAAGAGGAAGCTGCTGAAACCATATCTGTTCTGCTGTCCCTCTTCTGAGGCTGGAGCATTGTCGAGTCAGTCCGATGACCCTTTTGCTTATCCTTTTGGAACTTTCTGCCCTTTTTTTTTTCCATGAGCCAATTGAAGTTTTTACCTGCATCATCACGTATGTGGGAAACGCACTGAATTTGGAAGCATCAGTGGAACAAATGCAACTTTGTTCTAGTGATATTTATTAGCACTTTCCAACAGCTTGAAGCAAACCAGAAGCATATTTTGGTTTTTTCTTCTGGTTCCAATTCTTCAGATAATTCCTGCCTTCCTGTCTAATTACTTACAGAGCACCAATGATCACTCTTGCCAAATCATTAATGATATCAGCCCTTGTTAGTAGTAACAACCTGATGCCTCAATATGCATGTATTCTTGAGCAGGGATAGCTGCTTATCAACAATGAACTTATCAGTGTTCTGTGTAGGTTACCCAGTTGCTTCTGGATACATTTCATTGCTAACATGATCTAAAAAGCCCTAAAAGGGATTCATCTGTATCAGGGGCCATGTGTAGGGGGGTGCACGCAGGTACACGTGCACCCTCTGAGCATGGTGGTGCACCTGCTTGCGACCTCTCCCGACCCCGCCGCTGACACTGCCGGTAGTGTCTGTGGGTGGTCAGCAATTCCCACTGGCTGCTGCAGACACTGCTGGTGGCATCTGTAGGTGGTCGCCGCCCCCTGGTCGGTGCTTGCCACCCCCCACCCCGCTGCTGCCAACCGTGCTGGCGGCATCTGTGGGAGCTCCCACTTACCACTGCCGTGCTCCCGTTGCCGCCACCACCATGCCCCACCAGCTTCTGGGGGCACGTGTTGTTCATGATCTGTATGATAGATGGATTTTTCTCTCTACTTTCTCCTCAAACAAGCTTTAGTTAAAGGGCTCTGCTGCCATTTTTCAGTGATAAGAAACCAGTCTATACCTGTAAAAGAACAGAAATTCAGCGCGCACAGTCTGGTTTAAAAATGGTAGAATCTGATCTAAGTGTTACGTTCAGTTTGACTTGTGGTTAGGAGTGAGATTAATTAATCAATGAGACCATTCCAGTCACAATTCAGAAGCTTTAGCAAAGACTTATTGGTGCTGATAAAGACCATGCTTATGCAGCCTTGGATTCAGGAAGAACAGGTCAGCTGGCCAAGCATCTCTGCTTCCCTAGTGACTCTGGCTGAGTTAGTTTCTTCTGCTGGGCTTTGGGAAAAGTCCAATTTGTTGCATGCCTGATATTAATAGATGGTTGGTTTGACATACTAATAATTGATCTCTGATTGGTTTTATTTAAATTTCTTTGTTTTATGGGAACTTTTGGAACTGGATGGAACCAGATTTAGTGGTTCTGGGAACAGGGTCAAGGGAACACCTTAGCTAAGGCTTTTTTATCCCTAGGTCACTTGACTCTAGTCTGTCAATCACCTGTCAGTCTTTACTTCAATCAAGATCTTGTCAATCAATTGAAATCTATACGCCTGATAGCATAGTCTCCCATTGTGGCTTGCCCTTTGGCCTTGGTCAGTTACTCATTAACTGTGGCCTGTGGCCTGACAAAGCTGCTTTGTTTTTCCCATCCTTAAGGTTGCCTTTGTATCTATAATAGTTTAAATATGTTAGCAAAAATACATTTATCATAGCAAAATAATGCTTAATGCATTTGGTCATCTTAGTTATTAATGTTTTAGGATACAATTTGTATTAGAGTGTTTAGGATACAGGCCTTTGGCTTGCTGTTCAGTCATATTTCTGCAGCTGTGACTCCGGTTCCCTGAAAATGGCCAACCCTAGCATCCACACTTCCTTGCAATTTGGTTATGCTTTGGATGACGTATGTTTGATCAAGTTATAGCGCTGTTTGTTTGTCACCCATAACGTATACTGCACAGGCCTATGCGTGGTCTGCATAAGACTTGCCCCCTACACCAAAGAGGGAATGTGTATTCTGTTTGCTATCAATCTAAACTATGTCACTTATAGAAAACGGCATAACTTAGATTAATTCTACCTTGGGCTTTTTGAACATCTGTACCTAGCCTCAAAGATAATATTAGCCTCTTTTTACTGAGAGCTCATGTACAGTTGTTTATCCACTATGGACCCTAGATTCTTTCTGGACTCACAGCTTTCCAAGAGACAGCCTGCATTCCTTGTTCCTTCCTGTATAACCTTGTATTTGGCTATATTCCAACATATTTGAATGAACCCAACTTCTTAAGTGATGTAGATCCGGATGATGAGGAGCAGATCTAGAAGGGGGGCGGGTGCTGTGGCATGGTCACATCGTCCTTCAACTGTGTAGTTTATCTGCTAGGGGCCTGGGTCTCCTCAGGAGTCTGAGGTGTGGTTAGAGCCCTGGACTGATGTTTCATAGTTGGTGGGGTTGGAAGGGACCTGAGCAGATCATCAAGTCCAACCCCCTGCCATGGCAGGAAAGAGTACTGGGGTCAAATGACCCCGGCAAGGTGTCTGTCTAGCCTGCTTTTGAAGACCCCCCAGGGTAGGAGCAAGCACCACTTCCCTTGGAAGTTGGTTCCAGATCCTAGCTGCCCTGACTGTGAAGTCGTGCCTCCTGATAGTTAGCCTGAATCTACTCTCAGTCAACTTATGGCCGTTATTCCTCATTACTCCCGGTAGTGCTCAGGGAACAGGGACTCTCTCAGTACCTGCTGGTCCCCCTTGGCCAGTTTGTAGACGGCCACCAGATTCCCTCTCAGCACACCCAGGAGGACCTAGCAGGGGGCACATGAGGAAGGGGGTATCTGTGCACTGCTGCTGCTGTCCCCAGGTGATTGGAGGTGGGAGAAGCCCTAGGCTGCTCATGCTAAGTTTCTGGGAGCAGCTGCACAGGGTGTCTGGCTTGGTGGCAGCAGCAGTGGGCAGATCCCTGCTACCTGCCCCTCCCCTGGGTTTCCCCAGCTGGCCAGGGGCTCCAGCTATGGGGAGTTGGAGGATGCTGGGCTGGGGAAGGTGGTGTTGGTGGGCTGTCCCCCTCTTGTATCACCTGCTTCTGGCTAGTAGGGGACACCCCGGGGACTGTGCAGGGAGCAGGAGCTGGGTGCTGGACAGGGGAGCCTGCCCATGGCGCACCACAGCCCCCAGCTGGAGCAGGGCAGGAGTGATTCTGGGTCTTCTCCCCCACTCTGGGTCAGTTAGGGATAATAGCTTGACAGGGCAAGGAGGGAATGGGAGGGGAAGGGAGGTGCTGCTGAGTACTGGAGGGGAGGGAGTGCTTACAGCAGGGTTGGGCAGTCATACCTGCTCTGGGGACCCAAAAAAAAAAAATGCCTCAGAAGATACTGCCTTGGCAGGATATGTCTGTGGGGGTAGGGCTGGGGGCTCCAGCACATAGCTCCACCCCCTTTTCTAAATCCTAGGTCTGCCCATGTGCATGACTGCCTTTGTACTGTATACTAATTGTTTTGTCACACCAAGCAGGCCAGGATTCACTGCTGTCTCCAGGTATTTCGTTTTCTTCTTTTTTCTGCCTTTATTTTTTGGTAATATAATCAAATTTCATTAGCATTGTTCACATTTAAACTTTCTTTCTATATCTTACTGTTTTATATTTCTGCATAATAAAACTGACAGAGAACAGCAGATGGCACTGTTTCATTTAACATTTAATTTGGAAGAAAATTCCACTTCTTCCTCCAGTCAGACAAAATAGGTGCAAGTGTTGCTATTTTTCTAGTATCCTGTTCTTTCAAAGAATTCCATGTAGTTCATTATCATGGAGTGCATGCTGGGGGGTGCTGGTTTGGGACTACTGCGGCCTTGTCTGGCCTGAGAGGATCCCCCAGAACCAGTGACCAGAGACAATGCAATTGCAATCCAAAAAAGTTCTGAGCAGTAAAGCAGAGACAGTCTCTTTAGTAAAGGCATTTATTGGGGCACCTAACCAGAAATCCTCTACGTCTTTCAAAGAATTAAGCTGTTCTTCTGTTCTCAGTCCATTCTGCACAGCCTAAGGACCCCCAAGCATACTCAGCTGTTCCCTTTCAAGTCTCTCCAGCTCCCCAAAGCTTCAAGCCAGATGCTCTGGTCTCTGACCCCAAACTTCCTTCCCAGAAGCTATCAACCTTTAGGGCTCCATTCTTATGCTCATCTCCCTCCCCCCACCCACCAAACTCCTGAGTGTGGGTCATCTCACCTTTGATATGTTAACAAAACTTTTTAGGACTTTGGGGATACTATAGGTCAAGGGTTGGCAGAATATGGTCTGCAGCCCAGATCCAGCCCCCCAAGAAATTTTATTCAGCTTGCAGTGGGTCCCTTGTCCCCATCCATCTCAGGTGTGGGGGTGGGCAGCTCAGGTTGTGGTTCCTGCGGCTGGTCCTGCCACCCCCAGGTGCCACAGCAAGGCTGGGGCAATGCGGCAATTGGACTCAGCTTCCTGGCAGTGGTGGCTCCTTCTGGGTGCTGCTGCCAGTGTCACCACCACCCCTGAACCTGGTCCCTCTGCCTAGGCACCCTGGCCTGTCTGCCCTGCATCCACTGCCATGGGCACTGGACAGAGCAGAAAGGCAGGGTCTCCAGGACTCAGATGGGCAAGGCACGCTTAGTCGGGTGGATGGGATGGGGTTGCCGGTGGGCAGGGAGCACTGTCTGGGAGCAGGACAGGTGTGCAGGGCCTGGCTGGGGTTGGGCCAGGATTGTGGGGCAATGACAGCATGGGTCTGGGGCCCAGGGCAGAGCTGTGATCAGCTCCCTGCACATCCCTGCAACAAGCACCAGTTTCATGGGCGGGGGTGTGTGGGAAGTGCCCTAGGCCCCAGCCCATGCTGTCACTGCCCCACAGTCCTAGCCTTTCCTGTTCCTAGATGATACTCCCCACCTGCTTGCAGTCCCATCCACCCAACTGAGTGTGCCCTGCCTGTGGGGGTCCCGGGCCTGTCTCCATGGAGACCCCTTCCACCCATCCACCTGTTCAGTACCCCTGGCAGTCGAGTGCAGGGCACCTGCTGCCAGGGCCAGATAGGATCAATTGCTCCCCGCATCCCCACCACATCAGCAAAGGTCAGCACCCTCCCCCCTACCATGCCAGGTCAGCACCCGGCTGTCCCCCCCACACATAACAGCTCACCAAAATGCCCTAAGCAACCCTGCAGCCCAAATAATTGCCCCCCCTGCTATAGGTCCACCTTGTCACACATGTAGGCAAAGCAGAAACTCTATTAATCCATCTTTCCATTGTGTGCTAGAATTATAGGTAACCCAAGTCATAAAACATATTAACAACATAAACACAGTTGTTAAACACAGTTAAGATAGAAATATTCCAATAAATCCCATAGTCTGTCACATTAATTCAGTGATTTGATAACTCTGCAAGGTTTCATTATTTGTTCTAGACAGACAACTATTGATTTTGTTTTAATAAAAAAAAAAAAAATTACTATTCCTATTTTAACTACAGTACCTTCAAATGGTTGTCCAGAAATAGGGACAGTTTCCAGCATAAGCCAAGAGAGAACTTCTTATAAATCAACAATTCCAAACTAATTCCCTACATTTGAATCATAGCATGGCAATGACCTTTTGTTCAGGTTATGGAGATTTATAACAACATTATTAAAAACTCTTTTTAGGCAGATTGTCCATAAATCCATAAGTGTTTTTTATTATCTTTTGACAGTCATACTACTAAATATCTATCTTTAATACAGCCTTGGAAAGAGTTTATCTTTGGAGGTCAGATTTTAGCAAGGCAAACTGGGGAGGGCAACCTGAAGAAAGTCACAATTCTGTGACTCTACAGCAAAAGAACTAGTCAGTCATCTCTGAGGAACGAGATATAGTAGAGAAGAGATATTAGTGAGGATAAATGCAATTAATTTATTAGCTAGTGAAGTATCTAGTATCGGGAACATGTACCATTCAAGGCATACACTCAAGAGGAGGGCAGAGAAAGTGCTTCAAGGAGGTTCTCAAGGCCAACTTGACAAAATGCAACACTGGCATCAGCTTGTGGGAGACTATCACCCAGGACCTCCTCTAATAGAGAGAGAATTTGCTGCAGGGATCTCAGTACTTTGAAACCTCACAGCAACAGGAAATGGAAAAGCGTGAGCGGCAGAAACAGCATGTTGCAGACTGAATTAAGAATCTGGAGCCATCCACCCCACACAGAAACACATGTCCAAATTCCAACAGTCTATTGATCCCGGATCAGCCTCGTCATCCATCTTTGGACCCACAGAGAAGGCACTCATAGAAGACAATCTTCCTTGACTGTGAGGGATTGCCAGTAATGATTGGGAAAATGACATACCTTCTGTGCTGAAGGTGCCTGACATGTAAATGTATAGGTCAGATAGACAAGGGCCTCTTACACATTTTTTCACAATCATCTCACCACTGTCACAATGGTGGGACCATTAAGAGAAGAAAGGCAGGGAACTGGTGTGATCCCTATGTGGTCATCTATATATACAGATTATAGGCTGCAACTGTGATTGGGGATAGGGATGGAAGAGCAGTCCAGCAAGCCTGGCTGTGGATGCAGCCCAGTCTGCAAGGGGGGACTGCCCCCCCATGGCAAACCCCATCTGGGGTTTGGGGCCAGGGAGGGGAGTTAAACATCCCTTCTCCTGCTCAAGCTTATTGCTGGCTGCAATTGTGGACTACATATCCCAGAGGCACCTGAAAGCAGGAAGCGGAAGTAATGAGTAACCCTACAGAGTCTTGCTATTGTCATTGTGGACTGCAAATCCCAGAGACCTTGGAGGCAACAGGAAAAGGAAATGAACACACAGCCAGAGAACTGTGCTCTAACGCCCCTCCCCTGCTTCTGGCCTGAGCTACTGCAGTGCAGGCATGTGGCTGCATTTTCTGAATTAAAGGTAAATAATGTCTGTTCACTTCTGTTTCAATTTAATCTGTACATCTTAGATTAACCTGCAAAGACTGAATCGATTCAACCTTGGGCTTTTTGACTGTCTGTACCTAGCCTTAAGGACACTTATTTTTCTCAAAATACAATGTCTTTGCTGAAGGTAGTGTTACCTGGATTGTAGGGACACCTGCAGGTTGGCTACTGATGAAAGAGGGAAGAGCTACAGCCCAACCTTTTATTGCTCATACCACAAAAGACAAAGACAAACACTTATCCCAAAGTCTATCTGGCTACCTGTGACCAGTGCAACATAGATTCCTACCAATACAGACTGGGGGAACTCCAGACAGGGGAGGATGGTGGCACACCGGCTGGCAGCAGATCTGCGTAAATTTGCTGAGTTCTCCACATTTCCCTCCAGCCTATATCCTATATTTATAGATGGCTTATTCTAATGAATGTGCTGCTGTAATTGGAATTTCTTTGTTTCACTGAAACTTTGGGGACTGAGTTGAACCAGTTCCTGTGGACTTAGAAGGTATCAATTAGTTGGGATCAGATTCCTCATCTTCTTCCCTTCACCATCATGGAAAGCTGCTCAACACTGTCCAGCTTTTCTTTTTCCTTATTTATAGCCTTCACTGACAAGGTTGCTATGTTTTTACAACTTATCTAAGAAACAATACAAATATCTATTATAAAACTAAATTTAATACATTTGGTTACTTTAATTATTACTATAAGGACTTTTGTGGATAGTCTGTTTTATTGGACCACCTGCATTGGTTAGGATAAAGCTAAACAAGCTTTTGAATGCAATCTTCATCAGGTCAGGTAACAGTAATACTTAACTCTTACATATATCTCTTTACTCTTTACATCATTGAGTTTAAAACAGGTTTTGCAAATATAGACAATTACCTCAGAGAGGCAAAGCCAATTTGCTGAAGGTTTCACAACAAGTTTATTGTGTAAAGCCTGGGAATAGAACCCATCTATTTGATTATTAATCCTATCAAGCAGACCAGAGTAAGTTCTCTTTGTTTTTTATTGCAACAAAATATCTAAGAAGTCACTTTACTAGCACCACTTATTGAAAATTTAGCATTGGACCTTGAATTTTGTTGAGACTATTTTCATTTGTGATCTGTAGCAGTTCATTGCTTCTTACCATTGATGATAAAAACTTCTGCAATACGTACTCTGCCATTACTTGCCCCTATAGGGCAATGGATTACTAATATAAAAGTAACAGTTTAACTAAACTAAACTAGGTCAGATAAACTGTTACCTTTAGTTTTAACTAAACTAGGGACTAAATCCACAGAAAGACAGGGCTTTACATTGCTGACCTAACTTAGGCACTTTTACAGTGATTTTGTGTATGGGTCCCTCTTTCCTCTATAGAGTCAATCCCATGCCAATGCTCTTAACTATTTACAGTTTATTGAATTATACATAAAACTAAATATCAAATCACATACGTATATTTACACAGTGAGCATTAACCAGTAACCAAGGTCAAACCCTAAGTAACACTATTTATCCATCAAAATAAAACAATTTCAGCAGCATCAATACAATACAACATCACAATTACAAAATATAAGGTGCAAACATAAACAACCTTAATAACATCTATTTCCTTGATATAGTCCCTGACCCATGGCAAGAGATAGTCCTCCTTCCAATGGGGTCCCTAAGGGGGAGGAGGGTTGTCCAGGAAGTACCAGGGGCCCCTTCCCTTAGGGCCTTGAGTAGGCGGGGGGGCTGCTCACTCAGCTCCTTTGCATTTTCCTGCCCCAAATGTCTTTCCCCTGTGGGACCCAAGGGCCCAATGAGTCACGGTCCCTCAAGTGGCCGTGGTCAGGGTGCAGCTCGATTGGGGCCTCCTCTGCTGGAGCACCTCTCCAGGCCTCTCCCACGTCACTGAGCTCCTCCCCACCCTGTGCCCCGCTCTGGGCACCAAGGGCGTAGCTCCTCTCAGCTGCTGAACCACTGCGGCTGGCTCCTGTGTGCTGGGCCTCACGCTGCAGCACTACTGTTTCTCCGTGCCCTGGCTTGGCACTGAGGGCTATTTTAGTACAGGCTGGGCCCTTCAGGCTGTGGCCATCTGTCCTTACGCTGGGTGGCTAACTCAAACAACCTCCGCTGCTCCTTGGCTCCACTCCCTCGTGCACCACTTGCACACCTCCCTGCCTGGCTGCCTGCCGGGGTTATTCACTGTGATGCCTGAACTGCCCTGCCATGGCTCCCAAGACTCGGGCCCATGCATGGCCCTGTGCACTGTGTGGCCTACTGGCCCTCCAGGGTTGCAGCCTCAA
>NW_017729027.1:16964320-16969429 GCF_001723915.1 Gavialis gangeticus | reverse complement strand
GCCTACTGGCCCTGAGGGTTGCAGCCTCAAGCCGCCGCTTGGGGCTCCCAAAGCCTGGGCTCTGTGTACTGAACCGCGCACTGTGATGGGCCCAAGTGGTCTTGCACTGCTCCCAGGGCCAGGTCTCCATGCACCATTCCTGTGCATCATCAACAGCCCAAGCGGTCTTTTACCACTCCCAAGGCTGCTCCTCCAGTGGCAGCTTCAGGAGCCTTCGGCCTATTGCCCACTGGGGGAAAGCTCCCCAGTTTTTCTTGGCTCTGCTCTTCTTGAGTCCCTTGCTGCATCTGCCCAGTGTGCTGGAGTCTGCCGGACCTATAAAGCGCAGTCTTCAGTCGGGTCCAGGGGCTCCTCACCCCACCCCCACCTGAGAGCAAGGGCAGGGCAAGCCCCTCCCAGCTGTTACCTGATTGGTAGAAATGTTCCACTGATCCAAAGTGTCCTTCTCCAAGCTGGGCTTGCTGGGCAAAAGCAGCGAGCCTGCCACATATTGTTTTGTGGTACCTGTCTACAACCACATGTGGCCCATTTGTAATACAAATGCTTGGGGAGAGATGGTGGGTCTGCTACTGACCTCACATCAAGAATAATAGATCAAGAGTAGTTCCAGTGAAGTCAATAGAGTTACACTAGTATGAAAAGTGTTAGAGAGAGCAGAATCAGACTGAGAGTTTTATTTTATCAGTTATGAATTATAAATTAATCTGTTTGATTATGGTGAAACAGCATTGTTGATGCTGCAGAAAAACTTAGCAGTATTGATTCCTAACTGGAAATTTTTGAATGGGTTGTAACTCTTCTTTTGTTGCACAGGTGATTGCAATCTAGGGACTTCTACAGACATCCCCAGTTGCTGCACCCTGACTTGGGGCATGTCTGCAAGCAGGGGACAACCCCCTGCTTGCAGACATCCCCCACTCTGTGGGAGTAGGGAATCCCTTGCAGGGGTTTCCCCTGGGAGGATCTGTCTATCTCCATCCCATACACACCCAGCTTGTAAATTTACATGCAGGAGAATCCCTCTGCAAGGGATTCAGTCAGGGCTCAGGCTCTGCAAGCTCCTATGGGAGATTCCCCCCACTCTGCTCTGCAAGGGATGTTCCTATAGGTGCCTGCAAATGTAGAGGTGGGGTGGGAGGATGACCTGTGTAAGTTCCCCCCTCCACTGCACAGGATGTGTCTGCAAGCAGGGAACTAGACAGAAGGTGCATTATTAATAATTTTAATATTGATGCATGAAGAATTATTTATGTCTGTGTCCTTGGATGTATAAGTAGGGGAGTTGGAATGAGAAGTGTTTTAAGTATGTATATAGAATTGGTGAAGTATGGCATCCAGTTTTACAATTCACCTTTCAAGAAGGACATTAAAATGGAGAGGTTAAGACATGCAAAGTAGCTCATTGGGGGTGTGATGGGCCCTCAAAGAGCATTTTAAAGTAATGTGGTTCAGATTCAGGAGCCCAAAAAAGGGGCCCTCACTAGCTAGTCAACAAACTATGTTTGGGAAAAGGATTCCCAAATTATTGTTCACAAGGGAAAATGGACCAAATGACAGGATTTTCTGAGGTTTGTTTGAATTAATGTAATGAGGCAGATCCAAAGTCAGATGAGGAACAAATTGAGCCCAAGATGGAAACATCCTGTTCCTAATCTGACTTCTATCAATTGGCGTGTGCCAAACCCATAGCTCCCCTAAATGGCAAAAGAAACAGAATGGGGGTTCCCACTTTTATGTAGGAAACTCATAAGGGTTAGGGTCACAAGCCAATGGACCAAAGGTGGGAACAGGTGAAAGGATAAAGGAGCAACAACTGTGATAACATATACTCAGTGCCTTAGGGAACTTATACCCGAGTGTGGAGGCTGCTCTGATGCTCTGGAATTCCAGCACATTGGAGCAGACTCAATTGAGTCTGCTGGAGTGTGGCAATTACTGTGCTCAAGGAGCCTTCTGCATCTTGTAGTATCAGCGTCCTTGTGCTTAACAATGGCGGCCAGGGTGCTTGACCTAAAGGTTATCGAATGAGCTGTGGTTTAAGCACCCCTGCCACTATTTTTAAGCGCAGTATGCAGGTACGTGAGACACAGCGGTGTTTTAATTAAAGCAGTTGTTGGAGCTACTCTAATTAAAGCGCCACCCCCCCACCCCAGAACATGTGTAAAAGTGCTCTTAATTTCCACCCTTCCCCTCATCTCTGGAGGTATCCTGAGACGAGCCTTTAGTCCCAGAGCACTCAAACAGCAGCAACCTGCAGCTGCCTGAAGTTCGAGTCCAGCTCCTTCAATCCACACAGACCAAGCTAGTGGGATCCTAAGCTCCACTGTGCACTGCTCCTAGGTAGGACTCGCCAGACTTCATGTGTAGGCTGCAAACTCCCTTTTTTCTTACTTCAGTCACATGCCTTCTCTCCAACTTGTTCCTTCTTCCTTTTTCCCCTTGAGTTATAAGAATTCAGCTTCTGTAGAATTATGACTATTGCAAGCTTACAACATGTTTGACTTTCTAATTTTTCCGCAAATATCCACAATTAAATAGACACATCATATTTTATTACATCATGCAATCTGTCCCTGCAGATCAAGGCAAACTGTATTAAGCACCGGTGCATAACAGGAAATGAGTTTACTTCTACTCTTACAGTATTTTGTCCTCAGAGGAGAGAAAACAAAAGTTAGAATAATTAGTTTAGTCATTTTAAATATTGATTTTTGTCATTGTTTAAATTGTTTACTTAAGAGTAAAGTGTATTACTACTTTGTGGTAGTGCAGTTGGAAAATTGTAGCAGACTATTGAAAAATAGTGAAATAAAATTGGAAGGAAAATAATTACGGTTTCTAGAGATCTGGGTCATCTAACAATCCAATTCAGAAAGAGCCTCAGAAAACACTTGATCTCATTGTAGCAAACTCTAGCCATCTTTTATAGCACATAAAGAAACTACTGGTAAAGAAGAAAGAAGAGGAGTAAGGGAATGAACATGGGGAAGCTTCCAGACCTTTTCCAAGCAGTCTGAAAAATCACAGGGTGAACACCTACCTGAAGGAAATATTATAGACCTCTGGAGTTGTTTGATACAGGAAATATCTCAGGGGATATGAACAGCCCCTGAATATCCTGCTACTATGAGAGGAGTCAGAAAGGCAGGGTCCATGTTCTATTCATACTAGCAGGGCCAGCCCATCCTATCCTGTGGAACCAAGGGGCCGTGCCCTGCTTGCTCCCTGCTGCCTGTGTCATATTTAAAGGGCCCAATACAGGGGCCGAGTGGGGGAGAAGTTCCCAGTTTCGTTCCTGCTGCAGCCCTGGCCCCGGGCAGAGAACCCAGGCGTCCCTAGCACGTGCTGTTCCCACCCCACGCCCCTTGCAGCACAGCCCAACAGCATGCTGCCGGACCCCGACTATTTTATTTCAGTGAGTTTATATTGCAATTAACTGCAATTTTGATTTTTCGATGGTTCGGGGGGGGCAAAATTACATCTTCCAGGGGGCCCCCAAAAATTGTGGGCCGGCCTTGCATGCTCGTCTAAATTAATACCATGCAGAAGTTCCTGAAAATAAAACTTAATTGCTGTTTGAGGACCTACAATGAAACTACTACTGGGCTTGGTTTATTTATCAAGTAGGTTCCTCATTTGGACTGTGACTCCTTTACTCAGCTGGTTAAACCACCCAAATGTAAGTCTTAACCTTAACTCACCTTCTTTTCTGTAGACAGCACATGGTAAGAATGCTTGGGAAAACTAAGGTGAACTGCTGTTTACTTCTGTTTGACGAAAGTAAATATAAATAGATGATTTTATAAATAGTTTATGTGCAATTTTATAAATGTTGCACTGTCTTACACATAGTAGCAAATTTGGACACCACAGACATGCATGGTTCTGCAAGGTTCACCATGTTATGTTCTTGTCAGGATGGGAGGCCACTTGGAATGGGATGGAATGGACCACCACTGTTGGAATTCCTGATGCTTCACTTCCACAGCAACCTGTCTGCTTTTTGAGGCTGCTGACAGATGTTAATTTAAAGTTGTGGTAGGATCTGATCCCTGATCCCAACAGTTGCTCTTCTGCCATGCTGCACATGCATGTCAGGACCTGTGATCATGATCCTAGTCTCCTCCCCACTGCACGACAAGTTGGAAGCTGGGTACCTGACAGTCAACTAATTGTTTTCTGGCAGAGATTGCACCAGGATTTCAGCCCTGGTGCAGTCCCAATCCAGTCCACAATTGGCAGGGGCCACGCTGGGGCCAGTTGGAGTCCTGGTGTGGTCCTGATCCTGCTGGTGATCAGCTGATAGTTGGCTTGGACTGCACTAAAGACTAGTCGGAAACCCCAGTGCAGTTCTAAACCCACCACACATTCAGTTTAAGGTGGGATGGAAATCAGTCATAATAGCATTACACATTGTGTATTACTAGTCATTGGAAAAGTTTATGAAAAATGTAACTAGTTCAAGTTAAAAATTAACAATCTTTAAAATTAAGTTAAAAGTTAAATATTTCCACTTTCAGCTAGTTAAAAGGTAAGTTAAAAGTTAAGTTGCTTCGTGAGAAATGCGTGAAACACAGTGAATTGCCTGTTAGCATCATTTTTCATTTTCAAATGCAGTGAGTGGGTTTCATTTCCATAAGCCCACAGAAGCACACTAATTTACTCAGAACTCACCCTACTTTATCTGGAAACAATGTTATACTTGTCATACAGTTTTCAGAATAACAATTTACCAATAGCTATGTAATGCTGGATCCTTCTCACCCTCTCCATGAAGTACTTTGTAAAAGTTAATGCATCATATAGGTATACCAGAGTAACAGAAAGGAGATATTCATAGCCAGGTGACAAATAAAAGCTGTTTCCACAGAAAACCTCTGTTACAATTTTTATTGCTCAAAAGGTAACAAAAGGGTATGAAATGCATCTGAATTAGAAATAATGAAAGTGCCTGAAAATCAAAATTAGGCTGAAATGAGAAAATCAGTTTAAATGAAAAAAAAAAAAAGTTTAATTCATAGTTTCATAGTTGGTAGGGGCGGAAGGGACCTGAGCAGGTCATCAAGTCTGACCCCCTGCCATGGCAGGAAAGAGTACTGGGGTTAAGCG
>NW_017729027.1:16954868-16959871 GCF_001723915.1 Gavialis gangeticus | reverse complement strand
GATCCTGTGACCCCAGCTGACTTCCTGCCCTTTGGGCAGGTGGCTGGACTCTGATCTTCTGAGGTCCCTTCCAGCTCTATTGTCTTTGAAATTTATATTTAACTAGTAAATTCCCATTACTGCGTATTACACATTCTTTGTGTAGCATTTTTATGGCTGGTTTCCCTTTTTGTGCTTCCAGTAATTCCCTGAATATGTTGCCTGATTATTAATTACATTTTAAATGTAATGTCTGCCAGAGACCCAACAAATAACAGCCTCCTGATTTCCAAGGGGAGCTGGTTGCTGAATATATGGGTTTTTTTCCTAATAGGAAATCTCGACTTCTTATTGAACAATTAAAAACTCCAATGCCAAAAATAATATTTCAGATTTTGGCAACTAATTTTTAACCCAAACATTTTTGTTTTCAGTTTTCTTTGAAAAAAATTATACATAGTTTTTTAAACAGTGGGGTCTCTGATGTTTCTTAATTTTGTAAGATATGTGAACATCAGTTTATTACATGCCTTAGAAATGTGGCAGACAGAATGATAGGTAGGAAGACAGAGACACTCAAGAAATGGGAGAAAAGGCTTTGCTTCCATTTCCAGAATCATGAACTCCTTTGTTTTGCAAAGAAAATAATCTGCTTTTAAGGAAAAGCTAAATCTGACTATATATTATGAGGATATTATGAGGATAACCCACTGTCTTATAGCACACATTCATTTTTTTTGGATAAACTAATTTGGTAAAGAATCATTAAAAATACATATTTCTAAAAAAGTCTTTGTGACTCTTGTTAAATTTAATTGAAAATGAAGTCATAACAGACACACGCGTGTACTACAGAAGGTAATAATATACTTTATGGCATTGGGGAAACACTGGCTTTGGAGGTTCCATTTTTACTTTGTAGTTTAAATTTATACTTTGACTGTGAGGTGAAGTTGGAAGAAACCTAATCCTCAGGGAAATCTCATATTTTTCATGATGAATAAGTATTAATGCATCCTAAAGAGTTCAATAAAATAGGCCTTTCTTTGCTTTTCCTAAATGTAGGGCAGAACTAAACTAATGAAAACCCACCATTGAAGGGAGAATATATCTGAAGCTAAAATGAAGAGACACACAATTTGGGAAATAAAATTTCATATAATAAGAAATGAATAATAAAAATGAATAATCAAGTTTTATTGTTGTTGTACATTTTAAAATGAATAAACAATAATGGGGAAGTCAGATTTTCATATGAGAACCTGATGCCTTTCGTAAAAACTCTTTATTTTTCCACCTCAGGTAAAAGTACTATGGTTTTATATGCTTTAATATTGTTGGAAGAGCTTTATATTTTGCAAACGGAGAAAAATATTGAATTAATAAAGTACACTAAACGTAATTATCTCATAAAGCATGCCATAACACTTATCAGGTAAAACACCACACTAACAAAGTTCAGATACCTTGACTCCAGGGGTGGGCAATTATTTGGGGGTATAGGCAACATAAAGAGTTTTGGGGCACTGTTGTGGGCTGGGTCACACCCTCCCCCGTGCAACAGCTCACAAAACCTCCCTATGTGGGATGGGGCTGTGGGCCGGCGGAGAGCTGGTGTGGCTGTGGGTGACAGCTTCAGCAGGGTTGCCACCAGCATTGCCTCTGGGTTGCCTTTCTACCCTGGGGAGGGGCTGGATCTGCTGCCTGGCTTTGGTGTTAGCAGTGGTGGCCGGGCAGAAGCTGCTGCTCGGTGCTGGGAAAAAGTGGGAACTGGCAGCAGCTGTGGGGACCTTCTTGCTGCAGCTGCCTGGAGCCTGCACTGGGTGCCGCTGCTGCCACTAGTGCACATCCCTGGCCCCAGCCCTGGCCTGCCCTGTGTGGAGGCTTGGGGTCCCTGCAGCACCTGCTCTGGACCCACCCACCCACGGTAAGCAGCAGTGATCCTTCTGGTCCTTGTCATAACTCATTGCTACTGCCTGGAGTCTGTGCTGGGGCTGCCCTGCAGTTCATCCCTGCTGCAGCTGCCACCACCAGTGCCACCTCTGGTGGCGGGGAGGAGCTGGAGGGCAGCCCTGGCATGAGCTCTGGGTGTGACAGTGAGAAGGACCTGGCAGTCCTGGCAGTGAGAGGGAGGAAGGTGTGCCCACTGCCGAGCTCTGCTTTTTTCCTGAGCAGCAGGTTCTGTCTGGCCACTGCCACTCATTGTGGCCAGGGTGGGTGGGTCTGGAGAGGGAGCTGCAGGGACCCTGACCCCCATGCAGGGTGGGCCAGGGCTGGGGCTGGGACTAAGTACTCAGTTCGGGGCTTGGGCTGTGCCCACGTAGATCCCAGTCAGTCTCCATGGGGCTGAAGCCGGAGGTGGTGGCAGCCAGAAGGAGCTGCCATTGCCAGGAAATGGAGTCCGGCTAGAGAGGCACCTCAGCTCCTCTGTGCACCCAGGGGCACCAGGACATGCCATGGGCTGGACGGTGGCCTGGCCCAGGTAGGACTGAGAGACATTCTGTGAGCTAGACAAAGTCCCTTCAGGGGCCAGATCCAGCCTGTGACCTGTATCTTGTCCACCCCTGCTTTACTCCATACTCTAGCAGCTGAGTGCAACAGATAAATGTCAGAAAATGATGCAAAAAGTTCAAAAGTTATGTATCAAATAGAAGATAAAATACTTGGTGAAATCCTGGTCCTCATTGAAATTAATGGGAGTTTTGTCACTGATTTCAGTAAGGCCAAGATTGTACCTAGAGGTGACTTGGAAAGGAAAATGGAAAATTCAGCCAAGCATAGAAATGTGCTAAGTGTCATAATGAACAACTATTAAGGATATTCAATATATTAATAAGCAGAACAGAAACTAATTGTTTTGCTAATTCATTATCATTCCTTTTATAGATGAATCCCCAGTAGAGTCCAAGTACCAAAACATTATTCTGGGACATGGTCCCACTTCTAAATTCTGCTTTGTATCCACCTTACAACTTTGGTACCGGAGCAAAGAAGTTAACAGAGAAGATGCAGAAATACTAAGAGCACTTTCAGAGCAAATACTGAGAATGTGATCTGAAAAAGGCTAACAGATAGCTTTGGGGAAAGACTGACTGGTAAAGTTACTTGGAGCTGTGAGCTTAGCCTGTGCCATTTTTTTTTTGGGGGGGGGCGTTATTCTGTTCAGGGAAACATGATTTTGGACAATCTTTGAAAATATAATTGGACCAAAGATACTTCCTTTATTGACAATTTCTCATAATCTTGATACAATGGAAATATGCTCAGAACAACAACATTTGATAAAGGCAAGTATACACTACTAGCCTAAAGAGAAATCAAGTATGCAAATATCAAATGGGGAATAGCTATTTAGGCAGTAATATTATAGAAAACAATATGGAGATTATACTGGACAGCAAACTGAATATGAGCCAACAAGTAATACTCTTACAAAACAAACAAATATTATTCTGGGACATATTAGCATGCATGCCATATGAATAACATATAAAGTATTTTTTCTGCTTTACTTAGTGCTGGAGTGCTATGTTCTGTATAGGGTACTACCCTTTAAGGAAGACAGAGGCAAACTGGAGAGAATGCAGAGAAGAAAGTCTGATAAGAATGACAAAGGTTTGGAAAATATGACCGGTGAGAAAAGACTGAAAGACATACATTTGTTTTGATTAGAAAGGAGCAGACTAAAGGGGGAGGGGGGCAGGGCGGCTAGATAACTTTCTTTACATATGTAAACGCTGTTATAAATGAGACAGCAATTAATAGCTGCCCACAAAGGGAAGGATGATAAGTAAGTAGATTAATTTGTGTCAAAGATAATTTAGATTATACATTAATCTGTCTAAGGACAATTAAGTACTAGAAGAGGTTGTGGAATCCCAGGTTAGACAAATACCTGCCAGAGATAAGTATATATATATTCTTGCTTCAGGGTGGGGAGATTTTGGTCCCATCTTTCTCTTTGTAATGGAAATGGGCCACAATATCCCAAATTTAGCTAATATTTCTGGTAAAAAAGAAAGAGGGACTGTTGGGGACTGATGTCAAATTAACCAGCCTTCTCTTGCCATCCCATCACCATTTTTAAATACTATTGTACTATTACTTTTCCTCAGTCATCTGGAACTTCCTCCAAATTTATTGAAGATCAAAATTATTGTTTCATAAATCTCCACTGCCAATTTGTTTAATTCTCTTGGGTGCAAGTTATAAAATGGTGTAATAGTCACTATAATGAAACTTCCTTTCTTTATATTGAAATACAGAAATCAAATAGTCAATGACTTAATTTTGACACAAAACCTGAAGGAAGGTTAGACTTTAAATCTTGAAGGCTAGAACGTATTTGACTTGTACAATTTGCAAATTTAGTGTTCATTTTTCACCTCTCTTAATTTTTCTTTCTCATAGTAAGCATTTTATACCTTTGTAGATTTGGCAATCAAATTAAAAAACTTCCTCATTAAAAAGTGTTGGTATTCTTTCTTTAATTTCTTCTTCTTCTAGAATCCCAGTTCTCAGAGAAATCACTCAGTTTCCATGTGATCATAATTTTGATGTTCACATACAGTTGTTGCCTTTGCATATCAAAGAATATTGTGTGGCTTTATTTTTCATTTTTTAAAGTATACATTCAGTGTAGCTCAATAATAAAATATGCACTGAGGTCCCTTATCCCAGAGTTATCCCTAGGTGCAGATTAAAATTTGAACAGGCAATTTCCTAAATAAATTGGTTTTATATTTCTGGGATGAGAGGTGTGTGCTTTTGCTGACCGTTTGTTAAATAAGAGAGCTTAGAGGAACAGAATAACCTCAGTTAGTAGGGGTGCACTGATAAGATTTTCTTGGCTGATATTGACAGCTGATATTAAACAGTCATATCAGCCGATACTGATCTGATAGCTGATTTACAGGAATGCAGCTGGGCAGCTTGGAGAGTAGCATCCTGCTGGTAAGTCTGTGGTGGGGAAGAGGCCTAGGTGAGGGAAGGGGCGTGGGGGGCAGTAAAGGAGACCCCCCCCC
>NW_017729027.1:16947156-16949868 GCF_001723915.1 Gavialis gangeticus | reverse complement strand
GGGGGGAGCTGTAGGGGATGGTTAGAAGGCTCCTGGTCCTGGGCATGACCTAAAACCGCACCCTGCCGGGAGTGGGTGGCCTGGTGGGGCTCTCAGTGGTGCAGGAGCCCCCAGGAAATGCCATGCCAGTTACCACCCTGGTGAAAGGCGGGTTGGGGCACCTTAACCCCTAGCCACCACAACCGGATGGGTTCCCCACTTTGTAGGGTATGGAAGGTGGAACTCCAGAGAGAGAGAGTGGGGCCATAGACTCACACCTGTCTGGACATCCCCTGACTGGTCAGTGCTGGGGCCAGAACCAGAAGGGTTAAAGGGCCAGGGGCCCACCGCAAGGAACGCCCAAGAGCTGAGGGCCTGGGGCTCCAACTGGCCTGGAGGTGGGTCAGGGCTAGTAGCCAAAGGTCCCGGGGGGGTACCACACCCAGAAGGGGAAGCAGTTCAGGGAGCTATGCTGCCCAGGATGAAGGTGGATTAGGCTACCGGAATGGAGGGATCTTAGAGGGGTCCTGATTGGAGAAGTCTGGGGCCCAGCGTGAGGCTGGTGACTATTGAGAACATCTGGATGCCATTTATGAGGCTTGGGGTGCAGTGTAGGGGAGGCTCTGGGAGTGGCAAGAGATGCATAGGTGAAAGCCCACTGCACCCCCGCTCCCCGAGAGATCCCTCAGCAGCCGCAGAGCCCCTGCTGACCCCCAGCACAGCCGGAGATAAGCGAGGCATGTGGTGGGAGGGGGTTAACCCCTAGAGAGTGGGAGGAGGAGGTGGCTGAGTGGGAGCTGGGCCATGTCTCACCCCACCCAGGCCCCTACTTGACCCAGTCCCCCAGGGAGAGAGAGAGGTAGGGGAAGGTACTTACCAGTCCCTCTCCAGTGGGGCAGGGCCCCCCCAGCCCAAGAGTAGCTTCATTGACGGTGGGCCAACTGCACATGCGTGCAGTTTAAAAGGGCTCACCAACAGCAAAACCTCAGTTAGGCTTCTGGAGTGGTGAGAGATGTGTGGGTGAAAACCTGCTATGCCCCCACTCCCCTGAAGCCCCCCAGAACCCCCCCAGCAGCCACAGAGCCCCCCACTGACCCCCAGCACAGCCAGGGGTAAGCGAGGCCCATAGTGGGAGAGGGTTAACCCCTAGAGAGTGGGAGGAGAAGGCTGAGTGGGATCTGGGCCCGGTCTCTCCATGCCCAGGCCCCTACTTCGCCCAGCCCCCCAGGAAACCACGTAAACAGGCTGTGCAAACAGGCATGCTTGTCTGCTGGCACGTGAGTTAGGGCGGAGTTCAGGCAGGAGGGTGTGCGGGAGGGCCCGAGTCCCTGCCTGTGAGCCCCCTATGGTAGGCAGACTCAGGCCCAGTCCGCCTCCCAGCAGCATGCCATGGATGGGCACCCATCACACCCTGAGGGTCCCTGAGAGGTCTGCTCCTCTCTCCCCCCAGCACCTCAGAGATGGCCACCCAGATGGAGCCCATGGTTCCAGGCTCCACACAGACGGAGCCCTTGGCTCTTGGTTGCGGTGGCTGCCTGTCCCTTTTTCAGGCTCTGGGGCCCGGGAACATGGCTACCTCCCCTTGTGGGGGCTGCTCCTTTTTGGGGTCTCTGGCACGCCAGCTGGAGGAGCTCCAGGCCACAGTCCAGAGACTGCATGCCATCAGGGACTGCGAGCAGGAGATAGACTCCTACTGCCAGGCCCTTCTCCCCTGGTAGCCGAAGGCTAGACCATGGTCTCACTCCAGGACAAGGGAGGGCTCTGGGACCTCCCATTCTGTCCAGTCAAGGGGATGGACCAAGGTGGTCAAGGGCCTTAAGGCCCACCACACCAAGGCCCCTGCCCCACTGGAGCTTAGCAACAGGTATAGACCTCTTGCAGCCCTAGCAGACAAGACAGGCTCAACTGCAGCTATCGCCCCCGCTCTCCCAAAGACAAAACGTGAAGTGTTTGTTGTGGGAGACTCCATCCTGTGGGGGACTGAGGGGGTAATCTGCCGCTCTGACCCCTTAGCCCGTGCTGCTTCCCAGGGGCCCACATCTGAGACATTTGTGGAGAAAATCCCTAAGCTCCTCCAGCCCACAGACCACTATCCCATGCTTCTTATTCATGTGGGCACCAATGACATGGCTCGGAGCACTCTCAGCTGGGTCATGAGGCAGTACAAGGATTTGGGAGCAGGGCTAAAGGGTCTGGGGGCACAGGTGGTGTTCTCTTCGATCCTCCCAGTTTCGGGGTATGGGCTGAGGAGGGAGAGGAGGATCCAGGTAGTTAACCAAAGACTGCAGCGCTGGTGTCATCGGGAAGGCTTTGGCTTCCGTGACTACAGCCTGCTCTTTGGAAGAGGAGGCAGCGAGCTGCTGGGAAGAGATGGCCTCCACTTCTCTCCCCTGGGGAGGAGGCTCTTCACAGCCAGACTGGCTGACCTGCTCCACAAGGCTTTAAACTAAGCCCGTTGGGGGGTGGGGGGACAACTGCCAGTGCTGCCCCGGTGAGCGCCCAAGATGGTGTTGGCTACCAAGATGGATGACTGGAGACCCTCTGGGTTAGAATCCATGGGGAACACAGCACGGGATACAATGGTGGGAGTCTACTACAGACCTCCCACCCAAAGTCAAGAGCTTGACCAGGAGTTTGCACGGGAACTGGCTGAGGCCGCATGCTCCAGGACCGTGTTGTCATGGGTGACTTCAACTAACCAGACATCTTGTGGGAGGATCATTCAGCAAAATC
>NW_017729027.1:16940539-16946686 GCF_001723915.1 Gavialis gangeticus | reverse complement strand
GCTGACTTCCTGCCCTTTGGGCGGGGGGCTGGAATCGATGTTCTTCTGAGATCTCTTCCAGTCCGAATGTCTTTGAAATCTATGGAATGGAGCCACAGATAGTACACCCTTGCATCGGGGCAAGAAATGGGCATCCTCCCACTTTATTAAGATCAATTAAATAATTAATTATTATTAAGGCATGGCAGGTGAGAAGGCGGGTGGTTATCTGAGAAACAGGTAGGCAGGCCACAGGGAAGTTGGCCCCGAGAAGGCCCCCCTGTTACAGGTGGGTGGTTCTCTGCTGCTGTGCCCCCCCTGGGGGAGGCATGTGCCCCCCCCCCCCGAATTGTGCATGGGGCAAGAGTGGGCTTCCTGACATGGGCAGGGGCGGGGCTGGTCTAGTGGATGGGGGTGTGGTGGGTGGCGGCTGCACTGGGAGGGGTGGCTACAGGGTGGGCTGTAACAACCTCCAAAATCCCTATAGCCATCCCTCCAAGCGCCATCTGCTGGGTAAGTTTGCTGGATGTATGGTATTCTCCATAAAGTGTTATAGTTTGGTACAAACTAAGCGTAAATACAAGCATTATGGGAATTTACTTTTCCACTTAGGTATATAACGTAGACATGAACAGATTTAGACAATAACATATGCATGAATATATGGACGTTGGTAAAACAATCAGTCCAGAGGTCTGGGATGCAGATGTCTCCTGCCCAATCCACAGAATTGGGCTGAGAGCAACTTCAGGTTAGTCTGGCATCATTGGGATCTGAAGAATTTTATGTTCCATTCCTACTTCCCTGGGATGTCACTGCCTTGATGTTCTGATGCTAAAGAAGTTTTTCATGAGTTATAATCCACAACTGCTTTGCAGCAATTTAAAGCCATTGCTTCATGTCTTGCAAGGAGGGAGAACAGTTGTTCTCCCGCTTCTTTATGGCAGCCTTTCAGTTATTTGAAAACTGTTATCATGATCCACCTTAACTGCTTTTTCTGCAAGCTAAACATGCCTAGTTCTTTAAACCTTTATTTGTATAGTTTGCCTTGCCAACTGCTTTATCATTTTTGATGCTCACCTCTGGACCTTCTCCAGCTTTTTCATATCCTTCTTAAAATGTGGAACCCAGAGTTCTACCTGAGGCCTAACCAACATGGAGTAGAGTGGTACTATCACTTCCTGGGCATGTCTACACGTCACTGTATGGTACTGTATTGTGACGTAGCGATCACATGAGTCTACACATGACTGGCAGCTACTTCACCATAGTGACACGCTTCCCCATTTTAGCGTACCACTATGGCAAAGTAGCAATGAAAACTGTGTGTCGCATGCACGGTGCAGTACAGGTGGTTACTGTGCCGTGCTTTAGTACTTCCAAAAGGAACTACTAAACATGGTGCAGTAACAGCATTGCCATAGGGCGATGTGTAGATGCACCCCCTGTGTCTTACATCTAACGCAGCCTAAATTTACTGTATTTCACGGTGCGTAGGTTGACATGGTGTATCGGCTGACCCTAATTTTCCGATGTGAAAAGTTAGGATTTTCATAAGCCTGGTATATAAGTCAACCTACATTTTATTCAGGCCCAGGCAGCACTGCTCGCAGGAGTTGGGGCTGTGCCAGCTGAGCACCAAGTCTGGCGCTACTTGCAGGGGCTGGGGCCAGGCTGGGGATGGTAATGGGGCTGAGCCTGGCCCCATCCCCTGTGAGCGGCGCCGCCTGGGCTGCAGCAGCTGAGCACTGAGCCTGGACCCATCCTTGGCCCCATCCCCTGCGAGCAGCGCTGGGCTTCAGGGGATGAGGCCATGCCAGCCGAGTGCCCAGCCCACCTCTGTGTGCTGCGACTGGCACTGCCAAGTGCCAAGCCCAGCATCACTTGTAAGGGACAGGGCTGGGCAGTCCCACTCACAGGGGATGGGGCATGCCAGCTAAGTGCTGAGCCTGCTTGCAGGGGACATTGGTCCAGTGTATAAGTTGAGGTTGAATTTTAAGAGTTAAAAATTGGGCTTCAAACCTTGACTTATACCACGTGCAATACAGTACATTTGTTTGGTTTTTTTTCTTTGACTAGATCACGTTACTGACTTAGGTTGAGTCTGTGACTACCCCCTTTCCTCCTGCACCCCTAAGTCTTTCTCAACAATGCTAGCACCCAACCATTTATTTCCCATTCTGTATTTTGTGCATTGGTTAATCTTCTTTAGATGTAGCAACTTGTCTGCACTGAACTTCTTTCTGTTGTCTCTAGCACAGATCTCCAAACAATCAGATCTTTTTGCATTCTACTTCTCTCCTCCATTGTGTCACAAAAGTTCTTCCTAGTTTTGTGTCATCTACAGATTTCACCAGGAAGCTTTTTATATGGCATCCAAATAATTGATAAACATGTTAAACATCACTGGACCCAGGCCGAGGTGGATGTAGGATTTAGCAAAGGGGGATGTGGCACACTGCTCCTCAGGCCACAGGGACAGTGGGGGATGCTGGGTGATAGGGCAGAAAGGGGGACTCTCTCCTCCATTGCCACTGTCCCTGGCTGACTAGGGCATGTACGGAAGCCCCAGAACTGGCCTCTTACCTCATTGGACCTGATGGGCAGAGGGATGGCTGTGGGGATCAGCTGTGTATAGTGCCACGCTTGGCTGGGGACAACAGTGGTCATGAGCAGACTTCTCCTTCCTGCACCTGCTCCTCTTTCATCCCTCCCATCATGTCCCCCACTGTCTGGGAAAAGATACTGAAAGGAGGAACCTGCCCTATCCTGCCACTACTACAGACTCCAGCCAAGACTAACAACTTACACAAGCTGCTTTCTGCAGTCTGACTGGGTTGAGAAACGGTGGTTTCCTTCTGCAGTGGTTTCCTTGCTGCCTACCCAGGTCTAGGCAGTTAGTCACACAGTAGGCACCTGCAGCCTATGGGTCCCTAACTGCCTACTCCTTTGCAGCAAGCTCAGAATCAGCTGTCTTCACCTAGCTGGGGACATATCTGCTACAGTTGCTCCCTGTTACATAGTGTTATACAGTTTGAATAAACTTGCTCTTTGTATCTGTTTCCATTCTAGTTTTTGTCTCATTACAATGTTGCTAGGTATTATGATTTTTGATGTTAACAAGGCCAGAAGTGCTATTGACTTCAGTGGGACTGCCTGCCTGCTTCTGTAGCTCACAGTCTGTGTTCCTTCAAATGCATGTTCTTCTTACTGTGTGTCTATGCTGTAATCCAAGGTGGCCAATTTGTAGGCTGAGTGTCACAAGTGGCATGGTCAGCATCTGTGTGTGCAGTGCAGCGAAGCGGGGAGAGGGCAGGTAGCACAATGGCATATAGGGCAGGGAGCAGAAAGCAGAGCAGCCAATGGGACAGTGGAGGGAGATAGGAATGATACTCAGCAAAGGCACGGGATTTAACTTGTGGTACACCTGCCAGAAAGGTTGGCATCTAATTGCTATAGTCCAGAAATGTGATCACATGTATTTGACCTAAGATAGCTTTAAACTAGTTTATTTGGGCACCAGTAATAGAGTAGCCACTGAATAGCCCAGGCTATTTGTGCTGTTTGCCCAAGAATTTACCTTGCCAAAGAATTTACCCAGGCCTTGGGTGGCTTTTGCAGCTGGAAAACTGCAGCTGGGATAGTGGAATATCATGCTTCTGCAGCCTCCACTATTATTAGATTCAGGTATGTCTGCCTGAGCTGCACTGGCACCTTTGGATTGTATAGTAGACTGGGGCTGTCCCGCTTTAAAGAGGCTGGGGGCCGCATGCAGCCTTAGTCATGGGCCCTGTGCTGCACACTGCAGGGGTCCCATGTTGTAGGGACTGCATACCATATGGGCTCCCAAAACCCCTGCCATGTATAGGTCTCCTGCTGTCTGAGCAGTGTATGCCCCCCACCTCAGAAGTCCTCTTCTGTTGCTGCCACTGGACTAGCTGAGTACTGGCTAATTTTTTTGGGGTGAGTCCTTGAGCCCCAGAACACCCATGGAGTCGGTGCTTACACCCCTGCCCCAAATGCTCCAGCTGCCCCTGCAGAAGCAGAAGCAGCAGTTGTAGCAGTGGCTAGGCAGGGGCCCATGGACCACCAGCTGGACAGCCCTGTAGTAGGCAACACCAGAGGTCTGCACAATCTCAGATTTTTGGGGGTGTGACCAGTAGTTCAGCCAGTGGTCCTGAAACTGATAAACATGAAATTCTATTCTGGGGATGTATCTTTAGCTCCTCAGTTTGTGTCCAACTCTAAAAGATGAAAGCAAATAGAAAATTGGTTTTGTTTTTTTTTTGTTTGTTTTTGTTTTGTTTTTTACTGCTTTTTCCTTGCTGACAATACTTTGAATGGAACAACATGTTGTTGCATCTCATAAATGGAATCCTTTAATATAACTATTTTATTGGCTCAGAATGACCAAGGATTATTAAATCCATTCATCCTGTGTGCTTTACTTTCAAAATTATAGTGCGTAGAATTCTGGTTCAGGGCAAATTTTTCTCTGAGGCTGATCTCAGTAACTCGCTGTGTACTTTCTTCCTGATTCAAATTAAATTCATGATTAATCTCTCAGGTGTTGATAAAAGCCAAGCTTTTAAAACCTACTTATGGGCTGATACTCTTCCGGATGGGTATTTCTATGGTCTTGGAACCTAGGTACATTATAGTAAAACTACGACATTTTGCTTAGGGAAGCACACATCTTTTGGCAGATTAATAATAACACTATAAACCATTTAATCTGATTGTTCTGTGATCACAAAATAGATGTTTTGTGCAGAGGTAGATGAAGCTGCTCTAATTTACATTGGGGACATGAGAGACACACAGAGAAACTTTCATTTAAGCAAAAACTAAGCTGGCTGAGTTAAAGCCTGGGCTTCCCTTTAGGTTTTAACTTGACTAATTTAGGACAACCTAAAATACAACTTGCTTTCCTTGAGTTTCAGAGACTTGATTAGGCAGCACTAGACTGAATTTACATGCACAATCTAACAATACATTTTTAAATCCTAATCCAGGCAAAGCCTCACTGCAAGGTAAAAATAAGCAACCAAGATAAAGGCGTGTATGGACAGTTACACACAGTTCTGTAATGGATACTGTTGCATGGCAAATTCAGTTTACTGAGAACAGAAGTTAAGTCTACCAGGAGCACCCACCTAATAAGCATGAGAAGGCTAGTGGTTAAAGCAAATAAGAATGAACATGTTTATTCTCTATTTATGCCCTGAGTCATTTTTACCACTTTGAAGCCTGGCTCTGTTGAGGGCACACCCCAGGGAGGTGGGGGAGTTCTGATTCCCATGGTTATTACAAGTATGGGTGTGCATGCAGAAGAGGCATGGCACTTGCTGCCGCTGCTTCCTGTGGGAGACTATGCTTTCAGGACAGGTTTTCAAAAGAGCTCAGCATGTGCAATGCCTGTGTTCCCAGAAATCTGGGCACATTGCAATGGCAGCTATTGGGTGCTGAATGCTTTTGAAAGTCAGGCTGTTCTTTGGAAGTCTGAATGAGAGAGAACTGGTGAGAATCTAGCCTGAAGGGATTGCTTAAAATTTGTCATATGCTTAAGTCTTCTGATGAATTGATGTCTTCATTGATTCCTAGCTACTAATAAATGAGACCTGTAATAATGCAAACCCACGAATAAAAGAAATTACATTTACCTACAGTAACACATCCTCATCTCCAGTATGGAGGCATGAAAAAGGGCAATAAAGCTGTCTTAACAAGGCAGATGGAAATACTGGGGTAGTGCCCTACTTGGTTTAGGAAGCCTCATCCCAAGTATGCGCAAGGAAGGGGCTGTGGTCAGATCCCTCTTGTGCTCTGAAGAGGCTCTGTTGACCTAATAGTCTTTTATTTAACACTTATATTACAGTAGTGAATAAGGCCAACCAGATCAGGGTGACATTACCCATCAGTGGACATGTTTACATGTGTATTTCTGCGTGCCTAAACTTAATGTGCCTTTGCTTAAGGCGATTTAGGTGCACATCTACATGTGGATACAGTAATGCATGTTAAATCACATTAAATTTAGGCATGAATAGCTAAGTTGCATTAGCACATGTGCAGACATGCTAATGTGCATTAACACAGTGTGCATCCATTGACACACACCACATTAATGCGCATTAGCGCATCTACATGTGCACTAATGCGATTTAG
>NW_017729027.1:16934262-16935539 GCF_001723915.1 Gavialis gangeticus | reverse complement strand
ATCTAGCCTGAAGGGATTGCTTAAAATTTGTCATATGCTTAAGTCTTCTGATGAATTGATGTCTTCATTGATTCCTAGCTACTAATAAATGAGACCTGTAATAATGCAAACCCACGAATAAAAGAAATTACATTTACCTACAGTAACACATCCTCATCTCCAGTATGGAGGCATGAAAAAGGGCAATAAAGCTGTCTTAACAAGGCAGATGGAAATACTGGGGTAGTGCCCTACTTGGTTTAGGAAGCCTCATCCCAAGTATGCGCAAGGAAGGGGCTGTGGTCAGATCCCTCTTGTGCTCTGAAGAGGCTCTGTTGACCTAATAGTCTTTTATTTAACACTTATATTACAGTAGTGAATAAGGCCAACCAGATCAGGGTGACATTACCCATCAGTGGACATGTTTACATGTGTATTTCTGCGTGCCTAAACTTAATGTGCCTTTGCTTAAGGCGATTTAGGTGCACATCTACATGTGGATACAGTAATGCATGTTAAATCACATTAAATTTAGGCATGAATAGCTAAGTTGCATTAGCACATGTGCAGACATGCTAATGTGCATTAACACAGTGTGCATCCATTGACACACACCACATTAATGCGCATTAGCGCATCTACATGTGCACTAATGCGATTTAGCTATTTGCGCCTAAATTTGATACCTGCTTTATGCAGGTATCAAATTCAGGCTTAAATCACCATTTTTAAGTTGCATTAAGGGTGCGCACTTGTAGATGCGCACCCTAAATGTGCCTTAAAAATGGCGATTTACTGCACCCAGCATGGCTGACAGCTGGACCTGAAGAGCTGAGCCAAGCCACCACCCTTACAACCTTTTGGAATAAACAGGCTGTTTTAGAAAATGTATTGCAAGCTCCTGGTCTGTTTGACATATGTGGTACATTTAATGCTTGTTGCAAGTGGGTTTTTTTGGGATTTTTTTTTTTTGCCTGCATCCTTGGGTCTACACAAGCTGTGAATGAAGGTTTCTGTCTGAAGATGGGTGAGAGAGGGGTTGTGGGGCAGAACAGAGCCTCTTAGAGCAGCAGTGGCTGGAGATATAAATAGATATATCTATAAATGTGTATGTGCGCGCGTATGTATGTATAGGGGTGTGTGGATAAATGCATATATTTGTGTGTGTGTGTGTATATGTGCATACGTGCATGTGTATATATGCATAGTTGTATATGTGTGTACATACATGCCTACTTGTGTATACATGTATGTACAGTGCCCATGTATGCGTGCACATGTATGTGTATATGCATAAC
>NW_017729027.1:16932354-16933149 GCF_001723915.1 Gavialis gangeticus | reverse complement strand
GGAGCGGGGGAGGCCGGGGCGGGCTGCGCGGGGCGGCCGCGGGTTTTCGTGGGAGCGGGGCAGCGGGCTGCATCCTTGGCCTCGGATCCAGGGCAAGCTGGGGAGGAGCCCCCTGTTAGCAATAGATGGAGACCCCTTTCCCCCCGCTAGCCTCCCGCCCTGTCCCGGCAGTGAGTTACAGGCACTTGAACCAAGGTACAGTGCCCCGCAGCCGGACTCGCTCAGGAAGCTCCATGCCAGCGAGCAGGCGTGATTACAAATCCCCTCTGTTTTGCTCTGGTCTCAGCAGCTGGGTCCCAGTGTGTTAGGACATAGAGGTGTTGGTGTGGCAGGGGAGGCATTCCCTTTCCTGCTTGCTTGGGAGCCACTTCAGGGAGTGGGCTCAGCTTTTCCGTTCCCCCCGGGCTTTTGCGGCCGTTGTTTGTCTTGGGGTCTCCTTCTGCTTCCGCTAGACTCTGGGGGCGAAAATCAGGTCCATGTCCAACCGGACCCTCAGCCTGCGTGTTTCTCTATGCAGGAGTTGTCCTCTGCTCACCTTGGGGGCGGCTGCTGGCATCAGTGGATGGTGGCAGAGGTGCTGGGGTCTGCATGACTGGCATAATTCACAGAATCCAAGCCTTAACGCGTGCATTTTTCAATTGCACTCGATTTCTATGGACCGATGAGAGAGAGCACAAATAAAACTGTGCCCTGGCACTGCCGCCTCCCTTGCAGTAAAATACCTTCATTATAGCTTCCCTTCCTGATTAGTGAGAGGTGAAATGATTGGACTCATAGAACAGCACTAGTTTAAGC
>NW_017729027.1:16931707-16932322 GCF_001723915.1 Gavialis gangeticus | reverse complement strand
GGTTGTGGGGCAGAACAGAGCCTCTTAGAGCAGCAGTGGCTGGAGATATAAATAGATATATCTATAAATGTGTATGTGCGCGCGTATGTATGTATAGGGGTGTGTGGATAAATGCATATATTTGTGTGTGTGTGTGTATATGTGCATACGTGCATGTGTATATATGCATAGTTGTATATGTGTGTACATACATGCCTACTTGTGTATACATGTATGTACAGTGCCCATGTATGCGTGCACATGTATGTGTATATGCATAACGTGTGTGTACAGTGTGTATGCATGCATGTGTCTATACGTATATGTATTCACACATAGTTATGTGGGGGTGTGTATACACTCAGACGTGTGTATACGCGTGTGTGTATTTCTAGGTCTAAATGCGTATCCCGGGCTAGGTCTACATGTGTGCCAGAGACCAGGCCTGATTTCTGGGTCTGTATGTGTGACAGGCTCGGTGCAGGCAGCGCTGGGAGACGCCCGTAGTCGCGGCCCCGGCGCGCAGGACAAGGATCACGTCTGGCCGTCTGGACGAGGCATCTGCCGGGGCGGGGCGGCTCGGACCGGCGGGGCGGGGCGCGGCGGGCGGCTCCTCCCTGCCGGGCGCGGGGCAGC
>NW_017729027.1:16923090-16931257 GCF_001723915.1 Gavialis gangeticus | reverse complement strand
GGAGCGGGGGAGGCCGGGGCGGGCTGCGCGGGGCGGCCGCGGGTTTTCGTGGGAGCGGGGCAGCGGGCTGCATCCTTGGCCTCGGATCCAGGGCAAGCTGGGGAGGAGCCCCCTGTTAGCAATAGATGGAGACCCCTTTCCCCCCGCTAGCCTCCCGCCCTGTCCCGGCAGTGAGTTACAGGCACTTGAACCAAGGTACAGTGCCCCGCAGCCGGACTCGCTCAGGAAGCTCCATGCCAGCGAGCAGGCGTGATTACAAATCCCCTCTGTTTTGCTCTGGTCTCAGCAGCTGGGTCCCAGTGTGTTAGGACATAGAGGTGTTGGTGTGGCAGGGGAGGCATTCCCTTTCCTGCTTGCTTGGGAGCCACTTCAGGGAGTGGGCTCAGCTTTTCCGTTCCCCCCGGGCTTTTGCGGCCGTTGTTTGTCTTGGGGTCTCCTTCTGCTTCCGCTAGACTCTGGGGGCGAAAATCAGGTCCATGTCCAACCGGACCCTCAGCCTGCGTGTTTCTCTATGCAGGAGTTGTCCTCTGCTCACCTTGGGGGCGGCTGCTGGCATCAGTGGATGGTGGCAGAGGTGCTGGGGTCTGCATGACTGGCATAATTCACAGAATCCAAGCCTTAACGCGTGCATTTTTCAATTGCACTCGATTTCTATGGACCGATGAGAGAGAGCACAAATAAAACTGTGCCCTGGCACTGCCGCCTCCCTTGCAGTAAAATACCTTCATTATAGCTTCCCTTCCTGATTAGTGAGAGGTGAAATGATTGGACTCATAGAACAGCACTAGTTTAAGCTTCCTGGGCAAGGAGGAGGCTATGTGCTATTATGCAATAAGCTTGACGGCAAAGCAGAGATACAGAATTTGCCATCGACACTGTTGTTCTCCTTTTGTAAAATAGTATGACTATCAGGCTGGGAGGAGTAGATTTGAGGGTTTTCCTCTGCCGTTTATGTTTTCCAGCCCCACATTTCTGGTGACAGCTCCCTGTAACATCAGGCCTGGTGGAAATGTAACTGTTGGGGTTGTTCTTCTGCAAGACAGCCCGCTCCAAGTCACAGTCAGAGGGGAAGTGCTCAGAGGAAATGATTCCCTGCTGAGTGGAGAGCTTGTTTTTGAAAAAGGTAAGTTGGCAGCATGAGCCAAAAGAGATTTCAGTGCACATTACCCTCCTCCCAACTGCCTCACTCTTGAAATAAACCTGTATTTTTAGCTGGTGGGCTGGTCTTGTTTTACCACATTTGGTCAGTGCAAGGAGAAAAACACTAGTACATAAGGTGGAACTGTTTGCCGAATATTTAGTGGTTTGTACATAGGTGTCATAACTCATTCTGGGCACACTGGGAATAACAATAACAAGTATTAATGATAGTGTGATGTGCTGGCACCTACTGAGTTTCTAAAAGTACTCTGCATCCCAGGGCTTAGGCCAGATCATAAGACTGTCTCAGAAACTCTGCCCTCTCTGAGGTTTATCGAAAGATTCAGGGTCAAGACAAAATGTATATGGGGGAGGGAGGGGGGACTGGACTCGATCTCATGAGGTCCCTTCCAGCCCCTACTGTCTATGACATCTATGAAAAGCTGCTCATAAAAGCACCTAGATGCAGCTGATTGTTTATATAATCAAGCAGGAAGAAGAAGGTGTGCTGGGGGCGGTCAGTGTGGGGAGGAGCTGGCTGTGAACACCACATGATTGTCAGAACAAAGTAAATGAGAGAGCCTCATGGGTTATTTTAACGCTGGCCAAAAATTGGACCTGCAAAGACTGGTTCCTGGGTTCCAGGATTTACTGTGCTTTGGTCCTGTCCTTTATGTACATTAGAGCAGCCTGAGGCCCATAGAGGCAATTCTGACAGTTGGAAGTAGTTGGATTGTTGAGACCCCGGCTGAGGTGGTTCCTTTTAGCCCTACAGTCTACGTAAGAACATAGGAATACAGGACTAGGATGTCCTGGTCCTAGTCATTAAATGCAACCATATCATGTCCATTAATCAAGATCTGTCTTAAAAGTAGCTAGGTGTGTTTGTCCTCACTTCTACTGGAAGGTTGTTGCTGAACTTCACGGTTCTGGTGCTTAGAAACCTTCTGATTTCAGGCTTAAATTATTCATTGTTGGTAGTTCAGACAGATCTTTTGGAGATTTATTGTTCACTTGGGGAACAAATGATAGTAGTGTCTGTTATACCAATAATCATGCTGCTTTAATACTTACATGGAATGTGTTGACTAAAAGATGACTGATGGAGAAAGTGATCAATACTGCAGTTATATTTTAGATTATTGCATCAGCCCAATTACATTTGTCTTTCTCTGAGGCTGAACATTCTTGAGTACATAGCTTATTTTCAATTAACCTGCCATTTCGTTCCTGAGTAAAAGATAGAATGCACATTTATTGTAAAAACTGATCTTTTCCCCATCCTTTCTTCTTCTAACTCTTCTGTCTCTTGTCCCACGCTGCTGCTTCTTTTGACAACATGTGTTATATGGGCAGTGTTACAGGCTGTTGTTTGTATTTGGTAATGCCAAAGAGGACAGTAGGTCCAAGTTTCCTTCAATTTATGAGGTGTATACATTCCTGGAGAATGGCGCATAAAGGGAACCTACTTTACAATGTAACAAATAGGGATAGGTTCCCATGGCGGTGAGGGAGGGAGTGAGGCTAGGACTAGGGAAGGGGTGGGTGGAGGGTGCTGCTCCCAGGGCTGCACAAGGAAGCAAAACAGAGGGAACAGAGTGGCACTCACCCCAGCCCCGGCTGCAGTGGCCCTGGCAGCAGCTGGTGCCAGCTGCCTGCACCATGCTCTGCCTGTCCCCACTCACCTCTGCTTCTGGGCTGCGACATGCCCTGGTGCAGGCAGCTGGTGTCAGCTGCTCCTGGGACCGCTGCAGCTGGGGCTGGGGTGAATGCTTTGCCCTGTGCCGCCCGGGGCTCCGTTTGTCCGGACTCACCCCAGCCCATGCTGGAGCAGCCCCGGGAGCAGCTGACACCAGCTGCTTGCACCAGAGCATAGTGCAGTCCAGGAGTTGGTGAGCCGAGGCATGAGGGGGACACACAGGCGGAGCATGGTGCAGCCCAGCGGCTGCAGGAAGCTGGGGTGAGTGGGGCCATGGCCCTTTCCCCTCCCTCCACAGATTTACCTGCTTGGGCGGGGGCTGGGAGGGAGGGCCGGCATGTACGCTGATCACATAAGAGTGAATTTACCTTGCATATAACGAAAGCTTTTAAAATGAGGACCTGATCCAATGAGGTGCTGACATCAATAGGAATTACAGGTGCTCAGTGTATGAACAGGAAAAAGTAGGGAAATAATTTTTTCAAAACACTTAAAATATGTTTAACTGAGCCCTTGTCTCCTTGCTCCTGTTTTTGTCAGCTTTTATTTTTTTTCTTCTTTTCTGTTTGGCGTATGGAAAGGCAAAGAGCTAAACCGTAGAGCAGGGGTGTCAGAATCCTCAGGCTCGGCATGCTGGATTGGGTCTGCAGACTGACCTGTTGTGGGCATTGTGTACAGTACGTGTCTTGGCCCAGTCTGATGAGCATGCCACGTGTAGCTCACATCCCAGACTGGCCTGGTACAGGCTCTGAGTGCAGCGGGTGGGTCAACTCCAAGACCTGTGGACGGCAATGTGGGCTGGATGATAGGGCTCCGTGGGTCAGATCTGGCCTGTGGGCTATATCTTTGACACTCCTGCACCAGGGATAGCACACAGGGTGAGGAGCAAGCAAGTTGTACATAGTTCCTGCCCTCAAAACAGGTTCATTATGTATCAGGAGAATGTTGTATTGAGAATAATTACTTAGAGGTAAAGTGGACTAAAATTCTTTACCTGCCCTCTTAACAGCAAAACATCCTCATGTTAAATTATGTCACTGTTGGATTTAGTACCATGAAAGTATTGCTTCTTTTGACTGCATTAACATCTTGGGTTAAGTCTATTTGTTAATGTAACAATACCATTCTAAACCATCCTGTTTTTGTGGTGCAGTGATAGCCCAGAGGCTGGCAGCCTGTAGTATCTAGCCCATTGGCAGGGTAGATATTGGTGGGGCAGCTGAAGTTATTGATCATGTTGGGTATCTTACAACCAGGATATTCATCAATTCAGATATTCATCAATATAGTTTAATATGCAGGCCCTTATTCAGCAAAGTACTTACCTGTATGCTTCAAGTGAAGCACACATATATACAGACATACCTCAGAGATATTGCGGGTTCGGTTCCAGACCACTGCAGTAAAGCGAATATTGCAATAAAGCGAGTCTCACGAATTTTTTGGTTTCCCAGTGCATATAAAAGTTATGTTTACACTATACTGTAGTCTATTAAGTGTGCAATAGCATTATGTCTAAAAAAAAATGTACATACCTTAATTAAAAAATACTTTATTGCTAAAAAATGCTAACCATCGTCTGAGTCTTCAGCGAGTCGTAATCTTTTTGCTGGCGGAGGGTCTTGCCTCAATTTGTAAAAAACGCAATATCTGCGAAGCGCAATAAAACGAGGTATGCCTGTAATTGCATTCCTGTTCAGTGAAGCACAGTAAATTTAAGTACGTGCTCACGTATGCTTCAGTTGGGTGATAGGGGTGTGTTTGCTCCTTTACTGACCCCCATGTTCACTTTACTGGCTTGCCAAAAGCTCTGCTAGCTTTATTCAAGTGGTGCATTATCTTGACAATGTTTGTATGACTATTCAAAATACTACCAAGGTGAGTGAACTTCTGAATAACAGGTCTGCCAAGACCTGAAGATTTGCCCTGAAGTTGGCCACCAGTGGACTGTCATTGCCATGTCAGAGTAGCTATATAGTCCAGGGGTGGGCAAAATGGTGGATCTGGCCGATGGCTGGACTCCATTTCCCAGCAGCTCCCACCTGCTTTGCTGTGGCTGGTTTCCACAGAGACCCCAGCAGCACCCTGCAGCATGGGGTCAGGGTTTCCATGGGGACTGGCCCCAGCAGTACTGACAGGATGCATGGCTGAGCAGGGAGCTGCTCTGGGGCTGGGATCTTGCAATGGTGACAGTAAGGTCCAAAGCTGGGGAAGAGCCACAATCTACTGCCTGCACACTCCTGCCTGGACCATGCTGTCACAGCTGCAAGATCTTAGGCGTGGAACAGCTCCCTGCCCAGCTGCATGGCCTGCCAGTGCTGCTGAGGCCAGTCTCTATGGAAACATTGGCCTTGTGCTGTTTTGGTGCCACCGCTGCTGGGGTCTCCATGAAAATGGCTGCAGTGACATGGGCAGAAGTTACTGGGAAATGGAGTCTTTCATGTGCCCAGTCCAGCTTGCAGATCAGACTTTGCCTGCCCCTGGTACAGTACGCTGTTTTTGGCAATCTTGGCACCAATGCACGGTTTGGAGAGGTTGCCCCTCTTGCAATTTGTAAGTGAATCCTTATAATCCACATTAAGGTTATAAGTTGCCTTGTACAAATAAGCAGGATCAAAAGTAACAGTGAAGTACAGGAAGAAAAACAGTTTGCATTACCTGCAGCAGAATAGAAGAACCTAAAAAGAATGTCTTTGGAGAAGCTATGACCATACACATCCTGTTTTTAGAAATGATCTGGGTGACTCCATTATTGGAAATACCTCCAGACTTCATGGGAATGAATATAGAATCATTGCATTGGCTTATTAGCCATATTTTATTTTCCTGACTACACGTTGTGCTGTTGACATTTCATGAGGGAACAAGTAAAAAAATGATGAGAAAGAGACATGCAAGTTAAATTTCAAGGACTAAGGTTTATTTTGTTGACTGTTGCAGAATGATTTTCCTCACCTGTGGCAGGCAGTAATGGATCAAATGTAAAATTGGTTTGACTGCTGTGTTATAGACACAGACTTCTTTTTTTTTTTAAAAAGAGCAACATAGCATGAGATGCATCACCGTACAATCTAGCCCATTAAGCTGGGCAGCTAGCCCAGACGTTGCAAGGAGAGATCCTCAGAGTACCTGTCAAAGCAAATCTGAACCATTCAAGCAGGGCAGTAGTTTTGTCATGCATGGGGGATGAACAAGTGCCACTGTGCCAGTGCTTAAAAAAGAGCACAGTCAGAATTTGGGTGATTTTGAAATAACTACAGATTTAACCCAGAATGTAACTACAGATTTAAATCTAAGAAATACAGCAATATTCTCCTTAGAGTGCTGCCTTTAGCTTGGCATAAACTTACCTACAAATACAATTGGAGGAAAATATTCCAGAAGATGGTAATAGAAGGCCTACTGAGTTTGGTCTTATGAGACCCAAATAGGGTCTCATAAGACCAAAGCCCCAAGAAAATGCTTCCAGAAATTAAAAAAAAAATCTATTGGATACTATAACAGACCCTGGGGTCTCTATTACTTTAAGGGAGAAAAGAGCCCAGGGAAAGCCTCAGGCGGGGGAAAACTGTGAGGGAGATGCTGCAGGAGAGCTGGATCAGGGAAGCAGGGACTATGAATGCTCACTGCAGAGCTAGTTGCTCTGTAGTACCACAATAGGACAATGCCTGCATGAGCATTGGGAGGCCTATAGCAGTGCTAGGTGCTTTACAGTACTGGCAGGGTAGACAAGTTCTGTTATTTGCACCCAATGATGTGAAATAAGTGAAATTGCATATATGAGGAAAATCAGATATAGGCTTTAAAATACTTTTGCTTAGAATACGTTATTAGAAGTTATAAATCAGATAAATTGATAATAAAATTATTTTTAGGCTTAAGTATGACTCAGTAAGTTTTGTTTAAGGCAAAATATGGAAAAGCTATTTATGGACTGGAGGAGCTAGTTGAAATTAATGCATAATTTTTAGGTGTAGTTGTAAATTAATTTGTATTCATTAGATATCACCTCTGCAGTGAAAGAAACAGAGTTAACTCTGAACTAGTGGTTTACAAAAATGATTTTCCAAACTGAAATCTACTAAGTATGATAGAGTGTGGGTATGATTAACAAGTTCAGACAAGTGCAGTGATTATCTATGTAAACACTGGAAAAATTATTCTTGCTAGGAGCTGTTTTACATAGTTAATAATATGACTAAATTAATATATGAAACAGTAGAAAACCCTAATGGTTGTGTTATTAAACAACAACATGGTAAGTGAATATACCTGATAGGTTAAATCTCTTTTGTTATAAACATGTCACTGCTTCATTTCTGTACAACTAATATTTGTTAGCTATGCCAGCTGACTCACTCATGGTTTCAGAGGCTATATTTGAATGATAGTTGCTATGATAGTGTGGTGCAACAATGCTTTCAACCAACTGGGCAGAGCAGCCATTTGTAAAGAGGTCTGTGTTAAACAGATTTAGTCATAGGTCTTTCCAGTGGCTTTGTGAATAACTACATTGTCTCCGTACCCACCTAGTGGCGTAACTAGGGTGGGGCAACTGGGGCACTCACTCCAGGCACCGACTGTGGTGTGTGAGGGACAGAAAGAAATGGCAGCTGCTGCAGCCATGCAATTGCAATTAAGATTGCATGGCGCAGTGGCAGCCAGAAGTTGCATTGTGTGTGCTAGCTTCATCATTGGGCCTCTGCATCAACCTATGGGGAAATGTGCACTATTCAGTGGACGAGTTGCATTGTGCATTTACTTCTGCTTCTAAATCTTGGTATAAATGCAGACATGGATATTTTTAATGAGCTGCTGAAACTGAGCTATGAAGGTGTACAGCAGCTGATCCCTAACTTCTGTCCTCAGTTCCCCCTGTGGTTCATCTGTGATGTGGCAGGATATGTTTGATAGGTTCTTATCTCCTGTGGTCAGGAAATTGTTTAATTTTAGTTGAACTGTGTTAGGAGTCCTCAAATAATTATGTGGCCTCATCACTATAGCATTTAGGTGCCTTCTGAATAATAAAACAAGACAATATAAAAGTAAGCCTTTTATCTCTTCTAGCAGAAAATTTAAATAAGTATTTATTTATGTTCTTTTAAGGGCTGAGTTGCCACTGGATATTTGCCAGCCAAAGCCATACCTCTACTATGGACAGGCTAAATCCCAGTTTGTATTAGTGTACCAGCTATCCATCAGGAGTCAGTATTCCATGCTTCTATGTTGGATTTCCTTATCATGACAGGCCTTAATTTAGCATGAGTTAGACTGGCACAAGCCACATCAATACAATTAAGTTTGTATAAGCTTAATAACACTTAAAAG
>NW_017729027.1:16915890-16918090 GCF_001723915.1 Gavialis gangeticus | reverse complement strand
CAGCCAAAGCCATACCTCTACTATGGACAGGCTAAATCCCAGTTTGTATTAGTGTACCAGCTATCCATCAGGAGTCAGTATTCCATGCTTCTATGTTGGATTTCCTTATCATGACAGGCCTTAATTTAGCATGAGTTAGACTGGCACAAGCCACATCAATACAATTAAGTTTGTATAAGCTTAATAACATTTAAATAATTGGATCGGTTTTCTTTTGCTGTCCAAACACATTTTTTCTTTGTAAATATTTTTGCTATAACATCTTTATAGGTCGTATGTCTGTGTCACAGTAGCCAATGAGAATTCTTTCACTGTGGTAAGAATTGTATTGATACAGGTTTTCTGCAAATAGAAAAATAACTTTGTACAACAATTTTTCTCAGTTTCCCACCAAATAAGTTGTTTTGAAACATGCTTCTTGGGAAAAAGAGTTTTCATTGCTTGTACTTTCTTATAAAACTTCCATTAACATGAAAGTTCAAATGCAGCTGCCAAAAGAAAGAAATTATGTCATTTCAATGATTTTAACCTGAAGTAGCCTAAACTTTCCTTCCCCTCGCAATGTAAAAAACATACAAGTCGAGTTAGCAGAGAAGGGTGAGTTGTTTAGTAACACCTTCCAACTGAATATGAATATAAGATTAGGTCCTCCATTTCTGTAGAGTAGTTACTGATTTCAGGGTGATGCACTGATTTATATTGACTGAAGTTCTGGCCTGTTGTGTCATGTCAGGGAGTATATATTCAGGCCACCATATCTTTTTTTAGGAGAGTGCAAATTGTTAGAGGAGGATTCTAAGTTGGTATATTTATGCCCAGTTAATTAATAAGGGGCCAGTTGAAAATGAGCAAAAATTAGAATTTCCATTCTGTTGGAAACTTTGATGTTTGAACCATTTCTTGACCAAACGAGGATGAAAAATAGAAATCTAAAAATATCTCCCAGATAAACATTTGTTACTATTTAGATTCAGAAAAGATAAAACACATTGTTTCTACATTTTGATTGAAATAGGTCAGTTTTATATTTCTGAATCAAAATGTTTTGTTTCAGTACTTTGGCTTGATGATAATACTTTGTTTCAATGTAGTTCAACATTAAACAGCATTTTTTTATTAGGATACTTTACCTCACAGGAACTGTGTGCTAAATGCTCCTGTTTTCTCCAAAGGACCAAGCTCAATTGGTCAAACTGCATTTCTCCATGACATATTTAGCTGTGTGAGTCTCAGACCACTCAAACAGAAAAAAACCTGGTCTGTATCCTGGCAGATAGTGTGGCATGCAGAAGAGAGCTCCCATGAGACTACATGCCACACTAGGAAAATGCACTTTAAAGTTCAGCTGATTTGTATCAGACATTCATTGTATGGCATATACCAGTGATGCTCAAAGTATAGCCCACATGCCAGTTCTAGCATACAGAGCCAAGTTAGCTGGCTCATAGGACTACCCATGGGTCTGGGAATTTGGCAGCAGGGGAGCAGTGGCTCTGGAAGCCCCATAGCTATTTATTCTGCCACTGCTCCCTTGTCACTAAATATTGGGACCCTGATTGGGGTGACACATGAACTTGTCTGTGGCTGGATCCAGTGCCTAGTGTTTTAGTGCTGGCCTGTCTAACTGGTACCCTACTGGCCATATATGGACCATCAGGAATTAAGTTGCAATTCCTAGGCTTCTGTCTAGCCTTCTGCTCCTCCCTGTTGCTCCAGCTGCAATACTTTCATACTTTCATAGTTTCTAGGGTCGGAAGGGACCTGAGCAGATCATCTAGTCCGACCCCCTGCCATGGCAGGAAGAGCACAGGGGTCAAACGACCCCAGTAAGGTGGTCATCCAACCTCCTCTTAAAACCCCCCAGGGTGGGAGCCTTCACCACTTCACTTGGAAGCTGGTTCCAGACCCTAGCCGCCCTGACCCTGAAGTAGCGCTTCCTGATGTCCAACTTAAACCTTCCCTCCGCTTGTGACCATTGTTCCTGGTCACTCCTTGCGGCGCTCGGGGGAACAGGGACTCCCCCAGCGCCTGCTGATCCCCCCTAACCAGTTTATAACAGGCCACAAGATCCCCCCTCAGCTTTCTGTTTTGAAGGCTGAACAGGTTCAGGTCCCACAACCTTTCCTCACAGGACCTACCCTGCTGTCCCTTGATCATACGAGTGGCCGTCCTCTGGACCCTCTCGATGCTGTCCACATCC
>NW_017729027.1:16915220-16915515 GCF_001723915.1 Gavialis gangeticus | reverse complement strand
CTCCTTAGTGATGACCCCTCCTTTCCATTGGGAGTAAGCCTCCTTTTTGGCAAGGAGACATTCCCTGATGTTTTTAGTGAGCCATGGAGGCTTATATGCTCTCCTGCCCCCTTTGACCCTCCTGGGGATTACCTTCCTCTGGGCTTGGAGGATCATCTGTGGGTTCCCCCCTCTCCTCTGGCTGCACCTTCCTGTGTGCACCCCCAAGGGCAGGGCAGTGCGGTGCACTGCAAGGGGAACTTAGCGTGGGTCTAGGGCCGCACACAAGAGGGGGACTGAGGCCTTGAACGGGGGG
>NW_017729027.1:16907756-16915115 GCF_001723915.1 Gavialis gangeticus | reverse complement strand
GGGGGGGTGGGGTGCCCACGTGGGCACATAGTGCAGCGGGGGTAGAGAGAGCATCTGTGTGGTGCACAGCCCAGTAGCTTGTGCCTCATTTGGTGCATCCTGCATGGGATGGCCCCTGGAGGTGTAGAAGTTGGACAGCTCTGATCTAATGTATGTGCCACTTGCCATGATGGATGTATGCTGGCGTGTAATGGAGAAGCACTGTCCACACTTTTAAATTTGTCTCTGTGCTATGTTGGATTAAATTGAAAGTTGCTGTGTACCTTGCAGAATCTTGTGTTGTGTCCAGTGTTGTGTACAGCAGCTCTCAGAAAGTATATTTGCTTGAAGTCGGGATGTGTGGTTGTAACATGTGTCAGCATAACTGAACTAGGCTTAAATGCAGCTGACATGGGTAACAATAGCAATGAAGCCACAATGGCCTAGATGTCTGATAGTGTGCTGGTAACCTCAGTCTGGAGTCCGGGTTCCCAGCAGATGGAAGTCTAAACTGTCGCATCTTCATTGTGGTTGTTACCTGTGTTAGCCAGATTAAAGTTAGCTTGGATATAGCCATCCATGCTACATTTGTATCTCCTGTTGGGTAGGACAATGTAAGACAGTATAGGGTCATGCAGAGATACTCAAGCTAGGCTACTCTGAACTGGTTCAAGTACCAGAAATAGAAGACTTGCATGAGCAACATAGTACAGCACACAAGCTATTTACTCTGCTGAGTATGATGCTAACACAGCACAACTGCTTCCATTATCCAAGTGAACTAGCTCAGATCTAGCTCAGGTATCTCTGTGACACTGCATTGTGCACATCTGAACAATCTCTCATATATACAGAACCCAGGCACTGAGATGGAAAATTCAACCAGGCCAATTAGAGCAGTTTATTTGATAATATTTTCTTTATTGTTATCCTAAAATGTGTCACCATTGAAATCCCATAGCTCCTTTTATCAAGGATTCTGTCAGTCAGGGTTTCCTTTAGGTTTCCTTTAGGGTTCTTTCTTTCTTAATAGGGTTCACTAGATATAGACCTCTGTCTGACTGATACCAGGAATGGAAGAGACATTAAATCAGGAGAGGAGCTCAGATTACTAACAGATCGGACGTTTGGGACTCCCTGAACTTCTGAATTGGCAGCTCCTGAATTGCTGGGTATAGCAACCAGACCTGATAGACTTCAGATTCTCTGCTGTGGTGATATAGCTCAGAATGCTAAATGCTGCCATTTTCAGTTACCAGAGTGAAGGAAAATATTTATTATTTGCTTATTGCCTGGGACTCCAGAAGCCTCTGTGGCTGAGAAGGCCAGCTGGTCTGTGGAGTTTCTTAGTGAATAACTTCATAAGCTACATTTTAGCTGAAAGGGAATGTATATAAAGAGAGATTAGGAAGGAAAACGTTATTCTAAGTAGAGCAAAAACAATGGAGAAGATTTATGAGTTGCTTAAGGCCAGATTGTACCCACAGATGTGTAACATCCTCTATTTAAGGAGGCCGACTTAGTTTTTGGAATGTGCAGCAAGATTTGTGGGTATGAGTCATTTGGCTGCACCCTGGTTTTAATATTAAGGGGTTATATATGCTAGATGGGATTTTTCCTGTGACTATTCCAAAATGGCTAAACTATGCTGGTTTTACTTCATGAAGATTTCCTTTCACTCAAAAGCATGTATTTACCCTTTGTGTAGTGGGGGGGAGCCAAAACTGGATACAGTACTCCGATGTAGCCTCACCAGTGCTGAACAGAGAGGAAGAATCACTTCCCTTGATCTGCTGGCAATGCTCCAGTAATGCAGCCCAATATGCCATTAGCTTTCTTCATAACAAGGGAACACTGTTGACTCATATTCAGCTTGTTGTCCACTGTAACTCCCAGGCCTTTTACTGCAGACCTGCTGCTTGGACAATCTGTCCACAGCGTGTATCAGTGCATGGGATTGTTCTGTCCTAAGTGCAGGACTTTGCACGTGTCCTTTTTGAACCTTATAAGATTTCTTTTGGTTCAGTCCTCCAATTTGTCAAGGTCTTGCTGAATTCTAGCTCTACCCTCCAGGGTATCCAGTACTCCCCACAGCTTGATATCATCTGCAAACTTGCTGAGGGAGCACTCTATCCCATCCTCCAAGTCATTGATGAAGATATTGAACAAAATCAGCCCCAGAACCTACCCACTCTACTTGACATCAGCTGCCAACTAGACATTGAGCCATTGACTACTACCCTCTGAGGCCAATGCTTCAGTCATTTTTCTATCCACCTTACAGTCCATTCATCCAACATGTACTTCCTTAGCTTGCCTGCAAGAATGTTGTGGAAGACCGTATTAAAAGCCTTGCTAAAATAGAGGTATACCACATCCACTGGTCTCCCTGCATCCACAGAGCCAGTTACCTTATCTTAGAAGGCAAACAGGTTGGTCAGGAGTGACTTGCTCTTGGTGAATCCATGCTAACTGTTCCTAATCACTTTTTCCTCCAAGCGCTTAGAAATGGATTCCTTGAGGACCTGCCCCATGATTTTTACAGGGACTGAAGTGAGGCTGACTCACCTGTAGTTCCCTGGATCCTCCTTCATCCCTTCCCTAAAGATGGGCAGTACGTTTGCCTTTTTCCAGTCATCTGGGATTTCTCTCAGTTGCCACAAATTTTCATAGATAATGGCCAGTGGCTCTGCAGTCTCATTGGCCAACTCCTTCAACACCTGAAGGGGCATCCTGCTTGGCCCCATGGACTTATACGCGTCCAGCTTTTCTAATTAGTTCCTAACCTGTTCTTTTGCCACTGTTGACTGCTCACCTACTGCCTTAACTGTGCTGCCTGGTGCAGTAGTCTAGGAGCTGACCTTGCCTGTGAAGACTGAGATGAAAAGGCATTGAGTACTTCAGCCTTTTCCACTTCATTTATCATTAGGTTGCCTTCTCCATTTAGTAAGCGACCCACAGTTTCCCTGATTTTCCTCTTGTTGGTGACATACTTGAATAAACCCTTCTTGTTACCCATCATGTCCCTTGCTAGCTGCAACCCCAATTGTGTTGGCCTTCCTGAGTTCATCCCTTCATGCCTAAGCAATGCTCTTATACTCCTTCCTAGTCATTTGTCCAAGTTTCTTGTAAGTTTTTCCTTTTTGTGTTTTAGCTCATTGAAGAGTTCCCTGTGAAGCCAAGCTGGTCTTCTGCCATACTTGATAGTCTTCATATGCATAAGGATGGTTCATTCCTGTGTTCTCAGGAAGTTTCTTTAAAATACAGCCAGCTCTCCTGGATTCCTTTCCCACTCAGATTTGCCTCCTAGGGGATCCCGCCCATCAGTTCCCTGAGTGAGTCAGAGTCTGCTTTTCTGAAGTTCAGGGTCCATACTCTATCATCTCTCTTCATAAACAATCATAAAAAAAAAATCATTACCTCATATGTTTCCTGCAGTATCGTGACTACAACAACACATTATAATTATGCATGCTTAATACATTAATGGATCCATAGTTAGTCCAGTCATTAGATAGTACACAGTTAATGCTACTTCCCATATCACACACTTATTAATGTCAGCATATTAATCCCATGCAAAGCTTTTTGTCCTAGTTAGGTTATATCTGGTACCGAAATTGTCCTAAAGCACTCTGCTTTGATTCCTTCTCCACCAGGCAGCAGCAGTGACATTTGTATTCAGGCAGCTGAAGGAATCGGTGAACTTAACAGGTCATTGTTCTTCACTACACAGTTGTTAACAACCATCTTTCCCTTTAATGTTCTTGATGTACCATTCTTTTGGCAAATTTGGTTTCTTTCCCCTTATTTCTCTCTCCTCTTGGTCTCTCCTTTCTTATTTCAGGCCTGCAGACTGGTTTCAGCTCTTTTCAAAATCGTAGAGCCATCTATAGAGATCAGTTTTTAGCAGCAGCTAATGTTATAGCTTTTGTTGGAGCAGGAAAGAGAGGGTGAGTGAGCTGAAGTTTTTAGGCACTATCCCTGTTCTATGGAGCCATAACTCTGGAGAAAATACTATACTGTACAGGTAACAAATTCATTGCCCTCTTTGTAGGATAAGAATATTGGGCCAGCCTTCTTGGGAGGAGAAATCTACATGGGTGGATCTATGATTTTGAAAAGGGGGTGCGGATGGTGTGGGACATCATCACATTTAACACAGCACATTTTTTCCGGTTAAAGAGAAACTAATATACTAGAGGGCTAGTGCTATATTATTCAGTTTAAGATCAAAGCAAAAACAAATGTAATTATTGGAATGTGTTCTAAGGGGCTAGCTGCTGCAGCCATTTGAAAAAACACAATAAACTAGGTAACAAATAGTCAAAAGATATAGTGTCATTAGCCCTGTAGTTATTATAGTTAAATGTACATCTCTTGATCAGTTTAATAAAATAAAATCTTGAGTGTTTTCACTGTCAGTCATTTCTACATTTAAATTCATATTGCCACACTTGAGTTAAGGTTTTTAGTTAGAGCATGGCTGTGAAATAGAGGAGAATCATTACCAGGAATGGCTAGCAGACAGCAAAATTGCAGAAGAAAGGATAAAATAGTGAAACGTCAAGCCCATTAAAAAGGATAGAGGGTTGTTAACCCTATGGAGTAGCGAGAGATTGTCAGGAATTGGGGACATAATGATGAGCCATGAAGTCAATTGACACTCAGCCATGCCTGAATAGAAATATTGCTGCCCTTTCCAGGCAGGTTGTTTTAAAGTTTAGGTGGAGCAGGGACTGAAGGGGGTGTAACTGCACCACTGGACTCCTCCATGGATTTGCCCCGGCAGTCTGTCAGTGTTAAATGCTGTCAGTAGGTTTAAATAATTTGGGTCGGGGACTACAAGTGATGGAAGAATTAGAGAACTGAAAAGATGGCATCTTACAGGGAACTTCAGAAGTGTAAAAGGATTGTGGTAGAACAGAGATGTCCCTGGAGAAGCAAAGCTATGTGCTAGGTTTATGCCACCCTACTGCTTTGTGTAAGTTAGAGACTAGGGGGATTTATACACATACCTTTTCATGCTGTGATGTGCTGGACATCCAACACTTCGGAGCAGACTCGATTTAATTGGTGAGTGGGGCTTAGGGGGTTGGGGGCACAGGTAATTTTTTCCTTGATCCTTCTGGTTACGGGTCATGGATTGAGGAGGTGGAGGCAGATTGAGGTAGTGAACCAAAGACTGTGGTGCTGGTGTCATCGTGAAGCCTTCGGCTTCCATGATCACAGTCTGCTCTTTGGTGAGAGAGGCAGTGGTCTGCTGGGAAGAGATGGCCTCCACCTCACTTCATGGGGAAGGAAGCTCTTCTCAGCCACAGTGGCTGACCTGCTCGATTGGACTTTAAACTAAGCCCGCAGGGCGATGGGTGGACAACCACCAAAGCAAGCTTGTTAGGTAATAACTACAAAATCAACAGGTTAGGGCACCCAAGGGAATCCACTCCTACCCAAGCCCTGGAACAGTGTCCTCTTGGGAATGTAAGGAAGTCTAGGGCTCCCAGTGGGATGCTTATGTCTGTACACCAGTGCCCGGAGCTTGGGGAACAAACAGGAGGAACTGGTCCTCCTACTAAACAAGAATAACTATCATCTCGTAGGAATAACGGAGACCTGGTGGGACTCCACCTGTGACTGGGTCACAGGTATGGATGGCTATACCTTGTACAGGAGAGATTGTGCAGATAAAAGGGGTGGAGGTGTAGCTCTCTATGACAAGCGTAGCTATACATCCGTGCAAGCTGACATTTGTACCCAGGGAAGGTGACTAGAGACCCTCTGGGTTAAAATACATGGGGAACATAGCATAGGGAACACAATGGTAGGAGTCAACTACAGACCCCTTAACCAGGAACAGGAGCTTGACCAGAAATTCACCAGGAAACTGGCTGAGGCTACACACTGTCCATGTAGCACTTCCTCTGGACTCCTTTAAGAAGCATTTGGACGCTTACCTTGCTGGGATCCTTTGACCCAAGCTGACTTCTTGCCTTTGGGGCAAGGGGCTGGACTCGATGATCTTCCGAGGTCCCTTCTAGCCCTAATGTCTGTGAATCTATGAATCTGTAGGAGGAAATTACAGGAGAAAGACAGAAGAGGTAGAGTTAGCACATTGCTAGACCTATTGAGATGCTGGAATCAGTTGCTGTTGTTGATTATCTTGATGATAATGATGACGACAACGATGCAGGGTATCTAAATCAGGAGCCCCCATTACTTTGAACAGTCTGAATCCCTGACGCTGCTTTGAAAATGTAAGGGTTTGGCTAGGTTGCAAGTTCAATTGAGAATACTAATATTTCTTGCCAGTGTTATATACATGTTATACAGTCCAAAGTGTAAAACTTCTTTTATGTTGTTTATAAGAACTGCATACTTTATTTGTATGGAGAAAACAAGCTAGGATGATGACAGAATGTAGTTTTCTAGTGGAAAGAAAAGAAGAAAAAAGTTTTCTGTGATAGAAAGTGGAGCAAAGGATAGACAGAATGCAAATTGGATTGCAGGATCTGAGCTATTCAGCTTGTGACAAACGAACGCTTAACAGGCTTTAAAATTATAGCACTTTACAGCAGATCTGCTCTAACTTTTTCATCTGTCTACTTTATTCTGCTTGAAGTGGAAACTAACGTGCTGTAACTTTAAACTAACATGCTTTTTTATTTATTCATTCATGCTAATCTGAATGAAAGTTACAGTGATTTAGCTTTACAGTGTGGCTGTAGGATTATATCTGTGAAACATTTAAATGGACTCAGCTGACATGCATTCCTGGGTAGTAAGTCCCCTTCTCCTGCGTTTTAAAATAATATATAATTACATCTATCCGCAGCTAAAAAGGTTAACCAAACAAGGTGTATATTTCTGAAAAAAAATGATGTGGGGGTAGGGGGGTGTACAAAATTATGAAGTAAATACAGGTATTCATGCTGCTTGAGCAAATATTGCATTTAAAAGTGAAGGGCACATTTGTGCTAAGGAATCAGAAGAATTTAGCTGGAAGATTTTGACATGATGTTTAATTAATGTTTGAATAATCTAACTATGACTATAGTAAGTAGAATGCTAATAGTCTGAAGCAGGAGTTAGATGTTGAGCTGAAGGCCTGCATATGTTACTCTCCTGAAGACTTGGGGTGGAATTCTGTTCCATTTGTGTGCTTAAGGCTAGGTACAGACATTCGAAAGCCTAAGGTGGAATCAATATAAGTGAGCCAGTTTTCTGTAAGCAGCATAGTTTAGATGAGTAGCAAACAGAACACACATTTGTGCTTTAGTGAGGGAGGCAAATCTTAGATCAGGTTTTCATAGATTTCATAGATATTAGGGCTGGAAGGGACCCTGGAAGATCGAGTCCAGCCCCCTGCCCAAAGGGCAGGAA
>NW_017729027.1:16904586-16906802 GCF_001723915.1 Gavialis gangeticus | reverse complement strand
TCTGATCACTTATACTAGTAAAAGTGTAATGTTTGTACTTGGTCCCAGTGGCATCTTTAGAACCATGTACGTGACATTTTCGGCACTCGTGATTCTTTACCCCTACACTGTGGATATGTAAGTCTATGTGTGTAGGCTGAGTATGTGCAATAGGCTATGTAGTGATCAGGCATGTATGTGATTAAGCAAATGTGTGTAAGTCCTGAAAATGAGACTGGACATACACCCATGACTAGTGGGTGTTAGATGCCAGAGGGGGAGGACCCGCCTATGTTTTAGTCCCAATAGCTGAGTGGTTAGGGCTCTTACCCAGGAAGTGAATACCTGCATTCTAGCCCCCCATCCCCAGGGCTCTTTGAACCTGCATCTCTTGACTTTGTAGCACAGTGCTTTATCCACCATACCACATAAAGGCATCATCCAGATTTCTCTTGAAGTTGGCTTCCTCATCAGGCAAGAAGAGAAGGGGCCAGGAAGAAGAGAAAAAGCGAGAGAGGGTGCCGTTACCAGTAAGATGGCTGCTGCCTTCTAAGGCAGGAGTGGTTAATTATTTCAGCTGGAGGGCTGCTTAATGAGTTTTGGTGAGTTGTGGAGGGCCACAAGGGTAGCTCCACCCCTTGACAGGTGCCCTGCCTCTGGTCGCCATTTTGGGACCAGAAGTCCTGTCCCTAACCCCTGGCCTTTGCCATGGAAAGTCTATCCCCTTGCCATGGAAGTCCTCCTTTTGGGGTGGGGTGCCATCTTGGAACTGGAAAAAACCCCAAATTATATACTAAAAAATAATCATTTATGATAACATACTTTAATTTTATCTCAAAATATATATTTTTCCTGGATTATTTGTGCTTGCATACTGTATATAGAAGTGATTGCATAATGGCGCTCACTCTTGTATGTTGTGGGGGGTGGTAGCTGGTTATATATGAGGGGTGTGTGGTTGGGGGGTGAGGGCATGTGTGTGGGGTGTGGGTATAGTGGAGGGTGGGATGCATAGGTGTGTGCATTTGTAGGGTGCAGGGGAGGGTGTGGGTGTGGCTAGGGGTATGGGGGGGTGGGTGGTATGTACGAGGGTGTGTGTGTGTGTGTGTGGGTCCCTGGAGTGTGCGAGTTCCCTGAGCTGCATGTGGTGGCAGTGTGCAGGGCTGGCTCAGCCTGGCCCCATAGCATGCAGCTCCTCGTGCTCCCTCCTGAGTCTCCAGCTGCACATGGCAGCAGCATGTGGGGCCAGCCTGAGCCAGATCCATAGTGTGCCACTCCTGCAGCCTTGGCCCCTTTTCCCTCGGTGGGAGTCCCTGGCCCCTGGTCCAGTGGGGCCCTTACCTGAATTACCACTCTTGCAGGGAGAGAGGCTGGAAACAGCCACAGGCTAGTGCCTCTGCCAGGCAGAAGCTTCTTGTCTCCAGTGTCCCCTACCTTGGGGTGGGACTGGGGCAGGCCAGGCCCAGCCAGGCTGGGGTGGGGGTTGGTTGCTTAGCAACCAGAACCAGAGCTGCTGCTGCAGCGGGCACTGACACCTCCTGCACAGAGGCACCAGCGTTCAGAGGGGCAGCCGAAGGCTGGGAATAGTTGTCTTTTGGCTTTTGGAGGGGTGCTACGAGCCGGATGGAATCACCTGGCAGGCTGGAACCAGCCTGTGGGCTGCATTTTGCCTACCCCTGTCTGAGTCAATGCTAAACCTTTGTTCTCAGTAGGATGAAAAGTTTCTGCTGCACTGCTCTCCATCCATCCTATCCAATGGCTATTCAATGCAAAGGGGAGCGGGTTAGTTTTAAAGGAGTCCTAGAGAAGGGACTAGATAATTTTTTACCTCTGGAATGGTGATTAGCACAGTATACGAGGATGTTGTATTAGCACAGGGTCAAACCCACTAAGTGGGACTTAGTATGCGTCTCCCAATTCCTTGACAAGTGCCCTATCCACTCAATTCTTGGGACTAAATGGTAAAAGGGGCTTCTTCTCTCTCCCTTTTTCCAGACTTATGCTCAAGTACTTAGCTGCATACATGCCTGACCAGTGTGTATGTGACTGCACATGCTCAGCATATGTGCACACAATTATATGTGTACAGTGCAGAAGTAGGAAAATTACAACCTGTGTTTAAGTACCAAAAATGCCACTTAGATAGCTAGCAAATTGCCATTTAGGCACAAAAATGGAAACAGAATTCTGCCCCTCGCTTAAAATGTTTGTTTTGGTCAAAGAGCGTGAAAATAGCA
>NW_017729027.1:16889653-16899586 GCF_001723915.1 Gavialis gangeticus | reverse complement strand
TACCCCTCGCTTAAAATGTTTGTTTTGGTCAAAGAGCGTGAAAATAGCAAGTCCCTTCCTTGAAGAGCCTTCAGATTAATTTGCACAGATGTTATGCACAGGAAAAGAGAGCTATTACTAGGAAAGAGAGTGACTTTATAGCTTTGCTGCAAGAGTTTGCTGTTGAGGTTAGGTTTGGAGGATAAAGAAGGCATTTGGTATCTTTGTAAGTAGCTGTTCTGAATGACTTTATAGGATATTATCCCTATTTTAACAGTCTTAGGAAGTATTGTTCTCATTACATTTCAAATGTCATGTTCAAAAAAGTCACTGAAATGGATTCACAGAACTATTACAAGTCAGTTTGCACAGTGTTTTCACACTGTGCCTTGCTTTTACCAATTGCTGTTGTTCTGTTCTTTCATGGGCACTGAGACTTAAATAAAGGAGTAAGTAGGTGGAAGAAAGAATATGGGATCAGATCCCCTGATATGTTAGAGTAATGTTAGGGAGTAGAGATGGAACATGATGCCACCTTTGTTTAATCCTAGGACCTATAAGTGCCTGAAGCTGCTTTATCACAAATTTCCAAGTTCTGGTACATCTCCAACCAAGCCTGGAATACCACTCACAGAGGTGAATGTAAAATTTTGAAAAGGGAGGTGCAGATGGTGAGGTGCATCATCACATATAAAATAACACACAGTTTTATCTAGTAAAAAATAAACCAGAAGATTTACTAATGTGCTAGGGAACTAGGGCTGTATTATTAAGTTTAAGATGAAAGCAAAAACAATCTGAAGGTCTGTGAAATAGGAGCTTCATTACCAGGAACAGCTAACAGAAGGAATTTCAGAACAAAGGATAGCTTCAGGGGACATCAATATCATTAAAAAGAAGAGAGGGTTGTTAACACCTGTGTAATAAAGGGTGGTAGAAGGGATCAGGTAGATTAAAATGAGCCATGAAGTCAGTTGACTCTGTCAGCACTGCCTGACCTGAAGTGGTGCTGCCACTGCAAGGTAGTTGGGCTTAAACTTTGGTTGGACCAAGAATAAAAGGGGGTCCAAGTGTACTAGTATGCCTGCCGCCCCCTTGGATCCACCCCTGGCCACTCATGTTGGTAAGAATGTGGCAGAAAGCTTCAGGAATGCATGGCTGTATATGAATTTTTAGTTAGTTATTGCTGAAGAGGAAGTTCAGAATTTAATTTTTCTTTTTCTTTTTAAATATAGGTTCCTTTGGGATACTTGTTCTTCCAGCAGTAAGTATTCCTTTTCCTATTATACTTGACAGAAAATGTTATTGTTCAAATACTGCAGTCTCTCATTACGTGCTTTATTGGCTTATGTTGGTGGCATGGCATATTTTGTGCATGGTGCTAGTTATTTTCAAATGTAAAGACTAGCTGCTGACCATCAAACCAGCATTGTTCCAGTCCAAATGCTTTGAGGTTTGTAACAAATAATTAAAAGTTTAAGGAGGCAGTGTCCAGCATCAGCTGGCATAAGACTATTTCAGAGCACCTGATATTTGGTAGCTGCTGACAAAAACGGTGAATAAACTCTGGGACCAGGATTTGCTCTCAGCCCAGTGGTTAGAGCTGTGTCACATGTCAGAAGGTTAACATCTGGGAGTCAGAAAATCAGGTTAAGAGTCAGGGAGAGGAAGGGCCAGAACAAAATCCAGAGAACCAGAAGCCAAGACAGAGGGAGGATTCAAAATCAGGAAGCTGAGAGCTGTTAGATGCAGGGACTGGAGTTGGGAAGATAGGTGTAAAACCTAAGTCATACTCAGGAACAAACTAGAGATCAGGAGCCAGACAGAAATCAGGAGCAAGAGAGGTGACCAGAGCTGAGGCAAGGTGTTAGGACAAGGCAAGGCTATAAGTTCTCAAGGAGATATGTGCAGGCAGTTTGCCACTGCTTGGTTTTCTATTTTGGAGGCTCTGTTTGAGGTTGGGAACAGCAGTTATTGCCAGCTGTTGTGAAGATGAAGAGTTTGTCAGAGGATGATTTATCACATCGACACACTGTGAATGCATTTTATTAGAGCCAAGTGATGCCAAAAAAATCCACAGATATTAGATCAACAATGTGAACAATGTTTATATACAGCCCTTTTTAGGATTTGTGTGTTTAATGTAGACACACTTAAAATAAGAATGCAGATTTAAACACAAACTTAATCAAACATTGCATAAAATGTACGGAAAGAGAATTTTGATTTTATAATCACGAGAGTCCATGCTGATAGCCTGCTTTAGGAGTTATGCTATCCTACAAAAGAACTAATTTTCTAGTTTTCTAAGGCCTAAGGCCTTTCTAAAGTTTTGAGAATCCAGAGGAACTATCAAACTGCAGGTACTCAGTATCTTTGAATTCTGGTTTTAAGTGATCTGTCTGATCAAAGTAGTTGGAAGTGAATGACAAATACTGAATACTTGAAGTATTACAGCAAAAAAGTTCAAAGTTGTGCATTCACATCAAACTTCAATATCTGCACAAATATTTAGTCTTCAAACAAATTGCAGTCCTTTCATGGATAGTTCAGGAAGAGAAAAAGATGAAACGAACTGAATACTTTAATTGCTATTTGGCCAGCCCTTAGAGCTCCTCAGAATATTCCCAGGTTAAATCCTCTGCATGGCATGTGCCATATTTGCTCCATTAGAAGACAAGGTTCCCCCCCCTACCATTTAACATGGGGGCAGAGGGAAAGGCCCCTCGCCTTACAATCAAGCACAAGGCAGTGGGGTGTGGCAGGCAGCTGCTATGGTGGCTGGGCTGGAGCTGGAGTCACAGCTGCTGCCTACTGCCTCCCCGCAGCCCACTACCTCTGTTTGCCTCTGCATGCCCTCCCAGTCTCCCCGCTGCATGCCACTTCTTTCTCTCTCTCTCTACCTTCCTGTTCAGCTGTAATAGCAGTGCTGGCTTCATGCCACTGCTAGACTGGAGCCATGCTTCTTGCCTCCAGCTGCAGCAGGGACGGAGCCTGCCAGTCCAGAGCAAAGGTAAAGGGGGAAGGTGGGGCTTGAGAGGCAGGTGGTGGGGGGATACTTTTCTGGGGCGGGAAATAGAAGAGGACTTGGCCAAATACAGTTGGTCTCAAAGCTTCCTCACATGTGTGGATGAGCTCTACCTGTCTCAAGAAGTTTATGGACTGACGAGAGGTAAGGCGCTGCTGGACCTGGTACTGACCAGAGGGGATGATCTAATCAGCAATTTAAAAATTGAAGGGAATCTGGGAGACGGTGACCATGAGATAATCACTTTAACCATCTATTGCAAAGCTGGGAAGTTAGCCAGCAATGCAGTAGTCCTCAACTTTAGGAAAGCTGACTTCCATAAGCTCAGAAGCCTTGTTCTTGAGGCCCTGGGAGGCAGGGAGGGGAGTTCATGATGAGTGGTTGTTCCTCAAGGAATCGACCCTAGAAGCACAAGGGAAGTCCATCCCAACTCATAGGAAAGGTGGTAAAAGGACTCAACAACCACCTTGGCTCAACTCATGGACTTCCTATGTTTGAAAAGAGAGGCTTATAAAGGATGGAAGACAGGAAACACCATTAGGGAGGAGTATTCTGTAGTGGTCCTCACCTGTAGGGAGTGAACTAGGAACGCCAAGGCTGCAACCGAACTCCAGTTGGCTACACAAATAAAGGACAATAAAAAGTCCTTCAGATATGTGGGGAGTTGAAAGAAAAACAAGGGCAACATTGGACCCCTGCTAAACTGGATGGGGCAGCTAACTACCTACTGACACTCAGGAAAAAGCCAATCTGCTTAATGATTACTTTGCATCTGTTTTTCATGAGCTCAGAGGGACTACCCTGCCTAACATGATATGGGATGACCAGGGTGAGGCTGAATATATTCACAGCTGGCAAAGCCATTGGCGTGGATCTTATGAGGGAACATCTTGAGAGGCTGGACCCCCACAAATCATCTGTTCTAGATAGATTGCACCCAAGAGTGCTAAAGGAACTGGCAGACACCATAGAGCAGCCGTTGGCAAGCATATTTGAGAACTTGTGGTGCTTGGGTGAAGTACCTGAACGTTGGAAGAGAGCCAGTGTGGTCCCTATCTTCAAGAAGGGGAGGAACTACAGGCCAATCAGTTTGACCTCAATCCCTGGGAAGTTCTTGGAAAAAATTATCAAAGAAACCATTCTTGAAAGGCTAATAGAAGGCAACATTCTGAGGGACAGCCAGCATGAGTTTGTTGCAGGTAGGTCTTCCCTGACCAACCTCATTTCCTTCTAGGACCAGATGATGTATCACCTGGACAAAAGGGAAGAGGCTGATATCATATATTTGGATTTTAAAAAAGCGTTTTACTTGGTGGCCCATGATGTCCTCATGGAAAAATTGGGCAACTGTGGCCTTAACTACACCACAGTCCAATAGCTGGGGAACTGACTCTGAGGTCAGACCCGGAGAGTGGTAGTTGATGGAACTGAATCAGCATGGCACTCAGTGACCAGTGGTGTCCCCCAATGCTCCATACTCGGACCTGTACTCTTTAATGTCTTTATAAATGATCTGGACACTAGTGTCAGAAGCAGATTGGCTAAGTTCACTGATGACCCCAAACTTTGGGGAAGAGTATCCACACTTGAGGATAGGCTGGTGATCCAAATTGACCTTGATAGGCTTGCAAGCTGGGCAGATGAAAACCTAATGGTGTTCAATATGGAGAAATGCAAGGTGCTCCACCTTTGGAAAAAAAACCCCACATCAGATTATAGGCTCGGCAATGCTACACTCCCTAGCACCATAGCCAAAAGAGACTTGGGGGTCGTGAACAAGATGAACATGAGCCACTGATGTGATATCAAAGCTGGCAAAGCGAACAAAGCTCTGGCTTGCATCTACCGATGCATCTAGAGCAAGACCCAGGATGTCATCCTCCCTCTGTACTCGGCCTTGGTGAGGTCGCAGCTGGAGTACTGCATCCAGTTCTGGGCTCCACAATTCAGGAAGAACTTGGACAAGCTTGCAAGAATCCAGAGGAGAGCCACGCTTGTGATCAGAGGGCAAGAGAACAGGCTTTATGAAGAAAGGCTGCAAGCTATGGGACTCTTCAGCCTGGAGAAGTGCAGGCTCAGGGGTGACTTAGTGGCAGCCTGTAAGTGTATAAGGGGCGTGCATCAGGACCTGGGGGAATTCTTGTTCACCAGAGCACCCTAAGGGATGACAAGGTCCAACCGTCTCAACCTCCTGCAAGACCATTTTAGGCTGGACATAAGGAAAAACTTCTTTACTTTTTGAGCTTCCAAGGCCTGGAACAGACTCCCCCCAGAGGTGGTGCAAGCACCTACTCTGGACTCTTTTAAGAAACATTTGCATGCTTGTCTTGCTGGGATTCTTTGACTCTAGCTGACTTCCTGCCCCTTGGGCAGTGGGCTGGACCCGATTATCTTATGAGGTCCCTTCCAACCCTAATGTCTATGAAATCTATGAAACCCCAGGAGCTGGTAGATTGGTATGCTTGAGAAGGTACAACTGAGGAACCTATAGAGTAGGGTGAGCACAGATCCTAATGAGGCAGGACAGCCCCAGAATGGGAACATCAAGTCCTGGTCCCTGGCTGCATGACTCCAGGATAGCGTTTGTCTCAGATACACAGTATTGTGCAGGGATCTGGGTTTTCCATTTTCCACAGGAGTCGGGTTTTCCCTTGCAGGCTGGCAACATTCCAACCTTCAAGGGTGTGTTTGAGGCTGCCGGGGTTATGATGCAGAGGGTGCCATGTGCATACGTGCACCCACAAACATGCACATAGCTGGAAATACAGCCAGGCAGCATAGAAAGCAGCTCCCTGCAGGTAAGTCTATGCGGGAATAGGGGGCATAGGTAGGTGAGAAGGGTAGATTGAGGCCCGCACAGTGAGGGAGGGAGTGGGGCAGAGGCTTGGGGTACTGTCCAGCCAGGACAGTGCATGTGGCCTGGGGCCGGGGTGGGGAGCAGAACGGAGCCAAGGGCAGCTCATCCAAGGGGTGGAGGTGGGTCATGGGAGGGCTTGCACTCCTGGGGGGAAGGTATGGGGGGGCATGTGTCCCCCCCAGATTTGTGTGTGGGATGGATGTAGGCAGCCCACTGTGGGCTCGGGGCTCTCTACCCTGCTGCCCTCCCCTTGAGAGCCTCATGCTGTGTCCTGCCTTTCCATTTTTAAAAGGTGGTCACCCTACCATAGACTTCAGTCGATGCAGTATTTTACCACTCTGGCAAGGTATATCTGACACATTCTTTAACTAGAAAATGTTTTTTTCATTAGCATAGCTGTGGTAGTCATCCATATAGCTTTCTGTATAATTGGCTGGTAACATAATACAGGTGAACAGTTACTTCATGTTACTGATTTTAGCTGTCATGTTTTCCAATGGAAACACTGACTTACAGGGCTGATGCAAAAGCTTATGCCAGTAACTGATATGGTTTACAGGTATACTTCATATTCTCATAACCTGCTCTTTGGTTTTTCTTATTTTAAGAATATGAAAGTGAGGACAAGGATGATATTCATTTTTTTTTTTTTGGAGGGAATGAGGGAAAATTGCTCTTCATAGCTTCCATCCTCTGCCTAGGGAAAAGTTGAAATAAGATGGAGAGTGTGCATAAGAAAGGAGACTGAATTAAGAGAAAATATTCACATAATACAACTCCTACTGAAAGCTGTTTAAGAATGGCCTCTTTTTTTTGATTATGAAATATCCTTTTTACAGTAGTTGTTTATTAGATTAAAAGTTGAACTGAATGCCTACCATTATTTTAGCACTGACCTTTTGCAAAATACATACCAAACTTATGGTCCTTGTCATCTGAGAAATACAAATATAGCAGTATATTTTATTGGAATGTAGTTATGCCTATATGTATGTTGCTGACTTTACAAGTTTGATTGGCTTTGAGATCAGAAAATAGAACATCCAGGAAAGTAACAGGAAGGAAAAAATGTGATTATTTTTGTAGAAGAATTAAACATTTTTAGGAAATCAAAACTCTAATGAAGCAGCCTATTTGGGCTGCCATGAATAATAATAGTAGCAATCTACAAAAAAATATTTGGGAACTGCAAACTGCATTTGGGGATTTTTCATCAGGTACCAAATCCAATCCATGCAAGTTTGTTGATACAATAATTGTGAGGAAATTGTAGGGAAATGCGGTGATAATGTAGAACAAGTTCCTCATTCATTTTATGTGTTACTCTGAACACTTCTTGGATCTTTGGCCTGCATTTTTATGAAATGCTATATATTAAGTACATTATAATATTCACAAATTCAACCTTGCACAAAATGTATCATGGCACCAACATTAGTCTAGAAAGCATGTAATTAAACCTATGTAAGTTTAATTCACTTTAAACAATTCTTTGAAGAAAAATTATAACTGGGTCTGTGTCCTTAGTTAATATTTTCTAGGATGCCTGGATTTAAAACAAGAAGCTAGAAGATGTGAATCATATGTTCTTGGCAGTTGGCCTACTGCAACTTCCAGTTTAAGAAAAAACAGTACAAATTTAGTTCAGTTTCTTACCTCTAAAACTTTAGTTAAATTCTAATTTTGAACAAAGATGTTTTTCCTATGACAGATGTTTGCTGTATAAAACATGAAGAGGGAGAAACAGTATGCCTGTTTTTTTTCTGTATGCCTTCAGGGTTTATTTTCATTTTTCACTTTTTATAAATAGAAAACTTGCCAAAGAGACTAAACACTCATTGATTTCTGTGTGGATGTTTTCATCTACATATTGTTTACAGACATACATATTTATCTTCTTACTCTTTACGTAACTCTTTTCTCACCCTGGAATTTACATTTGCTCATTGTATGACCTTAAAACAATTTCTTAAAAGCAAGAGAGTGTTTTAATTGCTGAACACAGTAGAATATTTTTGAAGTGCTGTACCTGGTGAATTAATAGATGTAATTCTCGTTACCATACTCAAGATCTGCTCTTAACATCCATGTTAAAACTGTTATAGTTCACTTCAGAGGCTTTTCTCCATGTTTACAAATAAAGAGCTCTGCCACTCCCTAAGCTTTTTTAAAAAAGATTCCTTTTTTGGCTTAAATTGAGTTTTATATTTAGAGAAATGATGAAACTGCAAGATCTAGAATTTGGACTAGAATGATTTATGGTATCCCTGCTCATTAATTCTCTCCAGTTACCTCATTTGGGCTGAAACTTGCCTATGTACTACATGAGACTCTGCAGAGAGGCTCAATATCCAGCTGGCACTGCTGAACGGATTTCTATACTGGCTCTGTATACAGTGTTACAAAAGAGAAGGAGTTTTGATCTCCACGTTACTGAGTCTCTCCCCAAAACGTGCTGGTGGAAGGTAATTTTTTTGGGTAAGATGTTCACCATAGAACCAGAGGTACGAGTTTGAGGCCTGTTCCAGACTTGTGTTGAAAGCTGTCAAAGCTGGTTGATACAGCTGACCATGGCTACTTTGTTATCAGCTGGGGGTCCAAAGGCTCAGTTGTGATGTGATGGTGGCTGTATCACTCCCTTAGCTTTGCCAGCTTGTTAGGTAGGGTCTGGTATTTGAAGATTCACTTTCAGAAGTATTATAAGAAATATAGCATGTACACTAAGTATGCATCATTAAACTTCTGTAATATAGCCAAATCAATCCCAATATTCACTGAAAGGCACCATCCAGACCTAGAAATCTCACTTCTAAATTCTTATTTTGTATGGTAAAGTACATAGTACTAGTGCTGTTAAAAAGAACTGCCAGTATTTCTTTATAATGAGAAAAGCATAACTTGCACGCACATATTTTACCATGCCTTTTGTTTAAACTTTCCAGGAAAATTCATCATTAGTTGAAATCTAGAAAAATCTGAGGACTCTGAAAAGTATCAAATTAAAGTATTCCAAGTTAAAAAATGAGAGAATTTTTCTTTGTGTTCCAACTGTATATGTCTAAGGAAACCTACTATTTACATTACAGAAGTTTATTCCAGGCAAAATTAGACTATGTTTATAAGGCATACTGGAATGCCTTTTAAGGAAACTGTAGTAGGTAATTGCAGAAAAAGTACCTTTAGGCAGACTGTGATCTATCCAGTATGGTGCACCTGTAACCTTTCTAGTCATGCATACTGAAAGATCATGTATGCTGGCTGCAGAACAGGTCAATCTACTCTGGAAATAGGTTGATTTATTACCAGGGATCTGGGTTTTCTGTTTCCCACAAAAAAATGGAAGACACCCACAGATTTTTCCTGTTAACAGACAAAAAAGCAGATTTTTCATTTTAATGGAATTACCTGCAGATTTTACACTTTTGCAAAGAGCTTTCTGCAGGTTTGCAGAGTTCTAGCCTGCAAGAGCTTCTTGCAAATAGGGTGGCAAACCCTAGGTCCTGTCCTGACGGGGAGGGAATGGGGAAGGGGTAGGCCTGAGACTGTCAGCCAGGGCTTGGTTCAGGTTCACTTTCCCTCTTGGAGCCTTTGAGGTAAGTGGTGCTTGCTGGGCTGCAGAGGATGGGGGACTGCAGGTCAGGAATGGGGGCACTGGCATTGCAGAGGTCTCTGCCTGCTGTGGCCGTGAGTGCCCTGGGGGCCTGCTGCCTCCTGTTGCTGAGCCGCTGGTCAAACCCCACACCCACCCACAAACCCCACGTACTTCCATACCCACCCCTCGCACCCCTTCACAACCTTCTCGGAAACCCCCCACACCAGGCGTGGGCAAAATGGGGCCTGGGGGCCAGATGCGGCCCTGCAGGCCATTCTGTCCAGAGTGTGGGGCCCCTAAAAAATTTAGAAAATTAATATTAATCTGCCCTGGGCTGCCTGTCATGCGGCCCTTGATGGCTTGCCAAAACCCAGTAAGCAGCCCTCTGCCCAAAATAATTGCCCACCCCTGCTCCACACCCCCCACACCTTCACAAATTTCACCTCATGCACCCATCCCACATCCACCCCCCAACCA
>NW_017729027.1:16883249-16884653 GCF_001723915.1 Gavialis gangeticus | reverse complement strand
CTGGGGGCCAGATGCGGCCCTGCAGGCCATTCTGTCCAGAGTGTGGGGCCCCTAAAAAATTTAGAAAATTAATATTAATCTGCCCTGGGCTGCCTGTCATGCGGCCCTTGATGGCTTGCCAAAACCCAGTAAGCAGCCCTCTGCCCAAAATAATTGCCCACCCCTGCTCCACACCCCCCACACCTTCACAAATTTCACCTCATGCACCCATCCCACATCCACCCCCCAACCAGAGTACCTGCATATATTTCTAAGGAAGGTTCAAGTAGTGTTATATTTAGTTTAATTTGTAAAATAATAATAATACTAATTTTGAATTTTTCTTTACATAATTTTGACTTTTTCTGTGCATAATTCCTTGGGGTGTACAGAGTGGTTTGAGCAGGAGCTCTGATTTTTTCCATTATGAAAAACCCAAAATCAAATGCCAAATATATAGGTATTTAGAATTTCTTTTATTATACTGACTGAGAAACTGGTAGGCTTCCAAACTGATTTAAAACTATAAATCTATCAATAAAACATTGTGTTCAACTGATATATATATTTATATTAGTGGCCTTTTATTTTAATCATCAATTTGGGGGTTTTAATCAGAGAATTTGTGATTTTGATCAGAGAAAACCAGGATCCCAAATGTCCAAAAAACCCCAAACTAGTTAGTATGCTAAGTGGCTGTGGATCTATACATGGGAGGAAAAATTACAGAGAAAAGTATCATGATAGGTCCTCACTCACATTCCATGACATTTAACAAGGATTGCTAACAAGGAAACAAGGCTCTGTGAAAACAAGGCTTTTTGGATAAATCTGAAATCTTTTATTAGAGCAATTCAAATACTTGGAAAAAATTCTTCTTTGCAAGCTTTTAGGCTTAAACCTCCTTTTGGGCACAAACACCCAAAATTAAATGCCAAAATATATAAGTATTTAGAATGTCACTGACTGACTTTCTTGCATGCATACTAGCCCCAGTTTCTTTACTATTCATTCTATCCAGGAAAAGCACAGAGCAACTGCAGGTGGTTTCTCAGCCTGACAAAAGGGTGTTTGTGCCCAAAAGCTTGCAAAGAAGATTTTTTCCCAGCTATTTGAGTTGCTCTAATAAAAGATACCAGATTTACCCAAAGAACCTTGTCTGCCTATGTCCTTAGGCATAGGCGGAGGAAGAACGTTTTTGGGGGGGAGGGGAGGCTGAGCGTGCATGTGTGCATGCACGCACATATGGCCCCCACATGGGGAAGTCTGAGGGGGGAGGGGAAAGGGCCAAGGGGGAGTGGCATTGCCTTGCCCCCGGCCACTGCCCTGCCCCCGGCCCCCTCCTAGCCCTGACCACATAAGCCCTTGATGTTGCGCTGGCCACAGCTGCCTCCTGGCTCTCGGTGCACCAGTCATGGCTGCCTT
>NW_017729027.1:16873808-16878249 GCF_001723915.1 Gavialis gangeticus | reverse complement strand
ATAGGCGGAGGAAGAACGTTTTTGGGGGGGAGGGGAGGCTGAGCGTGCATGTGTGCATGCACGCACATATGGCCCCCACATGGGGAAGTCTGAGGGGGGAGGGGAAAGGGCCAAGGGGGAGTGGCATTGCCTTGCCCCCGGCCACTGCCCTGCCCCCGGCCCCCTCCTAGCCCTGACCACATAAGCCCTTGATGTTGCGCTGGCCACAGCTGCCTCCTGGCTCTCGGTGCACCAGTCATGGCTGCCTTCCAGCCGCAGTAGCACTGGCCATGCTGCCTTTGGCCACTTCCCAGCTGCCCTGGCCCCAGTCCCGGCCCCGGCCCCAGCTGCCTCCTGGCTCTGGCTGCCTCCTGGCCCTGGCTGTGCACTGGCTGGGGGGACCCAGAGCTGGCAGCCGGAGCAGGGCCAGTCTCACCTGCACTGTTGGGCTGGAGTGGATGGAGCCCCCAGGACCCCTGTGCCAACCTTGCTCTGCCCTGCGTTGTCCCCAGGAAGAGCCCAGTGGCTCCTCCAGAGGTGCAGCGCTGGGCAGCCAGGGGGGGAGGGGGGAGGCATGTGGCCCCTTGATCTTTGCACGTGCAAGGGTAGGCTGCAGGTGTGGCCTGGGCTCAGCCTTTGCTCTGTGTCTCTACACCTCACTGCCACCATTTCGAAAGTAGCGGGTGCTGCCATGTGTCTCAGGGCTGGGCAGTGAGGCACATGGCAGCGTCAGCTGCTTTGAAAGCAGTGGCAATGAGGCACAGAGACATGGAGCAGAGGCTGAGCCCAGGTCGCAGCTGTGGCCTGCCCTTGCCCGTGCCAAGATCGGGGGCCCACGTGTCCTCCTGCCCTTGGCTGCCTGGCACCACACCTCTGGAGGAGGTGCTGGGCTCTGATTGTCCCATGGCCCGCCACTGACCGGGCCAGGTCATGGGACAATCCCCACGGTACAGGAAGGAGTGGGTTGGGGCAGGGGTGAATGATTTGTCCTTCCCCTACCCCACTCTCTCCTGTACTGTGGGGTTCTTGATCTGCCCTCCCCCAAGCCCATGGAAATAAGAAAGACATTAAAATAAATGTACCTGCCTGTGGCTGGGTTGGCTGCGATCCTGGCTGTGAGTGTGCAGGGTAGTTCAGTGTTCCTACCCTTTTCCCCCTGCTGCAGGACCCTGTGGCCAGGCTTCCCTAATGCAATGCCTGCTGCTGCCTGGTGTTTGGGGGGGCTGAACCCTGTTAGCCCCTCCTTCTGCTACCTGTGTCCTTAGGCCAACATGGCTATAACCTATACCCCTGTAAAAACAAGTAATCCAATTGGCTGTATATCTGAGTCAGCCTACAGAGATGTTTTTGAGGGTGCAGTTGATGAGATTACTTTTGGCTACAGTGAGCCAATAGTTGCAAACTTTCCAAAGACTCTGATTAAAATCTTAGCTGGATATATTTGGTACAACATTATCTGAAAAGAGGATTTTTCATAGAGCTGTGCCATATTCAAAGGTGTAGCACTGCATTTGCACTGAAATCTTGTTTAATTCTTTGTGAACTTAATTGACAAGTTTAGGAAAATGTCTGAGAATAACAAGACAAATGTTTATGAAACAAGCTCTCTTTTCATGTTTGCAAGTTACTGCCTGTGAGGGTGTAACACTGAATTACTGTTTTCTTTTCAGCTGCCTTTGAACAGTGCTTCTGGAGATTATGTGTTACTGGTGGAAGGGCATGCTGAGGGCCGTCACATATTCTCTAACAGGACCAAACTGTTATTTGAGTCCAAGAGTATTTCTGTCTTCATCCAGACTGACAAGTCTTTCTATAAACCAGGGCAAGAAGTGAAGTTTCGGATTGTGACCATCTATCCTGATCTCAAACCCTATAGAGCTTTATTAAGCATATACATCCGGGTGAGTGTACTGGGAATGTAGTAGTAAGCTGGAATCAGTGTTTAAAGTCTGAACATATGGCAAAGTATAGTCATCCGATTTTCGTGCTAAGTCATACTCTTGCAGCACTCATATACAAAATGGACTTTATTTTAGGACCCTCGAGGGAATTTGATTCAGCAGTGGTTGGCAGAGAAAGGTGATTTGGGTGTGGTTTCCAAAAACTTTCAATTATCAACAAGCCCCCCACTTGGAGATTGGTCTATTCAAGTTCAAGAAAATGTGAGTATTCATTCTGTTGAACTGTGTGGAAAGTTTGTTCTTCCTGCTAGACCTTGATGTTCTCTATAGTTTTGATTAAGAACTAAATTTGCTAGGGTAAGGTGATTAAAAACAAGTACAGTCCCTGACCCTGGAGTAAGGTTTCTTTCAGGTTAGTCCCCTTTTCATGCATAAGAAGCCTTGAATCATTGGGGCTGTGTCTGTATAGAGCTCTCTACAGGACCAAGAACATCAGGTGGAAAAAGGAGCTACAACAATGCTAGAGAAAGGTTTTGATAGTATGTGGTTTTGTAACAAGCTGAAGTTCAGGGTCTTCAAAAATTAAAGTGAGTATTTGTGCTCAGCTTTGAGTTTTTTTAATTTTCACAGTTGATGTTATGACTCAAATGCTATTTAAATTGAGCTTTCTTAAGATTAGTTTGTGAAAGAAGGCTCTCATGAAAGATTAGAACAAAAACTACCTGCCTTCAAGTAAAACATTTAGATTTATAAATGGCAGGTAAGCACATGAAAAATCTACCAGGTGTGTAGCCAGCTATACTTCCAAAAGGTCACAGAATCAAAGACTGCAACTGTAATTTAGAAAGGCTGGATATTTTTATTACAGTAGAAATTCGGTTTTTCACATCAGTGGGAGAATCATTAAGAATGAATAAATTATTGATTTGCTTCCTGCTTTGCATAATAAAAGTCTATTGCATCACTAAATGTTTTGTTTAGTTCATAAGTTGCAGTTTACTTTAATGGGAAGAAAATATACCAAAAAGTGGGAACAATTATTTAAAAATATAATGGAAAAAAGAAGGCTTAGACTAAATTGGGAGTTCCAGGAGAATGTAGGAAAGCACAAAAGATGAAGTCAGCTCTTCACCGATTATGTGGGCTGGTAATCTAACTTGCAGCAACTCAACACACTTTCTAGGATACAAAGAAGTCTTAAAGCACAGTATTCCCTTAAATCAGAATTTAAAAAATATAGTTTGAAGAGAGCATAATGTTTGAAGGGCTTAGTGTGACAACAGATAGCTGAGCAATAGGAAAAACAGATGGTAAAACAGAACACTACAGATAATAATACACATTTATTAAATGTGGGAATTGTGTAAACGCCCTGTCCCCAAGGTATGAGCACAGAAAGTAGAATGTGATAGTGAAGGTGCTACGGGGGTGTTCTCTAACAGGTGCTCCCCAGCTCTTTGCTTTTGGCTTGCCTGAGAGCAGATATACAGGGCGTACCTACTGGAGTGACTTTGGGGTTGGTGCATGAGTAAGAGTCAAGGGAGACAGGGTGGGTTCAAGTGTGATCCTCCTCAAAAGCACTTGGGAAATCTAAACATGCTTTTCATAACCCCATTGACTGTCAATGGGACATTGCCTCCTTGGACTTTAGACCAGTAATCCTCAACAAGGGTGCTATGAGATCCTTAGAAAGGGTGCTGCAGAAAACATGAGGAGATAAGGGGGCAGTGGCAGATTAAGATTTACTGGGGTCCTGGGCAAAGAGAAAATTGGAGGTCCCCCATGTCCCATTACAAACATAAATGTAGCAAAAAGCATTAATAAATAGAACCATTAAATGCTTACATGGTGCATTAATAAATAAAGCAAAACATGCTATGTTGAAATTAACTACTCAGTTTTTCCACACACAGAACTGAATAAAACAATTACCCTACGAAAATTACTCAGATGCATGGGATTGCCATAAATGTATGCTAACGTGAAAGGAATGATGTTTAGTTCAGTGGTCATGCAGACTCTTGTTTAATTATTTTTCTAAATACACATTTTACGTTGTACCTAGACTACGGTAAACTACTATAAGAAAAATACAGGCCATACCTATAGCCTTGAGTATGAGTCTGAGAATACCATTAGTGATTCTTGCAATTAAAATAAAGCAGTAGGCCGACACAAAACATTTCAATATTTTTTAATCATTCGTGAAACATTAAACATGTGCTAAACTGATATACTGTAAATCTCTCTTTTATATACACATTACACCTGTGTTTTAATGCTATCAGCACATAATTGTGTAACCAAAATGTATAGATATATTGATATATACATACATGCACCCACACACAACCTCTCTCTGCCTCTCTCTCTCTCTCTCTCTCTCTGTCTCTGTCTCATATACACACACACACACACACATCTGTCTCTCTGTGTAGATATCTATACACACACATGCACCTTTGCTACACACAATCTTTCTATATATAATGTATCTCTCTAGACAGACAGACAGATCTATATTTCATAGACATTAGTGCTGGAAGGGACCTCAGAAGATC
>NW_017729027.1:16873546-16873797 GCF_001723915.1 Gavialis gangeticus | reverse complement strand
GATCCTCCAATGAGATGTCCGGGTAATTGAAGTCACCCATGACATATCTAACCATCCTCTGGAAAGCTCACACTTCCTCACATGAGCTGCCGTCACTGGGGAAAGCTGCAGATCCCTCTCTATCGGCAGCCTTATTTGGGGTCCAGAATTGCAGAAAGCATCCAGTGGATAGCAGGATTCCCCTTCTCTGTGCCCCAAGCCACGTTTTGGTAGCAGGTGTGGTCTGCCCCCCCCCCCCCCCCCCCCCCCCC
>NW_017729027.1:16862036-16873093 GCF_001723915.1 Gavialis gangeticus | reverse complement strand
ATTCCCAGTTCCCCACCCAAGCTAACTGTGGGGGATCTCTGTGTGATTTCACTGAGCAGATGGCTTTGGCTCCAGCATAGCTAGGGGGGTCTGTGCACAGCAGGCACCCATCCTGAGCCAGCTGCCTGTCCTGTGACCTCATACTTGAGAGGGAGGGAGGGTAGTACTAGGCTCCTTCCAGGCACAGGGACAGGAGAAGGAGAGGCCAGCTGGGCAGGAAGTGGCAGGGGCGGGGGGGATCCTCATTGCCATGTCACCCCAGCCATCCTGACAGAGTGGACATACAAGTTCCCAGCTGCTGCCTCCCACCAGCTCTCACACATTTAACACATGATCGAGTTTCATTGCTTAATAGGACTTTCCCCTGCAGGCTGGGGAGTGCAGGAGGCCCCTGCTCCAGCACCTGCCCCCCAGGGGGGGCGTGATTGGCAGAGGCGCCTGGGCCCCATAGGCCTGTGTATGAATCCACTCCTTTAAGGGAGATGTGAGGAAATAAGTACATAAGGGCAGACTTAAGCTTTCCCTGCTTGGCAGCTGGTCTGTCCCCACTGCTTAGCCCCTCTGCAAGGAGGTAAGCACTGTCTTAAATAAATTTGTTTTTGAAATGGCATGCTGCTGAATTCACAGAAGTTATGGAGAAGTGCTTTGAGTTTGAAAAGGTTGAGAATCACTGCTTTAGACAATCTTACTTATCCCTGTGAATGCAGACTCACAAAATCTAGCTCTGACAGAATCCTTTTGAGCTGTTTAGTTTAAGAGTTCCAAAAGGTTTTCATAGCTTGGGGCACATTTAAGCACATAGACTGTCTTCTTACAGACCATCAGGAAGTCCTTTGCAAAATATTATACACAAATGGAATATTTTTGGAGAGGCTTTGACATATTTTAGCCCCTGTCTTGTTCCCCATATACATAGAAGACCAAAAAAACCTGAGACATCCACAACCTTCCTCGCAGCTTGTTTGCACAGTCTAATATGTCTCACTGCTTAGGAAAAATACCTAAGCATTTTTCATAAAATAATTCCGTTAAATATTCTATTTATTCCATCAACATCAGTTTTAGTAAAATATCCTTGTGCCCCTCTGTTTCTTCCATTCTTCCAAATACAGGCAGCCCCTTCTTAACGCTGTTTTGCATAGCACTGTTTCGCTGTGATGCTCATTTTAAATTGATACCTGATTCCACTTAGCGAGTTTCATTATAACGCTTGTGGTTGCCAGCTTAGGTCATTATAAACACTTGCGGTTGCCATCTTGGGTCATCAAATACTTTTGGTTTTACTTAACACTTGTTTTGCTTAATGCTCAGTTTTTGAGGAACTAATTAAGAGTGCTAAGCAGGGGTTGCCTGTAATTCCTCTCTTTCTGAAGTCAACATCCTTTAAATAAGAGAGAGCTTGAATAGGGACAAGGTAACTGATTGTTGGCCAGTGGGTGCCTTGTACCCAGCTACCTCCTCTGTGCTGTCTGAGCTGCGTTTTTCCTGCTAGAGACAGTAAACACTTGCATGGCACTCCTCACTTCCACCCTATGGCAGGGGAGTGTTGGTGCCTGCCACTTTAACGGCCTGAAGCCAGCAGCTGGCAGGTGCCTGATGAGGGCAGCCATTTTGGATTCAGCGCTGCCCATATAAACAGGGCATTTTGCTGCTGGAAGGCCAGGCAACAATATTGCCTGGCTGCAAGGCTGCTGGTATCATCTGGAGGCAAGGGAGGAGCTGTAGGGGATGGTCAGGAGGTTCCTGGTCCTGGGCATGACCTAAAACTGCACCCTGTCGGGAGTGGGTGGTCTGGTAGGGCTGCCAGTGGTACAGGAACCCCCAGGAAATGCCAGGCCAGTTACCACCCTCGTGAAAGGTGGGTTGGGGTGCCTTAACCCCAGCTCCCACCTTTGGGTCAGGTGACAATGGAGGTAGAGGGGACCAGGCACGGGTATGGTCACCTGAGCCACCCAAGGAGGGAAGCCCTGAGACCCTGAGTAGAGGGGGTGGTGTGGAGCCCCAAGTAGAGGGGGAGAAGAAAGAGAAGGCTGAGGGCCCAGTACACATACAGAACCTGAGTGTTACCCTGAAAGGGGCTCGAGTGTGCTTAGACCTGGTTGGGTAATTGGCTGGCCCCTACCCCAGTAAGGGTTGTGGGAGAGGCCCAACTGATGGTACGTCTGCTACCCAAGGAATGGACTAGCTAAGCCTATGGCCAAAGGATGCCCGCTCCAAGAGGGAGCAAGGAGGCATAAGTTGTCAACGCGAGAAAGAGACTCTGTGAGAGAGGGGTGGGGTGAGTGAGGCCCGAGTGAGAGGCAGGCAGTATGACTGTGTGTGTGACTGAGGCCTGATGGTGTGGCTTAAGCATGCTCTGGCTGTAGGCTGGGGGCACTGTAACATCTGGATGCCATCTGTGAGGCTTGGGCCGTGGTGTAGGGGAGATACGGAGTCGTAGACTCTCTCAAATGTGGGGGTGCAGTAATGGGCAGCCTCCTGCCTTATTTAACAGCATATTAATATTCCAACAAGGCGTGGCAAGTGAGACAGGCAGGCGGCATGCCCAGAGGCATGTGGGGGGGGCTAGCTGCTGCTAGCGGGGATACCCACTTTGCTACATACCCCATGCATAATGCAACACCTGTAAGCACTTATACATTTTTGTGCAGGGATGTGCTGGATATCTGGCACATTGGAGCAGACTCGATTAATCCGCACACAGAAAATGGTGGCGGTGTGCTTTTGAACCTTGGGTTGTCTTTCTGTCTCCAAACCTTCTCTGCTGTCTGCTGCTGACTACTGAGAACCATTTTAGGTGCACTGCCAGAGGCCAACTTCTTGACCTGTGATCCCTCAACCCTACCTGTCTCGCTTGGGCCTCACCAGCCCTTCGCAGAGGGGATTTTGCCCTCTAGAAGGATCACACCCATGCCTGGTCATGCACTCAGAAAAGATGGATCCCCCTTTCTATGGAATGGGGCAAGTCTGAATGGTCAAAATACTGTGAGATCATAAGTATTGGTGACATTAAGTGGGTTATAAAAAGATAACAGAAAGATTTATTAGAGAAAACAAGAACAAGCATAAGGAGTCAGTAACCATATGTTGAGATAGATGGAGGTCTAACAGTAAACAAACAAAAGAAAACAGCAGAAGAACATTAACCTGTTCTTACTCTAGACCTCAAATCCAAAGTTACAGTCCTTAGCCAGATTTACGAGGTTAGACTGAAGACCCTGCCTTTGACCCTTCAGAGTCTTCTGCATCCTCCTGTTAGCTTCTTTGCTTAGTTTGCTTTTCTTAGACCAGGGATGCTCAACCTCCGGCCCATGGAACCATCACATCTAGCCTGCGCGGCTCCCTATGGGGTGAGAAATTTGGCGGTAGGGGAGCAGTGGGTATTACAATAATCACCACCACCCCCTGCCAAATTCCCAGACCCCAAGTCTCACACTGCCATTTGCAGCCAGGCCACACCCCTTCTCCCAGGGGTTTGGTTTGGGGACAGGCTATGCCCCCTTCACCCCTGGGGCCAAGCCGTACCCCCTTTCCCCATGGAGTCAGGCCATGCCTCCTTTCCCCAGGGGTTCTGTTTGGGGGTGTCTGCTGCATTGTAGACCTGGCTCTTGGTGTCTTTCTGGAGATCCTGAGGAATAAAAACATGCCAAAGCAATTTCCCAAAGGAAGCACTTGCACACCAGATCCTGTGCTGGATCTCCTCATCAATGTTTACCTCTCTGAGAGGGGTGTCTACCGAGAAGAAGTGCTTGACTACCTCCTAGGGTGTTTTCCTTGATGGTAACTTTGAGACGGAGGTCACATTCATGACCATTACCTCTTCTAAGTTGAGGGCTGCTTAAGTTAATCAGTAGTTTACTGACACCTCCTTGGCTGTAATATAAAGGTACATCAGAATTACGTTTCTGTCAAATACTATAACAAAGCAGTACTCAACCCCCATATCTGGTTCATAGAGCTGTGGCAACTCCCAGCCAATGAAGTTCCCCACAAGTCAGGAAATTTGGTACTATGGGAGCAGTGGCAATCAATACTGCCAGCCCGCCTCCACCATCAAATTCCCAAGTCCTGTGCTTCCAGATTAGGGCCAGACCAAATGTCCCCTCCACCTGCCTCTCATACAGCCAGTTTGGGGCTAGGCTATGCCTGCTTCCCCCATGTGGTTGGGTCAGAGCCAGGAACACTTCCTTCCTGTGTGGCTGGATCAGGGCCAGGTTAGGCCAACTGGCTGAATCTGGCCCATGGAGGGACTGGGCACCTTCTGTCTGGCCTGTGAGGCAAAAAGGTTGAGTGCCACTGCTGTGATGCATACGTATAGGAGAACAATATGACTGAGCACAGCTTTGTACTAGCTGCAATTAGAGAGAACCTAATTTGGGAGAATATCCATGTATGTCACAAGGTGAACCCCCAGAAGTATCTTTGTCTTGGGGTGGATCCGTGACAGTCATGTATATACAACTGCTGCCTTCTGGGGAGATCACAGAATGCACATTATGTAAAATATTTTTGTTTCTTATTCACATTATATTTAATAGTTTATTTTGCTGTATCTCAATTGTTATAGATGGGCATTGGTATTGCTTCAAGATTTACTAGAGCAGGGGTATCAAATGCATTGGACTGCATGGACCAGATGAGGTGTGCGGACCCAGTCCACAGCCTAAATCAGGCCCATAGACTGGCCTCATGGGCCGGGTCCAACATGCAGGGCTGGTCCAGTGCAGGTGTCTCATGTAGTGTACAGCTGGGACCACACTTGGCCTTGCACATCGTGTGCAGTGCACACTCAGAACTGGTCCTGTACACTGTGTACAGTGTGTGGTGATGGGGCTGTTGCAAGCTGCAGTCCAGTCTGGTTCAGTCAGAACCCACCACTGGCCAGATGACAGTCTGTAGGTTGGATGAGACCTGTGTGCTGTATTTTTGACAGCCCTTTACTTGAGTGATATACTGTTGAAATCAATAGGAGGCTGCATGTTCTACAAGTCCATGCCAGGAGATTCCAATGTATAGTCCAGTATAGTTATACAATAGCTTATGTAAGAAAATATTTGTTTTATGCTACTCTTCAAAATAATATGATTCATTCAAAAGAATCGCCAAATGTTTCTTTGAATTAATTTAGTCTAGGTAGGGTCTGCTTACAGTCAGTTGCAATTCAGTATAAGTTCAGGAATTTTAAAATGTTGCCCACTAGATGCCAGTATAACCAAGAACTTCCCCCCCCAAAATAGACAACAAGGATAAAGCATGCAGCAACACTGAAACCTATGTGCTTTTAGCATTTCTGCAGAAAAGTTTTTATGTTCTTTGGCAGTAGTGCAAGGCTTGCAGCTTTCAGCAATCCAAGATTGTTTTGCAGCAATGCAAGATTATCTCTCCTTGACCAAAAGGCACAGTGTTGTTTCTGTGCCTACAGAGACTTAGAAAGGCTTCTATTAAGACAGTATTTACTAGCAGTCAGCACAGCAGTTTCTGGCTACCCAGAACAGTAATATTACTTCAATTTTGACCTTTATTATATGGTAAATTTTAAATGGCAACTCGTGCACCCAAAAGAACACAATAATATTTTTTCTTTCATAGATAGATAGATTCTGGCATTTCTGCAGGGTTCCAACTTCTATCTCACCAGCACTCCACTTGACACCAGCTGCCAACTAAACATCGAGCCATTTATTACTACCCTTTGAGCCTGATGATCCAGCCAGCTTTCTGTTCACCTTATAGTCCATTCATCCAACCCGTAATTCCTTAGCTTGTTTTCAAGAATGTTTTGGGAGACCATATCAAACGCCTGCTAAAGTCAAGGTATATCATGTCCATTGCTCTCCCCACATCCATAGAGCCAATCATCTTGTCCTAGAAGGCAATCAGATTAGTCAGGCATGACTTGCCCTTCTTGTATCCATGCCTGCCTTCTTTTCCAAGTGCTTAGAAATGGATTCCTTGAAGACCTGCTCCGTGATTTTTCTAGGGATGAAGTTGAAGCTGACCAGTTTGTAGTTTCCTGGGTCCTCCTTCTTCCCTTTCTTAAAGATGGACACATTATTTGCCCTTTTTCAATCATCCAGGACCTCTCCCAATCACCATGAGTTTTCATCACGTCCAACCCCATGGATTTATACACATCCATCTTTTCTAAATAGTCCCTAACCTGTTTTATTGCTGCTGTTGTCTGCTCATCTCCTCCTCAAACTGTACTGCCAGGTACAGTAGCTGGGGGCTGACCTTGCCTGTGAAGACTGAGGTGAAAAAGACATTGAGTACTTCAGCCTTTTCCACATCATCTGTCAGTAGGTTGCCTTCCCCATTCTGTAAGTGACCCACACTTTCTCTGATCTTCCTCTTGTTGGTGACATACTTGTAGAAACTCTGCTTGTTACCCTTGCTAGCTACAACTCCAGTTCTGGTTTGACCTTCCTGATTTCATCCTTGCATGCCTAAGCAATACTCTTATTCTCCTCCCCAGTTGTTTGTCCAGGTTCCCATTTCCTGTAAGCTTCCTTTTTCTGTTGTAGCTCACTGAAGAGTTCCTTGCTTCCCTGATTGCTCCCACCTTTCTGATTTTGGGTGAGCTTGTACCACCTGCAGTAGTCAGCACTAATTTCTTAAGGCCATCTTTAGCCAGATCACTCTTTGCTAGCACTGCAAGTCCTTTATAGGTAGAGAATAATGGATTAGAATTTAGTTTTAAATTGTATGGCCCAGGTGGATTGGCTTGTATGTTTTCCATCAAAACACAGTGAGGTACACAGTGTGAAGCAGTCCTGGGAAGTGATAATGCTAAAAGAAAAGTAGGGGTGGCAGTGGGTTACAGCTTAGAGGGATTTACAGAGACCTAAATCATCACAATTGTGTGGCTAAATGTGCAAAAAGATTACTTTTTATTGGACAAAATAAGGAGGTAGCTGAAGAAATTAAAAAACTGGAAAAATAGAGGAAGAAGCCTTGATCAATTTTATACATTGTATAGAGCTTATTTCTTACCTCCAACTTGTAAACCAATCAGCAAAAGAGTCAGAGCCAAGGTCAACACTGATATAACTTCACCAAAAACCCTGCAGCAGTGCAGTGTACACAGGGCTAAAAGAATCTTTCAGATTTTTTTTGAATTTTTGAATAATTTTTAAGACTTGTTATGGAATGCTGTGTCTGATTCTTATCCTATATTACAAGCTCTTTGAAGCTGGGCTAATTTCTTTACTGTTTACATTTATGGTGTGTAGCACGTGGAGCACTGGATCCTTAATTGATGGACTCATGGGCTAGGTACACACATTCAGAACATGGAGGTGGAATCTAAATTCCTTGATTTTCTGTAACCAGCATAGTTTAGATCAGTAGTGAACACAACACACATTTGCTCTTTGGTGAGGGACAAATCTTAGATTGTGTTTCACTGTTTTAAAGCCAGTCTGTGTGCACCACACTTCTGTTCTGTTATAGGTATATAATGGTTTTGTGTGCTGAGCTTATGTTCTGTTATGGTGTATAGACTGGTTTCTTATAACTTATACTTACTTACTTATACCAGTAAAAGTGTAATGTCTGTACCTGGCCATGGTGAAACTGCAATTGAGTGAATAATATTTGTCTTCATAGACATTATAGTACAATATTGGTAGTTGGTTATCTCAGTATTTAAAATGACATATTTTCAGCAAATATAACTTAATGGGGTTGCCCAAACTCTTGAATCGGTTTTCTTGAATGAATGTGCGACTAGGCCCAGAGTAGATGTACTGAACCAAATAATCTAACCACAGTTTACATACCTTCTTGTATTTGTTTTTTTGTAGGGTCAAACTTATTATCAAAGATTTACTGTGGTAGAATATGGTAAGTGTTGACTGTGTGTTTTTAGATGCAGAAAATAATCTTATTTCTGGCAGTAGGAAGGTTACATGTTGAGAGGATATTGAGACTCAGCTATTACAGTGATGGGTGTCTTTTTAAAAGTGTGCATAATAATACCACTGTAGATTTAAAGTGACTTCAGTGAAGAAGACCCTTTTTATGTAATTTATGGTTACATAAAAACGATTCTTTTATGTAAATTAAGAGAAACTACTCTGAAGTTAATAGGGTTGTATTTGTGTAAATGGGTACGAGAGAGAACCCATTCCCAGCATGAGATTTGGAAGATAGAAGGCTATTTAGGAAACTCATTTTGTACATTTTATTTTGTTTATTTTTAAGTATGTGATATTGAGAATAATTGCAGGAGACAGGAAGGGTTTGGGTTTGCTTGTTCATAACCAGTAGCTACTATGGGGCATGGATTGTATGGGATGTTTCCTGATCATCTGAATGGATGATTGCCACTTTCCACTGTGGAGAAAGGCAGAAACTCCAAATATGCCTGATCATATGCTTCAAGAGAACATTCCTTTTCAATTCTGAATGATCACCTGTGTGAACTGAAATTCACTGATAGCAATGTGGAATCACTAGGTTTACTGATTTCATCTCTCTTGATATGACTTGAGGGAAAAAAAGCAGTGATATGTTGGGTCCCAGTCTGTACAGACAGACCTCTGTACCCTCTTGGAAATCTATTTAAATCATAGGTCTGAGCCTTTAATTCATACCAGTTTTAGTTCAAAAGATTTGTCTTTAGGAAGCCATAGAAATATACTCTGTATTATACAGAAATATTTGTCAGTGATACTTTCTCTCCTGAGTTTGAATTTAATACTTTCCTCTTAATATTATTTAAATTTTCCATTTGAATTTTTTTTAGTGTTGCCAAAATTTGAAGTTACTCTAAAAGCATCATTATATTCTTCAAAAGGCGCTGATTTAGTGGGTACTGTCACTGCGAAGTAAGTAAATCATAAATATACATGTTTCTCTCACAATTGATATGTATCTTAATAAATCATAAAGTAGATATTATAACTCAAAATGTGGACATAAAAATATCAAGTCATTGTTTCCTTCAAGTGCCAGTTTAGCTATTGAGCACAGTGTGTGTTTCATGTGGTTGATGGTACATGACTAAAGACATTTAATATCTGCTTTTATCAAATGACAGACTTTTTAACCTAAGATGGCATGGAGCAGTTTATATTCTATAATATTCTTATCGAGCTGCATCTTATTTGAAACACTTTGTATTGCATTTTTTAAAACAAGAAGCTATAATTGATCAGGGAGGAACCTTAATTAATTAATTAATTTTGCCTGATTCAATCCTTTGTCATCATTTTTTATAAAAGTTCAATTTGAAACGAATACTATTTTGAAAGGAAAAGTCAAGATGTTTTATTTCAAAAGCATCAACATAAAATTATCCCACTTTAATGTAATATTCCATATCCCCTTTTCTCATACTATTTACCAAACTCAACCAGAATTTGGGAATAGTTTAGGCACTCCTGAAGGTGAATTCTAGTGCATTTAATTTTTGGCAAAAATTTTTGCCCAGCTCCATTTTGTTGTTGCTAATCTGTGGAAGTATGACAGACTTTAGTAACGTTGCATACCTCAGTTTCCCTGACTAGCTTGTATGCAGGACTCCCTCCCAATGTACACAGGACTAGGAGATAGCTGCCACTGCAGCTGGCAGAGCTCTCCTGGCCCAGCATGCATTGGGATCAGCTCCTGTGCTCCTTGTCAACCCCTGGGCTAGCACCTCTGGGGAGCCTGCAGCAGGCCAGAACAGGGTAGGAACTGCTCTGTATTGGACTGCTCCCAAGAGGGAGCACATGTAGACATGTTCCCAGTGTAGTTTAATCTACTTAATTTGTTCTACATTATACAGGTACTTGGCATAGATAAGCATTGTTTTGTAATAGGTGTTCCATGTGGTTGAGTGGGGGAGAGGACAGCATTTTCCAATTCTGTGTTCACCTCCCTGCCATGATTTACAAATTCATGCTCTTATTGAGAATAAATCGATTGCAGCTTAAAAAGTCATCTCTTTTCAAGTGGTGCGTGTTCTAGATGTTTATGTAATTTAAGGGGGATAAAATTTTGGTTCACTTTTTTTGTCATGAATCCTTAAAAACTCCAAACCCATTGGGTGATAACGCTTACTCTAAGTGTGCTTGACATGTTCCTTCCAGGTATACTTATGGAAAACCAGTGAAAGGAACTGTAACAGTCATTTGTTCTCTTCTCCTCTATTGGAGAAACCAGCGAAATACCACACAAACAATAGAGGTGAGTTTTTGGTTGACAGGTTCCTAGTGTGATAGATTTATAGATTTTAAATTTATGGGGCCAGAAGGGACTGTTGTGCTGATTTACCTGACCTTTTGTATAATGCAAACCAGAATATTTCACCTAGTAATTTATGCATCAACTCTGAGCTTGATCTTGAGCATACCTTCCAGAAAGAAATTCAGTCTTGATTTAAAGGCTTCAAGCCATGGTGGATCAACTATGGCCTTTTGTGGAATCAGATTTTTCAATTGTAAACGTTTTATGCAAGGCATCAGACTGTTGTATTTCTAAGAGAAATATCATGAACAAATGTTATCACAGTGAATATATAATGGTTAATCATAATAACACCATCATAAAACATTGCTAGGATTTTACTGTAACACTGTTATTGAAAAGAATGCTTATGAAAAACAAGAACCTCTAGTGTTGATATTCCATAATTATAATTTTGTACTGAACTTTACACTTTAACCAGAAATAATTGATAATGAATAAAAAGCTGTTCTGATTTTAGGTGCTTTGAATGGGGGGGAAATGAAGAAACAAATTAAGACCATATTTTCTTTGTTGCAGATAAATGGATCTGTGAACTTCACTTTTAGCTACCTGGAGATGCAAAATTTAACTACTCCTCAAAATCAGTGGTATGGAAGTGACTTCGTGGACGGAGGGCCAGTAGAGATTACTGCTATAGTTACTGAATCATTGACAGGTATGTTATTTAATATAAGAGCTAGGTATAGAAATTTACATTTTTACCAGTATAAGTGATTGGAAACTGGTCTATACCTGTAAGAGAACAGAATTTCAGCATACGCAGACTGGTTTAAAAATGGCAGAACCTGGCCTAAGATTCACCTCCCCTCTTCCCCCCCCCC
>NW_017729027.1:16855509-16861938 GCF_001723915.1 Gavialis gangeticus | reverse complement strand
ATGCATCCACCCATCCCCACGACTAAAGGCCAAATGTGTGGGCATGTCTACACATTGTCCTATCGTGATGTAGGGATGCGCGCTATGTTGCCGTACAGCATGCTGTGGTGACATAGTGATTGCGCGGGTCCACACATGATTGCCAGCTACGTTGCCATAGTGGCATGTTCCCTGGTTAGTGAGCCACTATGATGACGTAGCGGCAAAATTTAAACCACGTGCTATGAGCACAGCACAGTAAATATCCATACTGTGTTGTGTTTTAGTACTTCTAAAAGGTGACGTGTAAATGTGCCGTGTGTTCTGCTCTGTTTGCTACTGATCTAAACTACACTGATTACATAAAACCACGTAACTTAGATCAATTTTGCCTCAGGCTTTTTGAAAGTCTGTACCTAGCCATGATGCCTTTCTGTAGAATCCAAATACTGAGCTACAATGTAACAACTTATTATGGAGCTTAAAAAGCACTGAAGCAGGATCATATGTTGAAAGCAAAGTATTTTTATTGGTGTTATCCTCTTACATAACTATATTGTTTGAATCATTGGAGGAATTAAGGAACATGCATCTGATATCCTGTTTGGGTACATGGCAAAGATGTGGGATGGATCCATGGAAGCACTGTTCAGTGTTGTGTATCTGCTGCTAAGGGGAAGGATGCTTATATACCTGTATACTAACACTCGGTGGACAGGATGGTGGCAACAGAATGAATTGGGCTGCTGGAATGACCATAAAAATATGATTACCTAGAGCATGAAGAGGATCAGAGAGAACTTGTTTAAAATATTTTTTTCTAATAAATAGTAATAGTTTCTTCTACACATGGTTTTCCAACAGGAATCTCCCAAAATTCAAGCACCACTGTATTTCCAAAGCGGAGTGACTACATCATTGCATTTTCTGACTATCCTAAAGTTCTAAAACCTTCTCTGAACTTTATAGCTACTGTAAGTTCTCCCATTTAATTGTGGCTTATTCATGTGAATACAAAGATGTCAGAGTTGTGTCTGTGCTTCTCCTTAAAAGGTTAGGTTAGGGGATTTACAAATGTATATAATGCATTTTTTTTAATTTTCACTTCAGTTTTTTTTTTTTTTTTTTTAAAGTAAATTATCTTTGGTTGATTGAAATCTGTGTGCTATAATGGTTATAACTAAAAAGAGTCTCCAATTTAGGTATCCAGGTTGTTCACGAGCCCTGATTTGGTTTTTCTTTAATTTCATTATTGGTTCCCAGACAGACATTGGGGAACCCTACTTAATACCCACTTTCAGTTTGACATTAAGTGGTTGATGACTGCTCTTTTAGCATGATTATCTCCCCAGGATGCCTGTTATCATGTTTCACCATATTTCCTCTTATTGCCTCTAAGAATGTTGTGTGAGATGGAATCAGCTGTATTGGATGCACTCTGCTGTATCAGATGCACTGCTCAGCCCCATCCACAAGGGCTTTAACCTTGTTACAGATGGAAATCAGGTTGGTTAGACATGCGTTGTTCACAATAAACCAATTCTTCTCTACTGGTAAGGAGAAAATTGAGAAGATCCTCCTTCCATCGTTGGTTTCTGCACCATCTGTAAGAAAAAGTTGTCCCCATGAAAATCCAACAGCTTGCAAGACAGTCTGCATACTGCTATGTTATCTTTCAGCTGGTATCACTGTAATTAAAATACTCTACAAGCACCAAGTCCTGTGATTTGTATGCTGGTTTTGTGGTCTACAGTTTGCAACTGCCATGACTTCACCCTTGCAGTTTTCCCTTTTTACCTTAACCTAGACACTCCTACTTCATTGTGTACCTCAGAATAAGTATATATAGCTTTAATATACGGAGTAACACCTCTTCCTTCTCCCCCCTGCCTGACCACCCTAGACATGCTATATATTGGTCTATGTCAATATTCTCATCAGTTGAATTATCCCACCAAGTTTCTGTTATCTTGACTAGTCCCAGTTTTTGCTTATTTCTTACATTATAATGAACATTGGGTATCTGCAGGGATCCTGGTTTTCTCTGATAAAAAAATAAAATCCCAATTTTTGAATGAACTCCCCGACTTCAAATCCACATTTTCCCATGATTAAAATAAAACACCACTATATATGGTGTTTTATTTTAATCATGGAAAAATGTGGATTTGGGGGTTTTTTTTAATCTAAAACTAGGGTATTTTTTATCAGAGAAAACCAGGATCCCTGGTTATCTGCATATGGTTAAGTGCATAAGTACATACGCTGCTTAAATAAATAGGAACTCTTGTCTATTATGTAATGTAATGGCATGCCCTTTATCTACATAAAAACTGTCAACTTCAGGGCAGGTTCTAGATCTGCTTCTATCAATTTTAAGACTGTTATTAGAAATATAAGAGACCCTGAGAAACACAGTAACAAGTTTTAATGAGGAGCAGAAAGCTCAGTACAGGCTGTTCCTATAGTTAATTACATTTGCACACATTGGATTTGTATAAATGTATATATCAGGTAAAGAACAGTTTGTTTTTTTTAATGCCAGGGTCATTCACTTAAACAGAATGTACTGTATTAGCTTTGCTTATCTTACACATGATGTCAGCATAGAACTATCTCTTATTTCTGCTGTGAAGTGGGAATGACATGAAAAAGTAAATGATTTAAGACATACGCTGAATCTTCACATGTTGCAAGGCATCATCACTGAAACACTGGTAGTGCCTTGAGGAGAAAAGGGCAAGGTTTCCTAGCACACCTGTTCTGTGTCATCATTTAACAGTCAAAGCCAACATGTGAAGTGTCAGGTTTGGAATTTAGCTTGCCTGCTTACGAAGTTGCAAAGGGTTTAGAAATACATTGATACATTAGAAGTCGGAGGAGAGTTGTTTCAGAAATATAATAATGTCATAAAAATGAATATGTTGTTGAACTTTGAGTCACGGAGTTTTATTTTGGGCTGCCTGATGGACCTTTTTTTTCTGTTTTGTTTTTTTTAGCTGAAAGTAATGCATTCTGACAACAGTCCTCTAACAGCTGAAGACAGACAAAATTATGTCACCATCACTGCGGAACAGTCAGACTCAGTTTCTCACCGATCTTTGTTTTCTCTAAGTGAAAATGAAGTTGCGCAGCAGGGAAATGAATCAGTTCATTCACTAAGTTACAGTGTCCCAGAAACAGGAATTGTTCAGATTGAAATTCCAATTCTGGCTACTGCAAGAAGTCTACAAATGAAGGTACTGTTTGGTTTGTGATATCTCAGTGCACTAAGCCAACAAAATGAAAAGAATGTGAATGATGTGGCTTGTCAAACGTGCATTATCCTGCTTCTGTGACGATTGATATGGACAGTGTTAAAAATCTCTGAAAACTAGTCAGCCCTCAACTCCTCGTTAATTATTCCTTTAAGTGATGTATGAATCATGGGATGCTGGTCTGACGTGTTGTAATTACAGTTCATCAGAGCAGACTTGATTAATTGAGTCTGTTGAAATATGCTAATTAGCGTGCTCCAGCAGCCTCCACGTCATGTGTATTCAGTGTCCCCACACTTCAAAATGATGGTGGGGGCACTTTAACTAAAGCTCATTGAACGAGCTTTAGTTAAAGCATCCCTGCCACCATTTTGAAGCACAGGACACTGAATCCACAAGATGCTGTGGGTGCTTTAATTAAAGGAACTCTTGGGAGCTGCTCTAATTAAAGCACTCCCCTCCCTTCCATAGCATATGTAAAGAGTGCTGTGTGAACGGTATCTATGTATCCCTGAAAACAAGTTGTCATTTATTAAGGGCCTTTCCTTTGAGTCCTTTCAGTTCTGGAGAAAATGGTGCTATGTGCAGGTCTAGGAGACCCCCTGCAAAGTGTCTGGTTAGAGCTTGTGATTGAAGGAAATGACAGCATTTCTCTGCCTCAGAGACCAAAGCAGTGCAAAGCCAATCTCATGCTGTCACTTTTCCACCACATTAAGAAGGGCCCAGGAAAATAGGAATCTCCCAATATGGTTTTTCAAAAAAGACACTTCCCATTCTTAATAAACTTCTTTGAGATGATTCTAGCTCTGTGTTGCTGCTGCAGAAGGAGAACAGGTACCTTTTAATTTTTTCTTGAACCTGCTAAGCTGGTTCCAGATGCACTTTTCTACAAAAGTCTTCACTGTGTATCCATCCCCACCTCATATTACATGCACTTATTTTTGCTTTGATAAATCTGGTCATCATTACTATGATGAAAATTGTTTGTGTAGAATTTATTCTTTGTACATTTTTATGTCTCACACTTTTAATATTGGCATATAAATGAGCTTTAACTAGATTTTATAATTCTACCTATAGACTTTTTGATCTTGTCTTGCAGGCTAGTTTTCTTGATGGTGAAACTAGTATAACAGTTGATGATGTATTTAATGCCCCCAGCAAGACTTACCTCCAGATAAAAAGCCCAGGACAGGATGTAAAGGTGATAGTTATTCAAATTAGATTGAACTTAACAATAAAATATTTCTGTAAATTATTCATTGTGGGCTTTCTTATCCATATCATTATGCTCTTTCTCTAGGCTGGAACACCTTTTGAGCTGAGTATTGCAAGCAACATGCCAATAAAAGAGTTCAATTACATGGTAAGTTACTATTTTTTCACATGTGATCAATTAACTTAGATGAGTAAAGCAATGTTGTTGAGTATTTCAGAGATGTGTAATTCTTGCAATAAGTAAAAAGAAAAGAATCCTTACAGCACATTTGTTCAGAGAAACTACCACTGACTGTCCCAACAAGAATGCCTCTCAGAGTTCTGTTGGAATGTGCACTGAAGACAGTTCTGACATTATTTTAAAGGAAGCAGTATATCAGGCTAGCTGATTTGTCAATGAAGTGGAACCATGGGAACAGAATTAGCTCTCACCAATGAGCCTCAGGCAAAGTGATAAGAGTGGTTGGATCCCCTCCCAATATCTCAACACAAGTTAGGCTGGAACACTGTTAACAAGATACTTACCATAGTGCAGGAGTCCTTAACCTCCTGCCCACACTGCACCCCCTATATATCAAAAGTCCTGAAAGTAAATTAAAAAAAGGTTTAAAGTGTATGGTAGTTCTCGTTTGATTTTATTTTTTACTTGAAGAATAACAGAAATGTCAGGTGTAGTCTTTATGAAATGATGGATTTGGAGGACTGAAGTATGTATGTGGTGAGTTTTTTTTTTAGTTTTTAAATGAAAAATGATTTTGAATTATTAATAAGAACAGATTTGCTTCTCTAACTTTTAATAGGCAGCTTCCTTGAGTTAAATTAGCGTTAAAATTGCTGATCAAAAATAGGTGAAAGAATTCAGCAGTTGTCTCAAAATTTGAAAAAAAATGGTAAAAGCTGTAACAGAGAAAGCCCCTCTAAATTTTAAACTGTCTGATTAAAATTATTTACCTTTTCAATTAGATTTCAATTGCTTTTTCTCTGCCTGTAAATACATGTGAAGCATAAGTACCAGAGGGAACAGTAGAGTTTTTTGAGCTGAAGAACAATGTAGTACAAGAACAAATAGATATAATGTGTTTGTGAATAATTTTAGATTGAACAGCAGAAGGTTTCTAATGATCAGAGGAATAAGGTTCTGGAACAGCTTTCCAACCAAAGCATTGCAGCCAAGCACCAAAGCAGATTTTAAATAGAACTGGATTAATTTATTAATGGACTGTTTGATGTACTTGCTTGGGAGGAATATATTTCAGAATCCAGGAAGTGTGTTCCCTATTATAATGTTTTTTGTGTCCCCCACGATATCTTTATTATCATATTATTCTTGTGCTATTTCTATACTTGTTCACAACATTTCCAGGAATAAAAGGGTAGACAAGTTATGAATGTAAATATATTCATAATTCTTCCATACCACACCTCACACAACAGATAAACCACCTCTTCAGGCCTTCTCCAAAAGGGAACAGGTTCATATATTTTCTGTTGAAGGTCATTGTTCACTGATTCTCTGGTTACTTGCATTAGTTTGTGATGGTAACACAGTAGCTTGAAATGACTTGGATGTCATTTATTTTCCACTTTAGGTGGTATCTAAGGAACAAATTGTGGCTTTTGGCAAAAAAGTTACAACAACCTTCACTTTAACAGCAGAAAATTCTTGGGCTCCTTTGGCATGTATAGTTATTTTCTATACTACTGAGACTGGAGACGTGGTAAATGATGTTCTGGTTATTCCTGTTCAACCTGTTTTTGAAAACAAGGTAGGATATTAAGCTTGAATTTGGCATAACTTTTTTCTAGGGCTGCACTGATAGAGATTTTGGGAGCTGATACCGATAGTCAACTTTTAAGGAGGTATATTGGCCAACACGGATATGATTTCCAATACAGCTGTGTGCAGCTGGTAAGCCTTGGATGGGGAGGGAAGGGGTGTGGGAGGGGCACATCAAGGCTCCTGTGGTGAAGGAGG
>NW_017729027.1:16845196-16855186 GCF_001723915.1 Gavialis gangeticus | reverse complement strand
TGGCTTGTCTGGGGGCTGCAGGATGGGGGGTGACTTCCATTGCTGTGTGCACCCCAGGACAGCATGAGGGGTGTGTCCCTGGATCTGGGTAGTTGGGCTGCAGCTGTGGGCTGGGGCTAGAGCTGCACCGGGTTCTTTCTGGCATGTCAGGGGGAGGGCAGGGGTTGGGGTGGGGCTGCGCTGCGCTGGGAGGGTGGTTATGGGGGAGTGGTCTGCAACCACCCCAATTTTGCCGTGGCCCCCCACTTCCAGTGCCTCCACCTCTGCCCACCCCAATTGCAACCTGGCCCAGCCCCCATGTGCCGGGAGCACAGCCCCGAGCGTGGCCCCCATGCCCCGGGAAGAGCCTGGCACAGTCCCGGCCCCAGTCCACAGCTGCAGCTCCCCCATCCCGCACAGATCCGGGGGCACAGACCCCCACCCCCATGTCCTCCCAGGGTGTGCGCAGTGGCAGGAGCCACCCCGTGCCCCTTGAACAAGCCGTGGCTCCGTCCTGTGCCTGCCCTACCCTAGCTGGGAAGCACCTGCCCCAACCCCTGCGCCACTCCCTGCCTCACTGCGGGGGACACTGATCTACTCCCCTTACGGCTCTTCCCTCCCCTCTCCCCTTCAACCACAACAGACTTACTAGCTGCGTGCAGCTCTCCACATTGCTGGGCTGTGCTTCTCAGCAGCTATGTGCTGCGCTGCACGCATGCACGGGCATTTATTGGCCACGTCAGGCCAATTTCTGATACAGTCAATTTTCTTTATGTCGCTGCTGATCTGATATCGGACTGATATATTGGTGCTCCTCTACTTTTTCTTTGTTTCTTACTCAGGGTCCCTCTGCATGTTGGATCTAATGCATGATCCATACAATCGCACATCCTGCCTCGTGCATAGCAAGAGGTGCCATAGTGGGATCGTGTATTAGTTCCCCTTGCGCCTTATTGTTGGTGCAGGGGGTGCCTAGAGATCATGATCTTGGGCTCTCTGTGCTCCAGCTTCCATGGCTGTGAGCCCCACAGTTGATGGGGCTCGCACTGGGGCAGTATTCCTGGTGCTGTCTGCGCTGCAAGCCCTTGTCAGCTTCAGAGCTTACAGTGGGGGCTGTGGGAAAAATGCTGCCACCACTGCGAGCCTTGTGAAGTGCGGGGCTCGCAGCAGGGGCAGTGGGGAAAACACTGCTCCTGTTGTGAGCCTTGTAAGTTGCAGGGCTTGCGCCAGGGAGAACAGTCTTGTTTATAGTAAACTAACTTGAACTAATCACATTTATTTTAGCTACGAGTGTCATGTTTGCTACTGGTTCATACTTTTCACACAGTTCAGTGCAGTGAAGATCTGCCTGATTTTTTTTTTCTTTAAATTCAATTTTACAACAAGAGTTTATAATCAAATATGGTTCTCTGATGAGGAAAATAGAAAATTATTAATCTAAAACAGGAGGTCTGAACTGGCATCTACCACAGCCAGGGTGGGATGCATTGGAAATGCCTAGATGAAGGAACTCTTCTCTTCATGTAGGACAGGTGCGGGCAGTTATTTTGGGTGGAGGGCTGCTTACTTGAGTTTTGGCAAGCCATCAAGGGCCGTATGACAGGCAGCCAGGGGCAGAAAAATATTAATTTTTTTAATTTTTTAGGGGTCCCGTGGACCAGATGGAATGGCTTGGTGAGCCTCATCTGGCCCACGGGCCGCATTTTGCCCACTCCTCCTGATGTAGGAAGACATCCTGGATGTATATTGACTTGTGGTTTCCACCTCCCCCAGGCCCTTTCCCACCTGTTTACACATGGTAAAACTTCTTCATTACTAGGGAAGTTCCAGGATACCTGTGGAAGGGCCACTTATGACCCTATTCTGCAGGCTGGAAGTGTAACCCACGGGCCAGTATGTGTTACACACTCATGTCTCTACAAAGGAGGGGGGATGAGGTCATGAAAGGTTTTTACTGCTCCCGTTTTGAGAAGCTGATAGTTTAGATCCTCATCTTTCTAGTTCTGAGTTGTAGAATTCCAGTATATCCCCAGTTCCATTCTCAGTATTGGCCAAAGTAGCAGTCATCCTAGGATGCCTCTGAGGGATGATGGTCCTTACTTCCTATAGACCCAAGACTCTCCTGCAAACCTAGATTCTCAACTACTAATTAAGCTAAGGAGCTACTGAGAGAGAGAGAATCATTAGCTGACCCCAGATAATACTGTGTAATTGAAACTTATCTCTTCCTTCTTTTTTTTCAGATCACAATATCTTGGAGTAAAGATAAGGTCAGTCCATCTGAGAGAGTCTCCCTGAGAATCAGTGCAACTGAATCCAGATCTGTAGTTGGACTTTCAGTTGTTGACAAAAGTGCAAAGTTGTTAGGAGAAAAGGCTGATATTACAGAAGATGCTGTAAGTAAATGAGGAAGAAAAAGCTTTGTGTATACCGTGTTTCTATAAGACAAGATTATGGAAAGGGAACAGTTTTTATGTAATATAAATAGTAGTGTAACTAAGTGGGGATAACTGGAATGTCAGCTATGGGCACTGACTTAAGGGGAGGGGGCAAAAAAATAGCAGCCACCACTACTCTTCCAGTCACCACTGATAGCCTAGCAGTGGCCGCTGCTCTGTATGCCACTGTCACTAAGCACAAAACTGCCCAGTTATGCTTCTGCGTATAAGTAGCATGTCTGACATACTAATAAATGGAACATTCTTAACGTATGTGATCATCTCTTACTCATGCGTAATCTGTCAATGTCTTTGCTTCTGTGTATAGTATTTGTAAGATGAGACCCCTTATTTGTAATTAAGCTTATTCTGTACTATGGGGTTTTCATTTCTTAGCTGTATTCTACTCAGCTTTTCATCTTTTTCCAGGGCATTTGAACTTCATCCAAGAAATGCTCAGTTTTCACTCAGCTCCCTTTTTTCCTTTAGGAAAAGAAGGAAGATGGAAAAGCTCTTCCTGAACTTTGGGTTCTTTAAAATGAATAATTAAATAATACATTAAATAAAAACATTAAAGTTTGTTATTTTTGAAGATGGGAAAAAATTGTAGTTCTTCATGTATTCCTTTTACTTTCAGCATCTCCAAGCGTATAAGTAGAAGAAACAGCTGATGATGGGTAAAATTTTCCAAAATGTCTAAATAGCTTGGTGGCCTTATTACCATTAAAGTCAGACGCTCATAAAAATTCTACCCTATTTCATTTGTTTTTAACACATTTTTGCCTTGTTACATTCATACATGATTTCTGATTTTCCTTTTCTCTTTATCTGGAGAACAGAGAGGTTTTGCCTGAGGTATAACTCTAAAAATTATCACCCTGTGAAATATATTTAATCTAAAGAATTGGAAACAGTTTGGATTAGTCATCATTTGGATTATTTCATTTTTGTTTTCTTAGGTGCTCCATGAATTATATTTGTACAACACAAAGCAATTCTTTGCCTCAGTTAGAAGTCCCTTCCGTGTCTTTCAGGTAAAACTTAAATTTAGAGACTGAGGGTTTTTCTTATTTATTTGTAGATCGTCTGCTGAAAGAAAATGAAATCAACGTCTCCAATAAAGTCTGAGACAGTGTGCTGTTCTGTAGTTAATATTGTCTTTATCAAAAGAGCATCAGCTGGGGGGGAATTAAGAAATATTTTATAAAACTCTAAAAATTAAAGTAGTCATAGAATTTTAGTGGGCAATACTGAATATGTTAATCATGTACAAATCTTGGAACGAAAGCATGTGAAATGCATGACAATCTGCTATGGATATTGAAGACTCTACGTGATTTTTTTCCCCCCATAAAGATAAAAAATTGTGCCCAAACCAGTATCTAATAGTGCTGAAAAGATTCTTATTTAGAAAACATGTTGTGTTATGTACAATTCTGGCTAAGCATCTGTAGGAAATTTGTTAAAATGGACTTTCATTTTCTTAATATAAGAAAGAGAAAATAGACAAGCACTGCATGTGCCCTAGACTGAAATACGTTTTACATATTTTATTTAGAAATGCAACCTCTGGGTATTAACTGATGCAAACCTTGCTGAAGATGAGGATCTTTTTCTCTGTAAGTTGTATACACAGACATAACCAAACCACTGCAGTCTTTAACATTTGGAGAGTTAAAGATAAGCAAAGGAGGCCAAGTTCTGGTTAGTTACACCAGGGCAAACACAAAATAACTCCTTAAAAATCTATAGGGTTATATTTAACCCTGTGAATTTAAGGTGAGTTCGGCTTACATAATTTATTTTTATCTTTATAGTACGTAGCTGAATAACTGCAAGTATGTCATTATTGGTGGAGGTGCCAAAAGACTGATTTGAGCTTGAAGACAAATTTCTAAAATAGATATTCCAAATTTAATCCCTTCTCTTATAGTTGGAGCAGGTCTCCACTTTGGAACTACTGTGATTTAGTTAAACATGATAGGATGCACTGAAGGCAGGTCTCAGTCTTTGTGAGCTCAGTGAAGAAAGCATCCTGTCATCCAGCTAATGCGTAAGTGTGAGTGCATAAGCATATTTTATAGAGACAGAAGAAGTCTCTACAGTCTCGCTAGGCAAAGTCTGGGCTGTGGGCTGAATCAGGCCTGTGGTGTACTCCATTTCCCAGCAGGCCCTGCCCATGTCACTGTAGCTGGTTTCCATGGAGACCCTAGGTGCAGCAGAGCCCTGACAATGCAGGGCCAGGGTTTCCATGGAGAGTGGCTCCAGCAGTGCTGGCAGGGCACACGGCTGGACAGGGAGTGGTTCTGGGACCAGGATCTTGTGGTGGTGACAATGTAGTCTGGACTCAGGGCAGAACTACGATTTGCTGCCCACACACCCCAGGCAGGAGCATGCAGGTAGCAGATTGTGGCTTAGCCCTGGCTCCAGACCATGCTGTGACCACTGCAAGATCGCAGCCCCAGCCCCGGAGCAGCTCCCCACCCTGCCACAGGCCCTGCCAGTGCTGCTGGGCTTGGTTTCCATGGAAATCATGGACCCACCCTGTCATGGTGCTGCTGCTGCTGGAGTCTCCATTGAAACTGGCTGCAGCAACGTGGGCAGGGCATGCTGGGAAATGGAGTCCAGCTGCTGGCTGGATCCGCCGTTTTGCCCACCCCTGCTCTACGTCCCTCTTGCAGCCTGCACAGAAGGATTTTTTTACTTTGACTGGCTAGTTACGCCAGACTTGAGGCTCAAGATTAGATCTTAAGAGTGTGGTCCTGCTCACACTAGTAGCCCTAATCTTTGTAAAAAGTCCTATAGATTTTATGCACGTTGGCTGCTCTCATGAATAAGGCTTTAAAGATTAAACCCTACAATGTTTTGAGACATATTGATAGAAAGATGTGATACAAGTTGCAAAGGGGCTTAAATCAATTGGCTTTAATTGGGACTAAGGCTTCCAACTGATTTGGGTGCTTTTGGAAATACAATTTGGACTATTTGGGAATTTTTTCTCTCTGCTGATATCTTGGCATCTCAGAGTCCATTAAGGGTCTTAGTTTGGGAGGTATTTGCAACTTGCATCAGTTTTAAATGTCACTGACTCATCACCCTCTGGCCTTCATAGAATCATATGGTGAGTATGATTATTTAAAAAAAAATCATAGAGATCTTAAAATTGCTTTTGAAGTAAAAATAACAGTGCAGTAGTCTAAAATTAGTTTATGCTATTTTGTAATACTGTTACCAAATATATTGCAAAATTCTAAATAATTATACACCCACCAAACCATGCTAATTTGGTTGTTTTTTGCTATGTAGAATTTTCTACTGTTGGATACTCATTTTCATTTTGTAGATGATGACATACTAACCTTCATGGATTCTGACACAGAGACACATTTTCCAGTAAGACCGTCTCCTCCCAGTTATCCACATGTAAGGATGTATTTTCCAGAGACTTGGCTTTGGATTGACTCTAACACTAGGTAAAACCTTTGAAGAAAATTGAGTTATAGTTACACATATTAAAGTGGACTTTGGGCATATATTTGTACTTTTCTTCTGCTACATTGTAGACAGTGTTTTGCATAGAATGCCGAAGAGGAGTTCTGGGTAAAAATGTGTCATTAGTTATATTGCAGTACCATCTAGAGGCCACAGCTAAGATTGTGAAGGCCCACCAAGACTTGCATTATCCAAATGCATTTTAAGAGAGTATTCCTGCATGAATGGGTTATAATCTATATAAATGTCCCTTTGCAGAAACTGAGATACAGAGACAGTGAGTGACTTTTCTCTTATAACACAATAAATCTGTGGTAGGCCCAGAAAGTAAATCACATTCTACTGTGCATTTGTCTGAAGTCTTAACCCCAAAACCATCATAAGTTGCCTAATTGGCAGCACAATCTAAGTTTCAATACACTGTGTTTATTGTAATCATTCAGACAACAGTGTCTGGAGGTTTAGGAAAACAGCCAGCGAGTAAAGAGTATTTTTACAGGATATGGAAGAAGGCATTATTTTAAACTGAATTATATATAATTCATTTTGATTATTACATTTGTGCCCTAACACATTTTTAAAAGAGACAAGAAATGAAAAACAGATAAAAAAAACCTTTCCTGTTATGAGTTTGAGCTATATTTCTGACACATTTTAAATACTTTTTTTAATTGAGAAATGAATTATTGCTTTCAAAATTCTGGTGATCTTCCTGTTTTTAGATCCAGCAAAGACATCACAATGGAAGTAACTGTACCTGATACCATCACTTCGTGGGTAGCCAGTGCTTTTGTAATGTCTGAAAACCTTGGTCTTGGAATACTGACTGCTCCAGTGGAGGTAATAAATTATAATTTACACTAGTCTAACAACTTAGTTTGGAGTTGTCCATTAGCACTGATAGTTACAGCCTGATTGCACATGACATTTTTTCCTTACCAAGGTAATCAGGTTCTATATAAAGGCCCAACTGAAATCAATGGGAAAAATCTCTTTAAAAGCAGTTGTTTATATCCTCTCTTGCCTTTATCCATAAATAACTATGATGCTTCAGCCTCATTCAGGATAGTTGTCTGGGCATCTGTCTTCCTGAGAATTTATGTAGACGGGGTTCTTTGGGTAAATCTGATATCAGGTTGGTCTAATAAAAGATATCAGATTTACCCAAAGAACCTTGTCTGTCCATGTCTTTAAATCAGCGTGGCTACAACCTACACCCTGAGAATTTGTGGCATTAGTCAAATGAAGGGACTGATTGTGCCCCAATAGTCTGGGCATGGAGAATCCTTTCCATGTCAAGATCCTAACATAGTTATCTTGGACATTCCAAAAAGCTTTCTTGGGTGGAAGAATGCATGCAAAAAGAGGTTATAAGGAGGGGGCCTGGACACGGAAGAAGTTTACGGGCTAGTTAAATGACATTTTCTTCACATTGGCCTCAAGGAGGGAGAAATCATGTAGCTGTTACCCTGCCTTGACCTTCAGACGTTCATCTTTATGATGGGGGAAGTGTTTAAAAGATGGATCCTTGACACACGTTTATTTAGATACCAAAAATAGACTTAGAGGAAGCTTCAGACATTTAGGCCCAAATGATTTCATAGAATCATAGACAAGTAGGGCTGGAAGGGACCTCCAGAAGTCATCTAATTCAGTCCCTGCTTGAGGCAGCACAATCCCTACCCAAACTTTTCTATGCAATCCATAATCCAAACTCTACGTAAAACTACCGTTAATCCTGACACAACACAGGCATAGCACCCTAACCTGCCACAGGTAAAGCATGGGAACCATGGCAGCCAATGGTCTGCTTTAATAAAAGGTTGTGAATATAGTCTTAGGAGATCCGAGGTAGAGGGACACATCCCTCAGTACAGAAGAAGGCAAAAAACCTCACAATCCATATCAGTCTGACCATGGGGTAAAATTCTTTCCTGACCCCAAATATGGTGATCAGTCTGACTGTGGGGCGAGGTGGCCACATTAGAAGTGAGGGAAAGGATACAACTGGACCTGGACAGGTTACAGGGGTGGGCGAATGAGAATAGGATGGGATTCAATACTAACAAGTGCAGGGTACTGCACTTGGGCAGTAAGAACCAGCAGCATACCTATAGGCTGGGGAACTCCCTTCTTGTCAGCACAGTGACAGAAAGGGATCTTGGAGTTGTTATTGATTCCAAAATGAACATGGGCCGCCAATGTGAGGACGCAGTCAGTAAAGCTAACCGCAACTTGTCATGCATCCACAGATGCATCACGAGCAGGTCCAAGGAGGTGATCCTCCCCCTCTATGTGAGACTGGTGAGGCCACAGCTGGAGTACTGCATCCAGTTCTGGGCGCCCCACTTCAGGAGGGACGTGGCCAACATCGAGAGGGTCCAGAGGAGGGCCACTTGCATGATCCAGGGACAGCAGGGCAGACCCTACGATGAGAGGCTACAGGACCTGAACCTGTTCAGCCTTCACAAGAGAAGGCTCAGAGGGGACCTGGTGGCTGTCTATAAACTTACCGGGGGGACCAGCGGGGAATGGGAGAGACCCTGTTCCCCCAAGCACCTCCCAGAGTAACAAGGAATAATGGCCATAAGTTGTTTGAGAGTAGGTTCAGGCTAGACATAAGGAGGCGCTACTTCACAGTCCGGGTGGCTAGGATCTGGAACCAACTTCCGAGGGAAGCGTTGCTGGCTTCTACCTTGGGGTTCTTTAAGAGAAGGTTTGATATTTACCTAGCTGGGGTCACATGAGTTCAAACCTACCAGGGGTCATATGAGCCCAGTATACATTCCTGTCCAGGGCAGGGGGTCGGACTTGATATTTAAGTCCCTTCGGACTCTACATCTATGAAACTACCCCAACAGTTGCTCCACAATAAATTTTGGACCTAGTTTGGGTTTTGCAGTTGAAGCTCTGTATGCCCTCTCTACACATTACAGGTATTGCACAATTAACTGATTAATTGCAAAATTACCTTAAGACCAGCTACACATGCAAAGTACTTATTACACGATAAAAAGCTCCAACCAGCTATAACACTAGACTTTGAAAATGCATATTTACTTTATAGCTAGTTGTTATTGAGCTTTCATAGATTCCAGGGTCGGAAGGGACCTCAGTGGGCCATCTAGTCCGACCCCCTGCCCCTGGCAGGCAAGAAAAGGGTCACCAAACCTGGGATCATGTGATCCCATCCAGGTGCCTGTCCAGTCTCCTCTTGAAGACCCCCAAGGATGGGGCAAGCATCATTTCCCTCGGAAGCCCATTCCATATCCTGGCAACCCTGACCTTGAAGAACTTTTTTCTAATGTCCAGTCTAAACCTTCTCTCCAGTAGCTTATGGCCATTGTTTAATTTGCATGTGTCAGCTGATGGGGCTTCCAACCACAGGAGTGCGCCATGCCCAGTGTGAAAACCCTAGTCCACAGCTGGTGTGATCCCTAAGGCACAGGGGTGCTTGAATCCTCTAAGCCCACATGTGCAACTAGACCTTGGAGTCCTGCACCTGACAGGGCTCTTGGTCCTGGCTGTGTCAACAGGTGTTGACAGGGACTCTCTGTCCTGGCTGCATGTGTGGTACACCTGGGACTGAGAGCCCAGTCAGGTGTGCAGGACCAAGAGTCCTGTCAGATGCTGAATTCTTGGTCCTAGCTACACATGACCCCTGGAGCTGGGAGCCCCCTCAACAAAGAGGGCTCCTAGCTGTGAGAGCCTGCTTCTTGCCAGTACAAGGGGAGCCAAGGATCAGGCTTCCCCTACACCAGCAGTAAGGCATGATTGGATCTAATGTGCGATCTCAAAATCATGCCTCCTGCCATGCATGTGTGGTGCGATTGTGTGGATCATGTATTAGATCCATAGATTTCATAGACATTCGGGCTGGAAGGGACTGTGAAGGATCATCGAGTCCAGCCCCATCCAATTGTACCTTTACCGCATGTGTAAAGGGGGCCTAAGAGATTAAGATCATTACTCTTGCATCTTTCAGCTGTTTTCTACACTTGGCAGAGGTAGAACATAGGAAATTTTAACGGCCAAGTTTGCCGATGACACCAAAGTTTGGGGCAAAGCATCTGCACCTGAA
>NW_017729027.1:16830732-16844793 GCF_001723915.1 Gavialis gangeticus | reverse complement strand
CTGGCTAGCACTACAGAAGAAAGAGACTTTGGGGTCATCATTGACCACAAGATGAACATGAGCCTTCAATGCGATGCTGTGGCTAGTAAAGTGAGCAAAATGCTGGCTTGCATCCATAGATGCTTCTCAAGCAAATCCCAGGACGTCATTCTCCCTTTGTACTCTGCCTTGGTGAGGCCCCAGCTGGAGTATTGCGTCCAGTTTTGGGTCCCATAATTCAAAAAGGATGTGGAGAAGGTTGAGAGAGTCCAGAGAAGAGCCATGCACATGATCAGAGGTCAGGAAAACAGACCTTAGGATGACAGGCTGAGAGCCATGGGGCTGTTTAGCCTGGAAATGTGCAGGCTCAGGGGTGATCTGATGGCCACGTATAAGTTTATCAGGGTTGACCACCAGTATCTGGGGGAACGTTTATTCACCAGAGCACCCCAAGGGATGACGAGGTCAAACGGTTATAAACTACTGCGAGACCGTTTCAGGCTGAACATAAAGAAGAATTTCTTTACTGTCCGAGCCCCCAAGGTCTGGAACAGCCTGACATCGGAGGTGGTTCAAGCACCTACATTGAACACCTTCAAGAGCAAATTGGATGCTTATCTTGCTGGAATCCTATGACTCCAGCTGACTTCCTGCCTTTCGGGCCAGGGGCTGGACTTGATGAACTTCCGAGGTCCCTTCCAGCCCTAATGTCTATGAAATCTGTGAAACTGATTTCAGATTATTTGAAATTATATACTTGGCCACACATCCTTGCATTTGGGTAGTTTGCAAGGGGAACACATGCCAAGGTTATCCTTTAAGCCATAACTGCACGTATGCAACATTGGGTTGTTCAGTTCATATTTAGAGTTCCACATAGGTGAAACACACTCAAGAAGAATATATAGAAATGCAGATAAAGGTTATTGTATGAAACAGAGAAAATAAATCTGGGCCATGAACTTTAACATTATTTATCAAATGAGAGTTAGCTTAGTTATATTATTTTTATGGAACTTTTCCTACAGAATGTTGTTATTCTCTAAAGATAATACTGGTAAAATTTATCTGTTAAAACTTTTTTTTATGGAAAGTGGAAATTTCCTTCCCCTCAAATCTTCCTTTCTCCCCATTTTTTTTTTCTATTTTAAGCTGAAAAATGTCAGGCTTCGCTATTGAAAAAGAATCCATTTTTGTGTTTTATTGGGTGAGAACTTAAAGTGATTACAAGAAAACCTTTGATGAAAACAAAACTCAGTATTTTTCATTGAAATTTTCACGCTAGCTGTTATTTCCCAGATGGCTGTACTGCATGTTTAATCATTGTGGGGGAGCAAGGCGAGGAAATCCTGACCCCAATAAAATCAATTGACGTTTGCCATTGATTTCAATAGGGCAAAGATTTTCTTCAAAAAGCATGTCTCCACAGGCAAAAGTGAATTGCTTGCTACCTGTGGGTTTCTATAGTTGAGATTTTTCTTTAGTTCAGACATGTAATTATGGAATGAAACATGGTTTTTATCCACAGGGAATATTTAAAAATCCAAAGTTCAAATTAAAATCCATACAGTCAGTAAAATAAAAAATTAGGAGGGCCCATCATTTTTCAGTATGTTTTTCCCCATAGGCCCTATTCTGCTTTGTACAAGTGAATGAGAAGATGCTCCTTGGCGTAAATGTAGGGCCATGAAGAAATAAATTCTTATATCATACATTACTTAGGTTTCAAAACAGTTGGCAACTTTCTTTTACAGAATTCCAAAGGACAGGTACACTCAGAACTATCAAACCCACATTTCGAAAGTTAGATCTTCAATCCATGTTTAAGTATGCAGATTATAGAGCAGTCTGATGGTCAGTACTGCCAAGAACCCCACAGCTCCCATGTGCGCATGTTGTAGAGTCCTCAGAAGGATGTATTGGCTGCTGTCAGCTAACAGTTTCTTTCACTCAAGCTCCATCTATATCTTATTACATGATGCACTTGTCTAGTCAAGGTTGCCAGTGATAAAGTCTACTTAGAAAAGGTCTGAGTTTGAACTGTAGCCAATGTAATAGCTAATTGGTGACTGCAGGAGTTCACTGTTGTATATATATTTTTTATTTTTCAGCTAGAAACATTTCAGCCTTTTTTCATTTCCTTGAACCTTCCTTACTCTGTTACCAGAGGAGAACAGTTTATTTTGGAAATAAATATCTTCAATTACTTGAAAGAAGAGACCAAGGTAAAACCTCTCGTTGGCATTTTCCCCTACCATTCTGCCATGTATTGACCCTTGTCCCTCCTAGACCCAAGAAAAGGTATTTTGTGCCTGAGAGCTTGTCTAACATTTCTCTCAACTATAGAGTTTGTCCATTAAATTATTCTCTCAGACAAATCTTGCTTCTTGTAGCTCTCCTAGAGGCAGTTCACATACATATACTTGGTTATCACTCATATTTTTTTTGCTGCTGTCATCAGAAATATCTGATTTCCTAAGGTAAAATTATTGCACAAAGCAGTCAAAAACACCTTGATTTATTTTTGTTTCCTCGCAGTGGTATTGGTCAGAAGTAGGATATGGGAATGAATTGGATCTGAATCGGCATACATAGTGTTCCTAAGGCTTTCCAGTCACTGTATGGCAGTTACTCTGAAATACTTGAGCGCTCTCATTAAGTTAAATGAATGGAGCTCAGGCTTGTGAACACATATTGAGAGAAGCTCTAATATTTCACTTATTTTTTCTCAACTATGTTATTTGTCTCCTGACAGTTTCTTTCTCTTCCCTCTGATTTTTAGCTTCTAGTCTGTTTTTCCCTGAAGATCTTTCTTCCTTTCCATTCTCCTTTTTTCTACTTATTTCATCCTTCTACTTGCTCCATGTTCCCTCTCTTTCCTCTTTGTCCATATTTTTATACTCTGATTCAGGAACGTTGCCAGACACTGCAAGGCTCCCAGAAGCAATTCTGAATACATCTCCTCAAAGTCTTTATTATTTCTTCACTGAAGACATGGAAAAACCAAGGCATATTTTTATACATGGTCAGAAATCTACATCTTATAAAACAACAGCCTTTAGGATTAACGTCTGTTGCTAAAATAGCACATTTTATTTTATTTTCATAGGTTACAGTGACCCTGGATATCAGTGATGCTTTTGAAATTCTTATAACATCCAATGAAATAAACGCTACAGGAAACCAACAGTCTGTGTTAGTACCAAGTGAAGATGGAAGGACTGTTAATTTCCCAATCAAACCAAAACAGCTGGGGGAGATCCCTATCAAAGTGACAGCAGTGTCACCCACTGCTTCTGATGCTGTTCTCCAGAAAGTTTTAGTGAAGGTAAATATTTAAAGACTTGATTCATTCTAAGCTTTATAAAAAACAGCTCAGAATGTGTCAAAAAGGCAAATCAGTAGATGTTTCTCTTGTAAACTTTTCAGAATTCTAGGAGAAAGCTTTCTTTTTAAAGAGTCCTTTCCTTAAATTGCTTTAGATTTGCTTTTAAAAATAATAATAATGAAAAGCCCCATAGAACTCGGGTGTACAAATCCTTGATCACATGACACATTCCATTGGCAGAAGTGGGAGCTGTGGGACCAGGTGTGGGATGATACTGGTACTTTATAATTCGTTCGGTGTCAGATAATTTTTTGACAAAAACCTCTAATAAGTGAATTGTAATTGTAACATTTGGCTTGAGGTCAACAGATCTTTAACATGAAAAGTTCTGTATTGTGGGAGTGGCGTGAATCTATTTAAAACAAAGTGCTTGGAGAATTTTAATATTGAAAACTAAGGTGCCATTATACTTACCAGCCCAGAACTGCTTCTCTCGGCTCCCAGAACTGCTTCTCTCGGCTCTAGGGCGTTGCAACTCAGTACCCTTTTCACATGTAAGATCAGTCAGGACCCTCTTACTAGGCCTTCCCCTGTACATAGTTTGGCATACACTAGAAAGTTGAGGTGGTAGTCCTGTACTTCTTTTATACAATATCAGAGTGGGTCTAGGATCTAGGAGACCCTAGTTCAATTCTCATTACTGCATTCAAGGATTTCTCGCATCCTAACCACTGCAGGCTTTTCTGAGGTGTGCAAATGGTAAACCCTTTCAGCTGAATCTGTTCAACCTGTCAAAAAGAAACATCCATTGGATTATTAAGAGGGGAAAAGAGAGCATGATTCCCCCACTTAGTGGTAAAGGGGGAAACTGGGTTCTGGTCCCTGCTTTGAGTTTGTGTTTTTTCTGATGACTTTTTCATGGAAAATGCACACACTTGAAGTATTTGCATAGATTCATCTTGCTTTGAACTAAATCCTCTCTGTATAGATAAGCCCATAGTGTTGCATATTATGTGAAACCTTTGTCTTAGACTACTGTGCTGAATGGACCTTATCCAGAGTCCATTGAAGTCAGTGAAAAGATTCTGACTTCACTAGACTTTTGATCAGGCTCTATATATTATTTTTCCTTATTAAAACCTCATCTTGATAGAACAGTTACTAAAGGCACATCTGTGGTTTTAAGCAAAAAATAAATATGCATCAGTTCAGACGCGTGAATATGCTACTTTTTGCTGTGTTAGCAAATAGTATGAAGCATAATGGTTTAGGTCTTTTGAATACAACACTCTATGAATTAGCATGATAAAAAACCTAAACACAACAAATAAAATACTGGAGATAAAAATAATTATCTTTGTTTATATTGATAGGCTGAGGGCCTTGAACAGTCCTACTCACAGGCAGTACTCTTGGATTTGACTGGGAATAATACAAAAACTATATCAAAAACTCTGCATTTCAACTTTCCTTCTGATGTAGTAAGTGGCAGTGAAAGAGTGCAAGTCACTGCTATTGGTAAGAATTATTTTATCCTATTTATATCGTCATTATCTTTCAGGAAGCAATCTTGTCTCTTTCACAGACAGTAAATATAAAGTTGAGTGTTTCAATTTGTGCTGAGCTTGCATAGCCTCCAATATAAGGCTTGGAGTTACAATGTACCATTACAGCTTCCCTTAAGAAATGAGTTTGGTCATTTCCCAAACAGGATTAGTTCAACAGACTTTCAGAGGCCTTAGAAGAAGCTTTCTGAATAGTAGTCCTTTAGAGATCTTCCTAGCAATATTTAACACTATGAAGTTGCTGGCTTGTATGTTGGCTTAATTATAATATTAGAATAAAGGCACTGGAATTTGAAAAGGATTGTGTCTGGATATTATAGTATTGAAAAGTCTAATTTTAAAAATGATATCACCATATATGCACATGTATAAGCACTGAACTTTAATTTTATCTTTTAGGTGATATCCTTGGGCCTTCTATCAATGGTTTGGAGTCTTTGATTAAGATGCCTTATGGCTGTGGTGAACAGAACATGATCAACTTTGCTCCAAATATTTATGTGTTGGAATATCTGACTAAGACAAGGCAATTAAAGGAGAATATTAAATCAAAGGCTATATCTTTTATGAGAGAAGGTCTGTACACTTTCAGAAAAGGTCCTAGTTTAAAAAAAAATTACTAGCAGAAAATATCTTATTTGTGGCTTTGCATTTGGAACCTGAATTAGCATTCAGTTTAAGGTTATTCAGTTATGGCATTTTTCTGTAGTGATTTTGGTTCTCTATTCATCCCAAAAGCAAGGTGTGCTGAGTATGAAGATGCCATTTCTAGGCAGTTATTTTTCAGACTAAAGCCATACTGTAAAAGGAGATCTATATTATCACTCTTGAAACTGATTATTCTCTTGCTTGATTTAAAATGAAGGTCTGGGCATTTTTGACTGCTCCTTGGATTATAAAGGGTACAAGTTAGACCATGTATAGATGTTCAGTTTTTACTGGGAGACTTGTTTTTCTTCTGTTAGAAATCAAATGTGCAGATATTTGAGCTTTTTCTTATGCCTGGTCTGGGAGAAAAATAACCTGGAAACAGGCAGGTACAAATCACTCCCAGGAGAGTTTCTCTTTGGAGATTGAATGTCTGCACACTTTCCTTGGGTTTAACTCCCCCTGGAGACCAAGAGGATTGGAGCTGGGGGAAAGGATCCTGTGCTTTCCAGAGACTGAGGTCACCCCAGTCTGGAGAAGGCATAGACTAAGAGGGAAGGGGAGGAGCAGCTGCCAACTGCTTTCTGCTTGCTTCTCGCTGGAGTTTGAGAAGCTGACAGGGGCATTACTGTCCTGCTTCAGCTGCTCTGTTCAGTTGCTGGGCATGGCGAGTTGCGCTCAGGGAGTGGCACTGCCCTCCACTTGTTTCCCTTTGCTTCCCCTTGCCCATTCCCCACTGTTCAGCTGGGCAGCAAGGATGGCAATTTAAAAGCCTGTGGCTGGTAGCTTGGCTTGGAGAAAGCCACCTGAGCCTGTTTCACAGTCCAGCTGGCTTCCCTTTGCCTTCCATACCACTTGGCTGAGCAGTGGGAGCTGAGACTTAAAAGCCTTCAAGGAGAAGGTGGCCACATCAGGAATGGGGCTTATGGAGGCACTCTCTAGAAGAGTGAGGCAAAACCGCTTCCTGCTTCTCACACTGGAGTCCCAGGTGTGTGGAGTCCCAGGGTTGGGGGCTTTGCCTTGGGGTTCAGTGCACTGGGCCCCAGGACTTGAGCAGAGGGAGCTCCTGCCTGCTTCTCACACCAGTCTCTGGTGTGAGCTGTGGCCAGTGGGCTTTGCCCTGCTGCTTCAGTCCCCTGGGAACAGGATGACCGAAGCAGCCCACACTTTCCCCAGACCAGGCTCACCCTGGTGTGGAGAGGGCACAAGGAGCGGGGGAAAGGGGGCAGTTGCAAGTGGTAATTTTCCATTACTAGAAATGAACATTTATACAGATGCTTCTTCAGCTGACGAAGGGTGTTTGTGCCCAAAAGCTTGCTAAGAAGGTTTTTTCCAAGTATTTAAGTTGGTCTAATAAAAGATACCAGATTTACCCAAATAACCTTGTCTGATTAAAAATGAAACATGTTTAAACAATTTTCAGCAACATTTTTCAAAGAAAAAAACAATTTTTGAATAAAAAAATTAAAAAACATTGCCGAGGTAAACCAAAAGTTCTAATTTGAAAATTTGTAGGTGCATTATGAACTTTATGTACTGCATGCCCCCATTCTGGTCACATATCTGGTGACACAGGTTTCTTTCTTGCTGAATCTGCACAGCATATTTTAGGAGATCCTGAACCATAAAGGAAACTGGGCAAAGTACATAAGCCAACTGCCATGAGAGATTATGGTAACATTTCCAAATAGAATATTTTTTCTGCTTTTCTTCTGAAATGTTTTGGTTTCACCATGTTCAATATTTCAACAAGGAGTCAAAATTTTCCATTGAAAACACTCTTTTAATAATAGATTTTCTTTTTTTTCGCTCAAAAATGGTTAGATGGAAATTTTTTCAACCAGTCATACAGTATGGCTGCAAAATAAAAAGAAAACCAAAACAAAACAACGATGTTTGTAATTTTAACTACTACTCTGAAAGTAATCTGTTACTCTTTGAAGCCTGAGCTGCGCAGCCACAATTTTCTGAAGTTATCAAAAAAAACACTTTTATTAAGTTTATTAAGTTATTCTTAAATGAGTCACAATTGAAAATATTAAATATGTCACTTAGAGAAAATGCATGGTTTTGTTTAACTCGTGTTAGCTTTTAGATTAGAACAGCATTCTTTAAGACTCTGTTGGCCAAAGCAGTAAAGATTTTGAAACAAGTTTAATTTTAAGAAAGAAAAATCAACAACTTTAAAATGCAAATGTTCACACCTTTTGTTTCATGCTTTTGGTTGTTTCCCACTCAACAATTAATTTTCTGTTTTGGAATTGTTGTTTTTTTTAATTGTTAACTATCATGCTGTATTTTTAGGTTGAAATTTAGCTCTGGTTTAGTTGTGTAATACAGTCTCTTAAAAATTCAGTTTAAAAAGAAAGTCATGCAGTTTAATTCACAACAGATTTTATTTCAGATATCTGAATGAGAATGCAGTAAAAATGCATCTTTAAAAATAATCTTCATTATATTCATTCATAATCTGCTACAATCTTCATTAATGCCATTCTGAAATAATCATGATGAATTTTTAAAAACTGACTGCTTGTGAATGAAAAGATCCATAAAGCTGCCAGAGTTGCTTTTTTTTTAAACTTAATTGTATTTAACTAAAACAAAAGCACAAGGAAAGTTGCCTTTTAAATTTTGCTTTCAGTCATGGGAGTTAAAGTGGCTATCTTGGAATTCCAGTTTCTGAGAGAAAAAGCTAAGTTATTCTCAAAACTTTGATCACAAATTTAAAATAGAACTAGGCTGGCAATCAGGTAAAGCTGTTTTAAGATGCCTCCAGTCAGCCATGTATTGTCAAAGTTTTGCACTGCTTAATCTTAAAATCTGGACCCTCTCCTATTTCTTTACTTCCATTTTAAACATTAGTATCATACATTGGACACAGAACTGCAGGTGAAGCTGAACTAGCACTGCAGAGAATAAAACTATAATTTCATATGTCTTGCGTGTAATACTTCTGTTAATTCACCACGAATCTGCATTTATTTTTATTAAGACTACCTTTGATGACAGGGAGTTAAAGCCTTGCATCTCAACCTTGGTAAATAGATCCTTCATGTTACTACAGCCTACTTTTTGCAACCTCTCTCTCTCTTATTTGCTTCTGCATATTTGGCAGAAATGCTGTGAAACTTGACATTAAGTTCTGCTGCTCTTCATTCTCCTGTACTGGAAAACTTTTTCTCATGTTTTCCAAAGAACATTATAGTTTGAGTCCTCTTCAGAATAATTCATACAGTACCTGACTTTTACTTTTGTCCCTTCAGGATACCAAAGAGAGCTTCTCTACCAAAGAGATGATGGCTCTTTCAGTGCCTTTGGAAACAGTGACTCCTCTGGGAGCACTTGGTAAGTTTTGCCAGATAAAAAAAGCTAGTCATTTTGGAATTTTATAAATTGTTTGAATGTTTTACTGGGCTGAAATCTCTTTTAAACTGGTAAAAATTTCCAGATATACCAGCTTGCTGTCTGGTTTTCATTAGATCTGTAAGCCAACTTTTAAGGGTATTTAAAAAATCAGTATTAAAGGAGCACTTTTTTACCCTTGCAAAAGAATGAGTACTGAGTCAGTTTTCATGAGGAAGGAAACTGAATAAAATAATTAGAGGCAATATTAGTATCTAAGGAAATGGTTCACCAGACAGAAAGCATTTAAAACATTTTTCTAGAGAAGCTAATTGATACACTGTAGATTTGGCTTCTTCATATGTTATAAAGGATGGGATTTGGTGCTGTGGGCTTTACAAGCATAGCACAGTAAGTCAGAACTCCAGCCTGTAACCCACCGTGATGTCCTTTCACATCCACGCTGCTTATGGGCTGAAGTAGTCACCAACATAACTTAGGGAGCTGTTGTAAATTATGTCAGCTTTTTGATTACCCAGAGATGCCTAGAAGGACTGCAGTGCACATTAGTTACTTTTTCTTATATATGGTTAGTGAGGGACACTAGAGTTAATTTACAGAGTGCCTGGGTTTGGGGATTCTTGGGGCTCCCTGTATCTTCTTGGAATAATATATGAGGTCTGTATCAGGAAGGAGAGACCTTCCCAAATGCCATGTTGTTAAGAAGGGGTATAGGTTGTAGCTGTGTTGGTCTAAGGACATAGGCAGACAAAGATGATTTGATGAGGTTATAAGAAGGTTTGAATGTTGTTCTGAAGGTGCACAATAGGGGCATTCATCAATCTTGCAGCTGTTCAAATTCATGTATGATGTTTTCATCATCATAGTTCTGAACAACTTTTGCATCTTTTCACACCAAAGGCTGAGAACTGTCCACTGCATTGCACATGTGCCAAGCAGAGCCTCTGTGTGTGACATTTTTGTCCTTTGCACAGTGGGCCAACTATATCCCTTCAAGCATCCTTCTTGCCTCTTATCTTAAGGTGTTATGTGGAATAAAAGTAGCATCCGAGGTTTTATTCTGGTTTTCTGCATCCTCAAAGACTGTTTAACCCACATGGAATGAAAAGCTCTGTACTCTAGTGATAGTTTTCCAGATAGACAGATAGGTGATGGTCTACTTTGGGTGCGGGGGACTTAGAACCTAGATGCGTTCCCTGGCCACTTAACTATTGGAGCTCAAACATAGGAAGACTACTGTCCTCCCATGGCAGTTGCAGTTTATGTACTTTGCCCAGTTTCCTTTATGGTTCAGGATCTCCTAAAATATATTGTGCAGACTTAGCAAGAAGGAAACCTGTGATCATCTAATGTCCACCAATCACGGGTTTTTGTCCACCTTCAGTGTTGTGAGTTATGCATGTACATTGGCTGCCTGCCCAGTGTGTAGTCTACTGTATGTATGTGCAATTGCACATCTATGCTACCTCATTAATAGAATTGCAGACAGTGTGTAAGTGTTTAAAAAGCCCATTAAATGGCTGAAAACTACCATTTAGATGTACACAGGGCGCATCTACATGTGAAATTAGTGTGCCTGAGTGACACAGTTCACACTGGAGTTTATTGCGTTTGGGTGCAACATTTATACGTGCAGTTGGGATCACAGCACATTGAGCTAAGGTGGCATGGCTCTGGCTGGCAGGGGACGGGGGGATCTGCAAAGGGGCTAGCTGGGGCATGAGGGTGTTACAGTGCAGGGCAGCCCCCACTGCAGTGCAGTGGACAGTCAGCAGGCAGCCCCCACACTGTAGCACTCTTGTGCCCCAGCCAGCCCCATCTACATGTGTGTTACAGCAGAATAAATAATTCTGCTGTAGGATAGTATGTGTGTCAGGCAGTACTGTCCTACGGCAAAGTTAATTAGCTTACTCTTGCCTTATAGCACTGCACTTATAGACAGTGACACTTTACTGTGGTGCTAATTAGTCAAATAATAGACTAAAGTGTTTTGCGTAGATGCCCCGACTGGGTAACAGTGACCCACACAGACCACTTGAAGCTGCTCAGCTAATTAATCCATATTTAACCAGCTTGAGTGTACTTGTGCTTTTTATGTGTAGTTTTTGAAGCTTAACAGAAGAGTTCAAATTACTGGCTTTATCCAAAGTCCTCTTAAGTCAGTCACAGTTTTCATTGACTACATGGGAATTTAGAATACATCTGGTATTGATGAACTGGAGAAACTCGGATTCTGAGCCTGATGCTGCCAAGACTTTGAGGTCTGTTAGATAAGTAGTGTAATATTAGACCCTATGAAGGGGTCAAAATGAACCTTCAAAATATTAACAGTTCAGGCAAAAAGGGTTGTTTTGATAATGTGGTTATATGGAAAGGCATCTTCTTAAAATCATATTCATTACTTTGTTACTTCATTCATTATGGGTAGTCTTGACAACCTAAAGCTTGACAAACTAAATCTCTGATCTTTCAAAAGGCATACAGATGCATTTAATTTATGAGCAACATGTGAATAAAGAAATGCGTGTTTTGACATATAAATCATACATAGTTTTGAAATGGTAAAGTTTTAAAAAGCACAGTTCTATGGACAAAAAATATTAAAAAAGAGCATAGTTTTAAGGACAAAAAAGTTTACTTTATTTTCTTGCTGATTAACTTTAGACTGTTTACTCTTCAAGACAGGGTTTTTTTCCTTCTGTGTCTGGAAATCATCTAACACATTGGACACAACTGCATTTTGAATAATACATAAATCTAAAACAAAGTGTTTCCCCCCATTCAGCTGGGGGAAAAAAACCCTTGTCTTAGATTTACATACAAAGTGGAGGTGGGCAGGTGGCTCCTGTGACTCTGACTCTGGCCCTGAGCCCAGGTCGGGGCCAGAGTCAGATCCAGTACAGACCCCCTCTGCTTGCCCTCTGACCCCCTTGCTTCTTCCCTGCCACTGCCCTCTTCCCCCCTTAACTATCAGGTGCAGCTTGGCTCAGGCTGAGGACAGAATACATGAAAACTCTGTCCCCCAAAATGGCCAGTCAGCAGCGCTGTATGGCCGGCAGGGGCTGTGCTTCCAGCTGCTGTGCTCTGGGAAGGAACAGAGACTGGGCAGTGTCTGCCCATAAGGGCGGGGAAGGGGAAGAGGCAGAGACTGGAGAGTGGTGGTTGTGGGGGAAGGGGCAGAGATTGTGGGGAGTGGAAGAGGAGGAGCAGAGGCTGCGGGGAGCTGGGGGTGAGGGGTGCTGGTGGGGGGGGGCAGGAAGGCTGTAAGGGAAAGAAGTGGGGGCAGAGGACAAGGGGGAGAGTGGTAGGAGGAGGTATTGCTTTCCCTGATATGGCAGGGGAAAGGGGGGTGAATTCAAGACAGCCATCCAGTAATTAGATTCTGTACCTGGAAAATTATTTTAAAATATGCATTTTCCATATATAGAATCTAATTATGAGGGGTCATCTTAAATCAGGGTTGACTTACATTCGTGTAAATACAGTAAATGGGTTGAAATATAGCAAATCATTAATGTTTTGCATTTGGCTAACCCTTTCCCAAAGGTTATCGGCTTTTGTATTAAGATGCTTCATTCAAGCTCGCCCATTCATAGATATTGATCCTTATGTGCTGTCGAGAACAGCTGCTTGGATTGTCAAACATCAGAAACATAATGGTGAATTCACGGAGCCTGGAAAAGTGATACACAGTGAACTTCAAGGAGGGAGTAACAGTCCAGTAACTCTTACTGCTTATGTTGTGACAACCCTATTAGGCTATGAAAATGATGAGGTATTAGAATTAATTAATATTGCGTGTAGCTAATAAAATATTTCATGAGCTATCACAAGAATCCTTGATCATTTTGAAGTTTTTAAGGAACTGAGGACTAATTAACAAAACAAGATCATTCAATTTTATCATTAATAATAGATTGCCCTTCCAAAAACTTAACACAATTCGTTGTTCCATTGTGTGGGATTTCAGGTTTAGACCTGAGATCCTAATAAAGCACTTAACCATGTGTATAACTTTAAGGATGTGAGCAGTCCCATTAACTTCAGTAGAATTATTCAGATACTTCAAGTACTTGATTGCAGTAAAGCCTTTACTTCTGATATGCAAGTGTGTGATTCTGACAGCAAATGTCTATATTTTCTTTTATTCTGAGGTAAAATTTGTCATTATAATATTATGTTATAATTACAATATCCCATTATAATTCTAGTATGATTCTAATATTATTTAAAGTAATAGTTCCAGATAATATAAAATATTATAAACACAACACATTTATTTTATAATATTAATATATGACAATTACAATATATTAATATTATCATATATTTATACTGTTCCTTTATACTATTCCTTTATCATTTTTTTCTTGTAAACTGTCAATACTGCTGTTGCCCCTGTTTCTTTTGTAAAATGTTATTTATTTATGACAGCTTTAAATTAATTTGATTAAATACATTCTTTATTCTTAGTTTGTTGTAGTGATCAAAGAAGCTGCAAGCTTTCTGGAAGCTAAATTAGAAGAAGGAATTTCTGATAACTACACTATGGCCTTAGTGACATATGCATTGTCTTTGGCAAACAGTATGAAAGCAAAGAAAGCCCTGAACATACTAAATCAGAAATCAGAACAGCAAGGTATTGTAAGATGCTTTTATATTGTAGTTTGAATAGATTTTCCTCAAAATAGAAAAACAAAAGAAAACACCTTTTGGCTGAGTCCAGACATGTTTTGAGAACCTATATAGTATACTAGCAAATTGCTCGTCAAGAATGTTGGGGGGCGGGGCAGGTGGGCATGGAGTGCCATCACCCACCACCCTGCATTGCTGCTGCCTCCCAGGAGTGGGGGTTGGGGTGGGGGTGGGGAAGCTTGTCTTGCCGTCCCCTCCATCCCACTCTGCCAGCACCCCGCATTGCTGCCACCTCTAGCGCCTCTGGCCCCGCCCCCCGGCTCCATCCTCTCCATCCCTGCTGTCATGGTGGCGCTCCATATTCCGATTGGTTGCTTCACTAACCAGTCAGAGTGCTCCAGAGCATTATGGACAGACAGCCAGATGGACTAAGCCCTTTATTATATAAGAATAGCAGAACACCAAAGGGAAAGCTCAGTGAAAACTATATTTCATAGATTTAGGGTCGGAAGGGACCTAGTAGATCTTCTAGCCCGACCC
>NW_017729027.1:16816293-16825732 GCF_001723915.1 Gavialis gangeticus | reverse complement strand
GTGAACTGTTTGTACTGAAGTTAGATTTCCAAGCTTAATTGCTATATTCACTGATGGGGATATTAAAATATTATTGCAAAGCATTGGCTTGCCATTTTCCCACACTGTTGTGTATGTCAGTCAAATCTGGTTAAACGAGGTCAGAGCAGGTCAATTGCTCAGACAGCATACCTCAAAGGAGTGCTTAAAAGCTTAGCAAAATGGTGTGGGTGATTAATTCAAATCAGTGTCAGGAAGAAGAAATGAAGGAAAGGGCTTTAAATAAAAGGATTCACTACATTTTCTTTGTCACTTGTAATTCCCCAAGATGATCTTTAGAATTAAAATGAAATGCAAGTCTGTCCGTGAATCTACGTTTTCCTGCATGTTTTGCGGAAGAAGTGAAAAATAAATATAGTTTTTTGGTTACAAATGCTCAGTATCCAACTGAGTAATCTTTGTTTATACATTTTTATTGGATAGGGTTCAGTTACTGTAAGTTTGATCCTGATGAATGATATGCATGTACATCTCTAATTCTCATGTAAAAGCCAAGGATTTCTTAGAGTGATATCTTTTCTTGAACCAACTATGTAATTGTGATAAAGCTAAACAAGCTTTTGAATGAAAGACATTTGTTATCAGGTCCTCTTGTTGTATAATTTTGCTTTTTTTTCTTTAGGTTGTAGATTTTCCATTGAAAGTGGCAGATTTTGATATCTTCCATGTTAATGGTAGCGTAAGAGTTTTGTTGTAGTTGTGATAGTTCAGATTTATGCGAGGCAAGGATTTCTTTCGTTGACATCCCTTATTGGACCAACTATGTAGTTAGCATAAAGTTAGACAATGAAAGACTAATTTTCTATGATGCTATGATTCTAATTAATCTTATTCCACCACATCAATGAAAATATTGTCTTTTATTAGGGTCTGCTTTTGATTATACTGATGACCAAATGCAGTATTTATAATGCAAGAGTCTCATTTGCTTCAACGTAAGCACTGCAACTGTTTCATACATGTTTTTAGGATTAGGCCGTTCTCTCACTGGTTAAGAGACATGATTCAAAGTCCATCAAAATCAATTGGAGTCATTACATTGAGGACAGTGGTTTTTGTGTCAGACCGCAGCCCCAGCTCAGTAGAGCATTTTAAACACATTCTTAAGACCATCATTAACCAGCAAAGCACTTAAACACATGCTTAATTTTATATATGGTCTAAAGTGCCTTGCTAGGTCCCTTTGGTAAAGATAAATCAGCAGGTTTTCTTATGTTACTTCTGCCTTTGGAGCTCACATTAGTGATGATCTTTTTTCAGGAGAAATTCGATTCTGGACGACACCAGCTCCTGAACTTTCTGACTCATGGCAGCCACGGTCCGTTGACATTGAACTTGCAGCCTATGCTTTGCTGTCTCACTTCCAGCAAGATAGATTAGCAGAGGGGATTCCTATAATGAAATGGTTAAGCCAGCAACGAAATCACCTTGGAGGTTATTCATCTACTCAGGTTAGATAAACGTTACTAGAAGCTCTGTTATGTACAGATAGACTTTCCAAATATGCACTTCACCTTTCAAACAATAATGTTGTTTTTCTATAACAAACATTAAAAATGTATTATTTTATAACATATTGTCCTAATCAAGCACATGCCAACATTGTTTGCTGGATTGGGATCTTAATCTGTTTAATGTAAAAAAAAAATAATAATTTTAAAAATTAATTAAAAATAATAAACAGAAAATGAGGAGCAATACAGTTATTTAAGAGAGAGAAAATACTGTAAAGAACTGAAATTGAGAAAATTAAGTGATCTTAAACCTGCATTTTTTGTGCATGTTTATGTCCCGTCATTGATGCAAATTGTTTTATTAAATTATTACACATAATACATATTATGGCATCATGGTACTCTGTTGTAGAGTATTTTTTTAGGTTTTTCTTGTTTTGTACTTTCCTGTCTTACAGTGTATTATAAAGCTGAACCAATAAAGTATTAGGACCATCAGATGGAAGGTGCTTTATAAAAGCAAGGTGTTCTTACTGGCCTAAGTTAGGCTTGCTACTGAGAAAATCATAGGAAAAAACAGCGAGAAACTCACGTAGCAAACCCCTTCCTCCTCCTAGCTGAAAACTGCTTCTAAACTTAGGTGTGCTATTTTGCCTTTTCAGTCATGCACTTGCAGTATTGGAGAATTTGCATATATGCAAGAGCAGGTACAAAGATATTCTGTATTTTGTGTGTCAGATGATGGCACACCATTCTGAGAGTAAATGTAGAAAAGGGATTGGATCTCTTGTAAAAAACTGACCATGAGACCACTAGGAAATTATTTTTGATGTATTTTTCTTCATATCTACAGTTCTCACTGCTATAGTTTTTGTTTCTGTGACTGAACAGCTGTGGAATCTGCTGATGAATGCCTGATACTTACATTTGTTTCTGGCTAGTGCACATTTAAGACCCACTGGCTTTTTAACTTGTCTTTTTTTTTAACTTGCCCTTCCTGTTGGCTGACGGATGGTATAGAGTGTGAGCCCAGCTTCACAATCTACAGACTTGCATGACATCTAAAAAGAAAATTCAAGCTGCAGTCCAGATATGGTTAAAAGAAAGTCCTAATATTAGGAACATTGCACTGGAAGAGACCAACTTCTGGTACTATGTGATTACAGGCAGCCATATAATGTTAAGTCTAAAAGGGTCCATAAAACTGTGTTTGTTTCAATGTGTTCCCTCTCCTTACTATGATGGGAACAAACCTTTTTGATGGAGCTATTATGTCAGGGAACGTGGAGGAGATGCACAAATGGAGGAGAGGCACAGAAGCTTTTGTATATATACTTGTGGCATATAGGAGTCTCAGCGACTATGACAGAATGATGTGGTAACTGTGGAGCTGTGGCCCACAGAATACAGCCATATATGGGTATTACTTATATGTTATTGTATGTTGGGAGGTGACTGTAGTAATATTCCAGCATAAGTGACATGTGAACAGTAGAAATCCTACATTAAGGGTTACGAAGCCCAACTATCTAAGGTCTTCCTTCCACATAAACATTTGACCAGTGTAACTGATTAGAAACATATTTGTTAAATATATTCAGATTCCTTATGGGGATGGTCATAAATCAGGTTTGTGTGTTCGTACTAAGACGTTATACTGATTTAACTAAATTGCAGAACCAATGTAATTAAAGTGATACAGCTTGTATGTGTAGCCAAAATTTAACAGATATTGGCAGCTGTCTAGTTTGCAGGCTTTCACATTTACTGTAGAAGCATTTGTTTCTCTTAACAGGACACAGTAGTTGCCCTGCAAGCCTTGAGTTTGTTTGCAGTTCTTACTACTACCAGTAAAACGGAAATTAGTGCAACAGTGACTGGACCAAATCTGGAAGCTCTGGCAGAATTTTCAGTTGATACTCAAAACCGGTTTCTTCTTCAGACCAAAGAGGTACTGTTGGAACACTTTGAAACAATCCTGTCCTGTTAATGTATTTGGAACATGTTTAATTTATCTTGTCTATCTTTTAGATTGCACCTATGCAACCAATGGTAGTTACAGTGTCAGCAGAAGGTACTGGATTTGCCATTTTTCAGGTAGGCAGCAATGTTTTGTACTTTTTTGAAGCTTTCTTTTTAAACATCTTTGAAAAAAGAATATTTGAATAGGAAACTTAAGATACTAGCTCAAGTAAGAAGCTATGTGGTGCCTTGTTTGAATTCCAAAGCAATGCACTAATTACAAAGCTTATATGGGTAAAGTGCTTGAAAACATGCACCCTGCACAATCACCAAGGTCAATGTAACTGCATAGGGCAGAAATTGCTGTATATTATGCCATCACTGCATTCTCTTTTGTTGTAGTGTAGAATTTTTTTAGGTTTTCTAAAGTGCCTTTCTCACCTGTGAAGTTGCAACTATTTAAATAGCATAGGCCGCACGACTTGGTGTTCATGTCTAACAGTGGAAATTTCTGAGAAATTTCCACCAGTAGAAATCTTCCTGGGGGAGAGAGCGCACAAGCCACCCTCCACTTCCCTGTCCTCCACTCTTTCATCAGACTGGGGCAATCCTGGTCTGGGGAGGGCATGGGAAGCAGTGGTTGCTCCACTCCTTCCAGTCCCTGGGGGGATAGAGTGGTAGAGAAAGATTCCCCATGCCTTCTCCAGACCAGTGTCTGGGGAAGGGGCAGTGAGCAGCTTCCTCCATTCTGTGTCCAGTGTCCAAAAGTGGAGTGGAGGGAGCAGCGGGGCAAAGTCCTCAGCCCCTTCTCCAAGCTGGGTAGATCTCAATTTGGAGAAGAGGCAGGGAGCAGTGGTGGCTGCTTCCCTTTGTTGCTTCATTCCCCTCCTGTGCAGACTGGGAAGAGGGTGTACAAACAGTCACTTATGCAAGAGATTTTCTTTCTCAAGGGAGTTCTTCCAAGTTGACACCTGGAAGATACTTCTCCCATAAAGGATGTGTTTCCCTTGGGAGAAACTGAGTGAATGCTTATATGCTCATAGTTTCTGCTAGGAAAGCATAGATTCTCTCAGTAGAAAATCATTACAGTAGCTGAAGCTTGAACATGTTGAACTAGCTGAAGGTCACCAGTAAGATTCAGCCACTTTGGCCTGCTCTCACTGCTACAGCTGACTCTCACCAGTGGTAAGTAGCCCACCCACAGTGCTGTGCAAACACAAATACACTGCTTCCAATTTAGGAAGAAGCCTGCCCAGAGCAGACAGTGTTTGAGCATTCTGCTGCCTGGTACAGTAAATGGGTGATGTAGACATGCCTTAAGACATTGGATTTTAGCTGCAAGCTGCCAGCAGAGAATACTTTGCACCAGCTACTCCCACTTCACTGGAGGGAACGTGTTGGAATTATAGTAAAACTCCTTTCTTATGATCTTGCACTATGATGCTGAGGACTGTGTGCCACTGGTATAAATTTAGGCAGTCCTGTTCTGTCTTAAACTGGGTTGCACAGATCCAGCCTTACAGTCAGGGATCTGCAACTTGTTCCCTTTTGTCCTTCAGCTTCCTCCACTTTCACCCCTGTATGAAGCTGTCTGCAAATTAATCTAGCCCATTCTGGTCAGTGAAATTTGGGGGGTAATTTATGTGGGAAGAATAGGAATCTGGTAGTTCTCTTGTTCATCCAATGTGCTATCTCTCACAGTGGGCAAAAGAAGATCTAGAAACCTGTAGTGGGTTAGTATTGATCAGGTGTTTCATAGAATCATAGAAAGTTAGGGTTGGAAGGGACCTCAGCAGGTCATCCAGTCCAACCCCCTGCTCAAAGCTGGACCATCCCCAACTAGATCATTCTAGCTAAGGCTTTGTCTAGCTGGGTTTTGAAAACCTCCAAGGATGGAGCTTCCACTGCCTCTCTGGGTAACCTGTTCCAGTGTTTTACTACCCTCCTAGTGAGAAAATTCTTTCTAATATATAATCCAAACTTTCCTTGTCGCAACTTGAGCCTGTTGCTCTTTGTTCTGTCATCTGCCACCACTGAGAATAGTCTAGCTCCATCCTCTTTTGAACCCCCCTTCAGGTAGTTGAAAGCTGCTATTAAATCCCTCCTCAGTCTTCTCTTCACTAGACTAAATAAGACCAGTTCCCTCAGTCTTTCCTCATAAGTCATGTCTCTCAACCCCCTCACTGTTTCTGCTGCCCTCCGCTGAACTCTCTCTAATTTGTCCTCATCCCTTCTGTAGTGGGTCAGCCCAAAACTGGACACAGTACTCCAGATATGGCCTCACCAGTGCTGAATAGAGGGGAATAATCACTTCCCTTGACCTACTGGCAACACACCTGCCAGTGCAGCCCAGGATGCTGTTAGCCTTCTTGGCAACAAAGGCTCATATTGCTGGCTCATATTCAGCTTATTGTCCACTGTAACCCCCAGGTCCTTTACTGTAGAGCTGCTGTCCAGCCAGTCAGCCCCCAGGCTGTACTGGTGCTGGGATTGTTTCCATAGCAACATGGGGAATTCTTCTGCCCATTCTTCTTTATTTGAAAGGATATAGAAATCTGTATAAGTTACAGTGTGCCACTAGTATAAGTAGTAGGTGGTAACTGACAGTTATAATCTGTTTTACCACAAAACTAGGAACAGCTCATATTCTTTTGAGTGACACGGGAAAATTGAGCTTAACTGATCCTGCAGGTCTGCTAGCTTTAAGTCAGATCAGATTCCAACTTGAGTTTCTTACATGCTTTTTTACTTTAATTTCAGCATCCTTGTATATCTGTAAGAGAGAGAAAAATGGTTTATGTTTTAAAATCATAGGATCATATGTGCGGAAGGGAGTTCAAGAGTCATAGTTTCATAGGTGGTAGGGTCAGAAGGGACCTGAGCAGATCATCAAGTTCGACCCCCTGCCGTGGCAGGAAAGAGTACTGGGGTCAAACGACCCTGGCAAGGTGTTCATCCAGCCTCCTTTTAAAGACCCCCAGGGTAGGAACCAGCACCACTTCTCTTGAAAGTTGGTTCCAGATCCTAGCTTCCCTGACAGTGAAGTCATGCCTTCTGATGTCTAGCCTGAATCTACCCTCTGCCAGCTTGTGGCTGTTATTTCTTGTCACTCCTGGTAGTGCTTGGGGGAACAAGGACTCCCCCAATGCCTGCTGGTCCCCCCTGACTAGTTTGTAAATGGCCACTAGATACCCCTCAGCCTTCTCTTGTGGAGGCTGAACAGGTTCAGGTCCCATAGCCTTTCCTTGTAGGGCCAGCTCTGCTGACTCCTGATCATGTGAGTGGCCCTCTCTGGACCCTCTCCATGTTGTCCACATCCCTCCTGAAGTGCGGTGCCCAGACCTGGACGCAGTACTCCAACTGCGGCCTGACCAGTGCCACATAGAGGGGGAGGATCACCTCCTTGGACCTGCTTGAGATGCATCTGCGGATGCATGACAAGGTACGGTTGGCCTTCCTGACCCCACACTGTCAGCCCATGTTCATTTTGGCATCAATAATGACTCCAAGATCCTTTTCTGCCTCTACACTGATGAGGAGGGAGTTCCCCAGCCTGTAGGTATGCTGCTGGTTCTTCCTCCCCAGGTGCATCACCTTGTACTTGTCAGTGTTGAACCCCATCCTGTTCTCATCCCTGTAACCTGTCCAGGTCCGATTGCAGCCTATTCCTCCCTTCTAGCGTGCCCACTTCTCCCCATATCTTAGTGTCATCTGTGAATTTGAACAGGGTGCGTTTTACCCCTTCGTCCAAGTTGCTGATGAAGATGTTGAACAGTGTGGGCCCGAGGACCAAGCCCTGTGGAACCCCACTGCCCACATCCCTCCAGGTCAGATAAGACCTGTCCATCACCACTCTCTGGGCCCAGTCAGCTGGGCCCAACAATGCACAAATGCAGGAAAGCTATTTTTAAAGTATCCCTGCTCATAGTTTAGCCAGCCACCTCTTGAAAACCCCCAGTGAGGGAGATTTCACAACTTTCCTGGCAGTCTGTTCCACTGCAGTACTGATATAACAATAAGGACGTTTCCCCTGATATCTAATATAAATCTACTTTGATGAAATTTACAGCCATTACTTCATGTCCCAACCTCTGCAGCAAGGAACAATAGTTCTTCTCCTTCTTTATGGCAGCCTTTCAAATATTTGTAGACTGCTATTGTGTCTCCCTAATCATCTTTTCTCCAAGCTGTAACATGCCTACTTTTTCTCAACTGTTCCTCATATGGCTTGCCTTCCAAATCCTTTACTGTTTTTGCTACTTGCCTTTGGATTCTTTCTAACTTCTTCACACACTTCTCAAAGTATGGCCTAGGAATCTTTTTTGTTTTGTTTTACCAAACCAGCCATTCTTGGTCCTCCAGAAACTGTGATCTTTGTTTACCTAGGGTTTCTACCTGGGGAACTGCAACTTGATCGTGGAAGTATAATGCTTGTACATACCCTTAACCAGCACTGAGTAAGGACACTTCTTTTCTCTTACACCTAATACCCCTGTTGATTCAACCCAAAATTGCATTTGCTTTTTATTTTTATTTTTTTATGAATGTGTCATCCTGACTCAGGTTTAGTCAGTGTTCCACTAATACTCGTAAATCTTTGGCTACCACTCAGACAGTCATCTCCTATTCTGTATTTGTAGTTTTAATTATTTTTCCCTGGGTGTAGCATCTTACATTTGTCTGTGCTGAACTTCACTCTGTTGTTTCTAGCCCAACTTTCTAATCTATCAAGATCCTTCCGAGTTCTACTTGTATTCTCCAAAGTGTTTGCAGTCCTTCCCAGTTTCATGTCATCTGCAGACCTCACCAGGAAGTACCCAAAATCATTAATAAACATGTTAAATGGTATTGGACCCAGGATAGACCCCTGTGGAATCACACTCAAAACATCCTGTCATTCTGACATCAATCAGTTTATAATTGTGTTTTACTGGGCGCATCTACACATGCACTTTACTGCAGAGTAGCCTAATTAGCTCTGTAGTAAAGCACCACAGTCTACACGTGCTGTGGTTATTAATAAGTAAATTAATTAACTCTATCATAGGATAATGCTGTTGGGGACAGTACAGCAGAGTAACTAAGTGTGATGAAATGCACATGTAGATGGTGATGGGCTGGCTTGGCACAAGGGTGCTAGAGTGCAGATGCTGCCTACCACCTAGCTACATGGCTCTGCACTCTCAGCACCCTCGTGCCCTAGCTAGCTCCTCTGGTGTCCGCCGCCATCACCTGGAGCCTAGGGCTGCTTCCCCATTCCACCCTGCCAGTGTGGGGCTACTCTGCCCCAGCTCAAAGTGCTTGCTGTCCTGGGTGCACTTGTAGATGCTACATCTGGGAGCAGTTGTCTCTGGCTCAAACAGGTCCAGAGTTTATTGTGTTACATTAATTTTACATGTATATACACTCACCTGTAGTTATTTAGCAAATTATCTATTAACTTGTAGTAATTTTATTTAGCCCACAATGATAAATATAGAGCTAGATAAAAAATTTTCAGAAACAAACTTGGACAACTGACTGTTAAGAATATGCATTATTCAATCAACAGCAGGCTACAAAGTACCATAAATCACTGGCCTTATTTATGCATCTCCATAAATGCTGATTCTATTTACAGCAAATTTCAAATATGCTAGAGGATACATTTAGATTCGATACTGAAGGCCAAAATAGAAATGAATGGCTCATTAGAGCAGTCTTTGCTCATCCATCATATCAAATGAAAGTGGAGTCTAGGAGGGATGATTTTGCAATACAGTTAAACTCCTTAACTCAGGGATGGCAAAGATGCAGCCCACAGAGTGGATCTAGCCCATGAAGCCATATTATCTAACCCCTGGTGCTGGCCCTGGATCTTGAGTGGGCCTACACATGGCATGTGCTGGACTGGCCTCAAGTGCATGGGTTGTGACATGCCACATGTGGCACCTGCATGGGCCAGAACAGGAGCTGTGTGCAGCACAGTCCTGGACTGGCTGGGG
>NW_017729027.1:16805077-16816198 GCF_001723915.1 Gavialis gangeticus | reverse complement strand
GTAGGTGCTGGATCCAGCATGTGGGAGTGGGGGAGGGTTTGTGGGGCCACTCTCATCCACAAAGCTGGCTCCATGTTGTTTAGCTGGCCCATGGACCAGTCCCTCCCCGCTCATCTGGTCTGTTTTACTGAGGCCAGATGAATTTGACACCCTTGCCTATTTATTATGGAGAAATAGTACAAAGTTATTAAGATAAGTTCTTCAGTAGGATTGGTCAGAAACTTTTCAACGGAATGGTTTTGTATTGAAAAATGTTGGTTTGTTGAAAGTGAAACTTTTCATGGAAATCTCTTGGTTTCAATAAAACCTCTTTTGGGAAGGTTATTCAGATCCAGAATGGAATACTTGGCCAAAACCCCACTCCAGAATAGGTCATAGCTCCGTTGTTGTCATTGACCTGGAATATGAGAAACTAAGGTTTAAATCCTTTTTCTGTCTGATTCAGACCTGTTATTCTTATTCAGAACTGGGTCTTCTACATATCAGGTGAGTGTCATGACTGTTGGCTGTTCTTGAATGGGTATGCTCTTTTAGTCTGTAACCATATATCAAACCCTCAAAATCTTTCACAAAATTGAATGATTGTTTCCAACATGCCCTTTGGTCAGGGTTCAGCAAAGCTCATTTTAAATATAGACGTGAATCCAAGTAAACTGTTGTGCAGTTTTAATAGACTACCATACTGACTAATCTGTTTGGGTTCTGGTAGTTCAAATATACAAAGGTCTCTACTAATATGCCCCATTTGTCTGCTTCATCTAAATTACTCGTTTGCTGTATTTCCTCGTAGCATAGAGGCACAGATGCTGAAATTTGATTCCCAATAATGTGCTTCTTGCAGTGGAATAATTTCATCCAATAAAACTTTTCTTAGCTGGGACCAACTGTTTCCTTCTGTTTTCCTTGGCATTCTTCCTGTTCCAGAAGAAGGAGTTCTCATATTATTCAAATTAGATATCTCTCTCTCCTAGATGTAAGCAGGATCTGGATCCTTTCTGATTAACGTATTACATTGCAATCACATTTCTTCAGCTGGGTTTCTTTGTCTTAGACCCTTTGGGAATGCAGTAGCCAGATATGCTATTCTTGGGATCAGGTTTTAGGACCAGATGGAGTATGTCAAACCTTAGTTCATTTAAATACCAGAATGTAGAATGCTATTTCCTGTTGTTATCCTGAAAGATCTTCCCATCATTGGAAATCCTTCCCCTCTTTTCTCAATAAGATAGATTCTTAGGAAAATCTCTGTAATTCTTGGTGAAACTCCTAACTAACCTTCTTCAGCTTCTGTCTTTGCGGGCTCTGCTGTGAGTTCCAGTGCTCTAATTCCCAACCTTCCAGGCTATCATAAAAAGGTATTTATTTTGGTTTGTAGAATTTCAGAAGCAGATGTTGTTGTCACTTTGCCTTGTTTAGCCAGAAGAATCTTCTCTTGTCCTGGAGGGTTGAATTAAAAGCTTGGTTTTTTTTTCTTTTTTGAAAAGGTTGGGCATAGTATGGGCAGATGGAAGTTATGCCCTAAAGATATCTAGCATTCTTGCCCTATTTTGTTCAGTAGACAAAGGACCAGATACTCAACAGTTGTAAATTGATGTAGCTCCAATTCAATGCACATCTAAAGGCTAGAGCCTCAGTTGGTGTAGATCAGAGTAGTTGCATGGAAATTGAGCGTGCATTGACCTGAATGTACTTTTTCCCATCACATTTACTGAACAGAGAATAAGTGATTAGAAGGAAGGAAAACATTAATTGGAGAGAGGAAATCTGCTGAAAATATTCCTTTCAATTAATGCTGTCAGCCAAACACGTTTGTTGCAATGCTAATTTAATGTTGATTTCCACACACCTTAGTAACATTCTGATTCTTCCCATCCTTGAACCAACGCTGCCAGTAAAGGCAACTTTGTGTTGTAAGAACAGGTTTTATCCTTATGTTATTTTCCCCTGATTTCTGAAAAAAGAGGAAAGTTAAAGTTAGATTTAGCAGTAGTAACTTGTTCCAGCAAAGCACTTGCTAATTGACCTGTTCAGTATGTTGCTTCAGATGTTCTGTGGTGGTGGCATATTTTTGTTCATTTGCTTTTTCTGGCAAGAGCTTAAACAATATTGTTCCTGTGATGACAAATTGCTGAGTTGTTTCCAACTTTACCAAGCTTTCAACTCTCGTCTAATTTGCAGACCACTGGATTTGCTTTATTCTTGGTGTCATTCATTAACTTGTTCCATCTCCTCAGGACTAACTGTGGGTCAGGATAATTTTTTGTTTCAGAACCACTGCTTTTTTGTCAACTATTCTGAGTACACATTTATGTCATGGTCAGGGATTCCCCTGACTGATGGGGTTAAGGTACATCTGTTTCCATAGCCAATGGCATATAAGAGAGCGATGTGGTAGCATTATGTCGAGTTGCCTTTGACTCACCAGCTTACATGACCCAATATCTGTTATAGATATCTGTCCTAAATGGAGGACATCCTTTAGCACAAGTCCAGAGCCAGGCTTAAACTTGCATCTCTAGGACTACAGCAAAATGCCCTAACCTCTGCTTTCACACTCCTTTTATACTTAACTACAGAGTGTAAAACCAGAGGTGCTATGTCGAATGTTGAGTATTATACATTTGTAAATGAAAATAAGGCAATGTATCTTACACATCAAGTGAGCAGAAACTAGAGAGAGAGCAGGACAGTCAACTCGCAGAAACTTGAAGGTACCTTCCTGTGCACTGACTTACTGTCATGTGTCTTGCAACACATGGTATAGTCCCTTTAAATTTGGGCCATTACCTTTTCTTGTTGCTTCCAGGAACTGTTCTACATAGCTGTATGACAGAGGAGTCCAATTTCCTGGGTAATCTTCTTGACTCCCCAAGTAATGAACAACTCTGACTAATTTCCCTTAGTAAGATGAGAATAATTTTTTCTCAGACTTCTGAGAGATGCATCTAATAGTAAATCAGGGAAAAATTGATAGTTTTTTTTATATAAAAGCTATTTATATATGTGAGGCCATAAACATTTTTATATGTGTTAATTATAATTGTAAGTCTGCCAAATATTTATTAGCACTTAATGGTGCATCCTTTATCTACATCTTGCATTTGTTTTTATCACTCTGATAATATTCAAGTTCAGCTTTTCAGTGTTGTTAGTTTCCACTGAGGTGTTCAATTATATACTCTTTCCCTTGTCTCTGGCTCCAGTAATGTTGTATCAAGTTTCAGCAATAAGGTACTGCTATTACGAGTGAACATCACACAGGATGTGTATCAGTCTAAGACATCTAACAGTATCAGCATCTCTGAATCTTCTGTTTGCTTTTTGCCTGGCTGGTTTGGGCCTCTAGGCCACCCAGGCTATTTAATTTTCTTTGTTGAATTAATATTTTGTCAAGACTGTTCACACAACGTAGCTAGCTCCTGATTGCTTAATCCTGACTCCACCCTCCCTGGTTTGGCTACTCCCATTTATAGTTTCCTGAGCAGGTGAAATGATAGGTTGAAATGATCCCAGAAAAGGGCAAACATAGTGCCCACATTTAAAAAAGGGAAAAAGGAAGATCCAGGGAACTACAGACCAGTCAGCTCCACCTCATTCCCTGGAAAAATCATGGAGCAAATCTTCAAGGATTTCTAAGCACTTGGAGGAGAAAAAGGTGATTAGGAACAGTTAGCATGGATTCACCAGGGGCAAGTCATATCTGACTAACCTGGTTGCCTTCTATGAAGAGGTGACTGGCTCTGTGGATGCGGGGAGATGGGTGGATGTGGTGTACATTGATTTCTCCCACAACATTCTCTCAGGCAAGCTAAGGAAGTGTGGGCTTGATGAATGGACTGTAAAGTAGATAGAAAACTGGCTGGAGTATCAGGCTCAGAGAGGAGCAATGAATTGCTTGATGTCTAGCTGGCAGCTGGTATCAAGTGGAGTACCCCAGGGGTCAGTTCTGGGGCCAGTTTTGTTCAATGTTTTCATCAACAGTTTGGAAGATGGCATAGAGTGCACCCTCAGCAAGTTTGCAGATGACACCAAGCTGGGGGGGGAGCAGTAGATACGCTGGAAGGTAGGGCCAAGATTCAGAGTGACTTAGACAATTGGGGGATGGGGCTAAAAGGAATCTCATGAGGTGCAACAAGATAAGTGCAAAGTCCTGCACTTAGGGCGGAACAGTCCCATTCACCAATACAGGCTGTGGGTTCACTTGCTGGGCAACAGCTCTGCTGAAAAGGACATGGGGGTTACAGTGGACAATAAGCTGAATATGAGCCAGCAGTGTGCCTTTGTTACCAAGTAGGCTAATGGCATACTGGGCTGCATCGGTAGGTGTGTTGTCAGTAAGTCAAGGGATGTGATTATTCCCTTTTATTCAGCACTAGTGAGTTCACATCTGGAATACTGTGTTCAGTTTTGGGGCCCTCAGTACAGAAAGGATGTGGACAAATTGGAGAGAGTCCAGTGGAGGGCAGCAAAAATGGTGAGGGGGCTGGGTGACATGACTTACAAGGAAAGACTGAGGCAACTGGGCTTATTTAGTTTACAGAAGAGGAGACTGAGAGGGGTCTTAATAGCAGCCTTCAACTATTTGAAGTGGGGTTTGAAAGAGGATGGAGCTAGACTGTTCTCAGTAGTGGCAGATGACAGAACAAGGAGCAACAGTCAAGTTGCAGCAAGAGAAGTTTAGGTTAGATATTAGGAAGAATTTTCTTACTAGGAGGGTGGTGAAACACTGGAACAGGTTACCCAGAGAGGTAGTGGAATCTCCGTCCTTGGAGGTTTTCAAGACCTGGCTAGACAAATCTTTGGATATGATCGTCTAGTTGGGGATGGTCCTGCGTTGAGCAGGGGTTGGACTAGATGACCTTGCTGAGGTTACTTCCAACCCTAACTTTCTATGATTCTATGAGCAGGTCATCCCCTGACTATTCAGACCTCCCTGAAGACATTAGCTCTTCAACAGCTGCTTCAAGTAGCTGATCGGAAAAGTGGCACTATTTGAAATAGAAGCTGTGGCAAGCAGCTTGCTGGTCCTGCACACCTTTTATGTTGTAGCTATATGTGCTCTTACTTACTTTTCAGGCCTTCGTCACTGGAGTGGGATGAGGAAAAGAATCCTGAGAAGAAACAGGGTACTACTGTCTCTGCTCTTGTAGCATGAACTGAGCTAATGTAGCAATTGGCAATTTGTGTAACACTTTGAAATCTAGCTAATTTATTTGGCTCACTCATTTTTGCTGCACAGAGGTAATCTATGTTTGTATTTATATTTCATAGCTCAACATTATTTACAACGTGAAGCATTCAGTCACTCAAAGAAGGCGCAGATCTGCCCAAAGTCCAGAAGCCTTTGACTTAGATGTTGTTGTAAATGATGACAAAAATGATATAAATCATTTGACCCTAAATGTGTGTACAAGGTAAGTAACTCATCTGCTACTTCTCTGGATCCATACAGTGTCATATATTACATTGTAATATTTAGGAGGTGCCAAGTGTTACATAGCTGTATGAATGTATTGCTACCCATAATATGGACCCATAATAAATTTACGTAAAATAAATGAATGATGTCATACAAAGGATCAGTTATTAAACTCAGTAGCAAATGGTTAAATCACCTTCATCTTAACAGAACTGAAGAGATCAGTTATCAAGAAATAAATATCATTTGTCATGTCATATTTTTAGATGCAATGCCTTAATCATCATGGTTTTGTAAAGGTTGGAGATCTATAGAAACAGTCATATGAAATATGACTGAAGTATGACTTGTAACAGCTGTTGCTCTACTAGCTACAGTCAGTAAGTTATGTCTTAGAGCAGTTTTTTGATCAAAGCGAAGTGACTTGGTACTGAGAATACCTGTATTGAGTTCCTGGTTATGCAGCTGGCCTGTTAGGTGACTTTAAAATGGGAATAAAAACCTTTGGGATCAAATGATGAAATTGCTGTATATGATGTAGGTGGTATTACTACTACTACTATTACTACTGCTAAGTAAAGCCAATGGCATTTTTGGCAAAATTAAAATTTATTGTAGCATGCTTTTTCATCAGAAATTAAAATATTTTGCAGAGCCGTATTGATTTCAACAAAAAGTCTCATTGCAAACACTCTTGCATGGTATAACTGGGTGATTAGATAACTGACATTAGATATGACTAGCTTTGGTTCAATTTATTCCCAGCCTCTGAATGAGGTTGAGAAGGGACTTGAATGTGCATTTTCCATATCACAAGCTAGTATCTAAGGCTATAGAGTGACCATGATCCTCAATCATTTCTACCTTTCCTGAACAAAAATTCTCAGATTTTGATCCAAAAATGGGTATTTCAGTGCAATATCTTATGAAAGATTTTATTTGCATTCCAGTGCAGAATAGAAAAGGAATTTCAGAACGTCTAAAATTGCCAGAAAAAAGGAATTGTCACCCTCCAATCAGCTCTATTAATAAAATCCACTTGGAACAATTATCAAGAATCTCTTGTGGTGGAAAACAGTCTCTGTAAAACATTAATATTCATTCGGAATGCTTAAGTAACATTTACACTTCTAATTTATTCACTTATCTATGTTCTTGTAATTTATTCACTTGCCTATATTCTTGTAATTTTATATATTATAGATTTAAAAATATTTATTTAGCATAATTTTAAGTATTGTCAGCATATTGGACAGGTATTCTTTTATAACATTTGGTGCAAGCTAAATACCACTATATAATAATATTTAAGTATCTCTGACTGCATGCTTCTTTCTCTTTGGTGCAATAGGGAAGGACATTACCTTAATAATCTGCTCCTACTCTAATAATTATCCTACCAAAGTACTTGTTGGTTTGTTTTTTGAGGGTACAACTTGTAGGCAGTGGTAAGACCTAGACCTGATTTTTCATCAGAGACATTCAAGAAGGGAAAGGAGTCCTGTAACAGAGCAGTCTGTCCCTTTAAGGGGGATTTGTCAGTTGAGGAATCTCAGTTATGGGGCATTTGGATAATGATAGTGTCCCACTGGGAGCTTAAAACCCTAGAAGAGAGAGCAGATGAGCAGCAAACTTTGAGGGAGCAGTTTGCAAGGGGGAGAAAGCAAATTCTGAATTGAACTGCTTGGTGTATGTAGGGGTCAGGTTACTGTAAGTTGGGGTCAGAGCAAAAGGGATTTCCCTCCCAATGTCCAGGACAGAATAGTAGGATTTTGTTTTGCTTGGTTTCTTTGTTTGTAAGAGGGGTGGAGGGCAACCTTTTTGGCAAGTATGCCCCAAATTGCAAACTGCACCCTCCCTGAGTGTCACTTTAATCTCTACTCTGCCCAATTTGCTGCTATGCTTTCTGTCCTTTGCCTTATGCTCCCTGCCCAATCTGTTGCTCTGCTTTTGCTTTGTTCTATCTGCAGCTGTCCTGCCTGTCCCCTTCTTGGTCTACTGCGTGCCACACAAAGGCTGCCCATGTAACCTGTGGCATGTGCGCCACAGGTTGGCCACCTCCAGTTTAAAAGTCTGTGTTTATGTTCCTCAGGGAGCAAAACCTACGTACAGAAACCAGTAGACAAGGAAATCTGCTTGCAAACCCTCAGCACAGCTTGACAATAAACAGTCTAACACTGTTGCTGAGTGCACCATTGGGTGACTCCCAATAACTCAGTAAACTCTGCTCTGGAGGGACCATTCTAGAGTTGAAAGGCATGATGAGTCTCCAGGGCTATTTGGTCTTTGCCTGCTGAGTACCCAAGGGTACTAGTTGTGAGCTTTTCGTGTGCTATGGCTATGTGCATACTGGGAACTGAACTCAGCTTTGCTTAACTTGCTTCTCATAGACCACTGAACAGGCATTAAATATTAACAGTTTTTGTATTGAGGCCATCAATGAACAGGTGACATAAAGCCTCCATATCCTATTAGTTTATTTTTAGGCGTTGAGTTACACAATTAAATTGTTTTCTTAATTACTTTGCTGGCTTCTTTTGCTGTTTGGCATGAAATTGAATATACATGCTATTTAAGGGAAGCATTTTAAGGTAGGTATTTTATCAGTTTTCTTATTAGATGCATCCTGTTGTAGTTAAAGAAAACTGGATAATTCAAAGGGCATTGTGCTTATATATCACATTTTCTCCACTTTTTTTGTTTTACAACCAAGGTTACTGGGATGAAAACAGTCTTTGTTTTTAAGTTCTCATCTGTTCCTATTTCATATTTCCTCTCTTGAAATTTCACTCTTTACCCTGTGACACAGTAATCATTTCCCTCCAAACATGACGTTTGCCAAACCATCACTGTTCATCGTGCTTGCTGCTAAATCTCTTCTCCCAGTATGCTTAATTGTTGTCTATTGACATTATAAACTCTTAGGGGCAAGGACTGTCTTACTGTACAGTGCTTAGCACAATGGGCCCTGAGCCAGATTTGGGGTGTTTGTGTGATAGTTATACAGCCAAATGCAATGGCAGTATGTAGATTATGATTTCAGTTGAGGAAGAGCCATGAAGGATTTACACGATCTTTAAAGCTTAAGTTTTGTTTATGTATACAATTCTAGTAAGAAATCTAGTGAGATAGGCAGTGGACAAGGATGTAACATGCCCTTCAACAGAATGGCTTTTTGATAGATTTTTCCTTGGAGTGTCAAGAGCTCTTTAAATTCTAGCACAAATTTAAGATATACATAAAGGATACATTTTTGGTGCATCTACATCAATAGCTTAGGAAGTATCTTTTGACTGGATGTCAGGATTTGTTTTCCCTGGAAGAGTTCCCTTGATTCAGAACCAAGGATACACCCAGGAGGGAATCCACCTCTTCCCTCTCCTCCAGGGTGCTGAGAGGCACTGTCACCTCTTTTAGTTTGATGGACTTCCATAGCTACTTCAGAAAGGTACATAACTACTAACATCAAAGTCCATCAATTGCAAAACCTCACATGAATGATGATGGCCTTTTGCTGAAGCACAGATGGGGAAGAATTGTACTTCATTGTGGATGGCTAAAGAGCAGCTAGAGCCTTAATCTGAGTTAACCCAACTAAAGTGTACGAGTGATTCTATTACCTCTTCTGGACACACAAATTCTACCATTAGAGGAAAAGTAGCATGCTTTGAGACACGCAGCTGTCTCCATATTCCTATAATATAGGGGCAGCTATGTTCCAGTAGTGGGTAATAGAATCACTCCTACACTTTAGCTGGGTAACTTAGTTAGTCTCAGCCTACACTTTGGTTGTCCACAAAGTGAAATAGGTTTCTGCCCTTAGCAAAACCAGAGCTTGCTCTGCATTATACAAACTTGATATGTGTCACATGTGATAACTGCCTGAATCATTTAAAAATCCATACAAAAAGATTGAAAAATCACATTCAACCCAATCTAAAAATGAAGGCAAGACATTTGTTGTTAGTTTATAATTGTTAACCTCAGGACTCTGAACCAAAGATATTTTGGGGTTACAAAACCTGCCACAGTAGTATAGAAGGATGAACAAAAACTCCTCCCTGCTCTGATAGGATTTCTGCCATTTCCAGGACAGGAGGAACCATATTTGATTGGTTCTGTTCAGGAGTGCTCTCTTCTGAGTCTACTGGCTACATTTGCCTGGTGTCTGCACTCATTTGCTTTCCACTGCTATATTTTTTAGGCTAGAAGAGACTACACAGATCTCAAACTACTGAAACAGTGGACTCAGAACACAGAATTACAGCCCAAGGTTTCCTCAGCTCAATTAAGAGACATGTTTTAATTCTTCAGTCTAATTCTCAATTCTAAGAGGCGTGTTTTAATCATTCTTCTAGACAGTCGTCCTGTCCTATGAAAAAGGAAGCAGTCTTTCTTTCTTTTTTTGGTAGGGGGTTGTGGGAGCTTGGAGTATGTAACCTCTGGGGGTAAAAATGTTTTGCTTGATTTAGGTTACCCTTTGGTGTTTTTTGGTGGCATCTAGATTCTCTAGATGGCTTGGGATATTTCTGTCTTCTTATTGGTAATTATAACACACAGATAATTACATCCAGGTCCAATTCAGTTCCTTGTTTTTAATAGCAGCTACTTTGGCCGAGTGCATTAGCCAGCAGATGGTTTTATTTATTTCTAATTTCATGAGCCAGCCAGTCAGCAGTTGTGTTGTATTTCTTTCAGAGTGATATCTGCATTCAATTAACCATACTGCTGCCAGGCGTAATAGCTTTGCTTTGAAAAGCAACTCTTCCCCTTTTCTAAACCATCCAAATAAACAAAGAAATAGTTTACTTTCAACTACTGTCAGGCATTCAAAATGCAGACTGTTCTGTTCCAGAGTAACAGTAGTGGTTTACCCCTGTGCCACTGAAAGAGCCTTTGCCATCTATTTGCTATAAATAAACACAGTCTTTGCAGGACATGTAATTCTTTCATGCAAAACAGAAAGCTGTAAGTATATTTAGTATAGTCCCATTGTGTACCATGGTAAATTAGACCCACTCTAGAGTAAGCTTTCTATTGTAGCATATGAGTCTGACATTGGTAGAAGAGGCTATAATAGGCATTTTCAGGAAAAATGGCAGAATTCAACTTATTACATTTTCCAAAATGGGATGCATAAGGTGACTTGTAAATTTTCAAATTGGAGGTTGGGCAAGCAGTCTAATGGGGACCCCCTTAAATGAATGATGGACCCTTGTTTAAGAAATATAAAAACAATGACTAGTCTATAACAGTTTTTTTAGCCTTTTTTGAACTTGAGGGACTTGTCCATATCTGTTGTGAATTGAGTGGAATCCAATTTCAAAAACTATACATTACAGTACTTACTTCCTTGCAAAGGGGTTAGGCAATGGGAGTGGTTATCATCTAGGCTGGGACAAACCTGCGCTTAGGGCACAGTTTATACTTTTAAACAAAAAAGACCACAAGAAAGGAAATATCACAAGATACAGTCTTAGAATTCTAGCAATGTATAATTTAGATTTCTGAATAAATTTCACCCAATTATAGTGTTTTCACCTAATTATACTAGCAACGTTTCCATTGGCTTCACTGGGGTTAAGATTACTGTATATTGCCAATAGTAACAATATTGTGATTTGCACAGCTAGTGTGGTTGACATTGTTAGGGGGAATGGAGAGAGAAATTTGTTTTTTTTTTTTTTTTTTTTTTTAATTTT
>NW_017729027.1:16794958-16804952 GCF_001723915.1 Gavialis gangeticus | reverse complement strand
AAATTAGCATAATGTAACAAAACATTGAGAGAAAAAAGGTGGAAGCCCCTTCCCTGGGGCTGGAACTATGGTGGGGAAACCCTGCAGTCCCAAGGGAACACTCAGGGTAGCCCTGTAATGGGGAGAAACTTACCCACGGCAGATGCACCAGCCAGGGGCTGACCCTAGCTGAGCACACCACCTGCACGGTTCACCAGCTGCCTGTTTAAACGGCTGGAACCAGTGCGAGGTGATGATGTCACTGGGGAACACAAGCTGGCTCAGGTAAAAACTGGTGGCAGAAGAAACACTGGTGAGCAATAGCCAGGAGGCAGCTGGGTGCTCCTGTCGGTGTGACCAGAGCTACCTTCAGGGTGGGACCCAGGACAGGGTCCTGAAGAGGGGTCTGCTCCACAGCCAGAGCAGCGATCAGCACCCGGACTGGGATAAACTCTAAGGGATGGACTGCTGCAACTTTGTGGGATCTGCCCACTTCTGAATAGGAACAACAAGACATGACAAGCGAATACTCAGGCTCTCTCTGGGGAGGTGACATGCAATCAGCGAAGGTGCGTGAGGGAAATCAGAGGTGGGATAAGAACAACGAATCCTGAGCCACTCCAGAATGGCTGCACGAAACCCAGTGGGTACACCTAACAATTTAGAAAGGCATGACCGTGTTTTTTATTAATTTCCCAAATATTATGCCTTTTATATAATAATATGGTGTTTTAACAGATAGTGTATTTTATTTCAATGGAATGATATTTGTTTCCTGTTAACATTTTCTTGTGTCTGATTTTAAGGTATTTGGGGTCCAGTGCATCTCCCAAAAGTGGTATGGCCCTCATGGAAGTTGGCATGCTTAGTGGCTTCTCTGCATTACTGGATTTCATTTCATTACACGATCCAATTAAGAAGGTAGAAAAGGACAATGGAAAAGTCAGCCTATACTTAGATTCTGTAAGTTGGAAAAACAAGAAAATGCATTTGTAATGACACTTATTAAAATTAAATTCACAGTAGCTGTTCAGTACCTTTTATGCAAATTGTAATTACATCCTCTAAAGCAGTTGTAGGCAAAATACTGCCTGCAGGCCAGGTGTGGCCCACCAGGTAATTTAATCCTGCCTGTGAGCATCCACCAATTAATGATACCCTGCCCAGCCCACACACCTCACTCTCACCCTCATGCGCGAAAGGACCCTGGCCCAGCCACAACACAGTTTCTGTGCAGGGCTGCTCCTGCCACTGCTGCAGTTGCCAGGGGACCTGCTCAGCTGCCTTGACTTCCAGTGGCTTCCTCTCATCTCCCTGCTGTAGCGCTTGCAGGTGGGGAAGTGGCAGGGACTGGCAGGGGGCAGGGAGCATGGGGCTGGGGCTGATGGGAGCAAGCAGCCCATGCCCAGGGTGGTGGTGGTTGTGTGGAGCTCAGGTGGGTAGGGTGTGACTGTGTGGGGGTAGGGAACCCCCACACAGTCCCCTCATGTACTCCCTCCCCTCCCCACCCGTGGCGCACAGTGCCTGCTGCCAGTGGCAGCAGCAGCAGGTGGGGGGACCCTGGGATGGTTGTGGCCCGCTCAGGTGCTACTGCCCTGCAGCATGTGGCTCCAGCCAGAGCTGCATGTGGTGGCAAGGAGTGCAGCTAGGCTGGTCAGCCTTTATCATGCGGGGCTCCTTGCAGCGCATATGCAGCTCCCGGCACTTGCACACCACCGGGGGGAGGCCCCACATGCTGGAGCTGGCTGCCTTCCCTGCTCCCTGCGACCACATGCAGCTGCCAGGACTCCACTGGAAGTGACAGGGAACCCTGCCTCCTGCTTCCACGAGAGCAGGGAAGGCAGCCAGCCCCAGTGTGTGGGGCTTCCCCCCAGTGGCGTGCAAATACCAGGAGCTGCATATGCACCACAGGCAGCCCTATGCGATAGAGGCGACCCAGCCTGGCTACGTTCCTTGCTGCCACATGCAGCTCTGGCCAGAGTCACGCACTGCTGTGTGGCAGTACCTGTGTAGGTCATGAGCGCCCATCTGCTGCTGCTGCCGACAGTGGGGGCTGTGCGCCATGAGGGGGGAGTGTGTGGGGAGGTCCCTACACTCCCACACCCTCCCTCACCCCACAAACCCCACACACTCGCATCCTGCCTCCACAACCCCCTGCACATACATACACCCCACAACATACCCTTTGCCCCTCTACACACACACAGCCACACCCTCTCATAACCCCCGCCACACACACACCCACTCCCCAACGACATACTCCCCACACACAGTTTACAGGAGTAAGACTTTATTTCTCACCTATTATGCAATACAGTACACAAACACAACTTCTGATAAAAATATTTTTGTAATAAAATTAAAATATGTTATAGTTGGTGTTTGACTTTTAGTGTATAATTTGTTCTTTTTTCTGGTTCAAAGATGCCAACCCCCCTCACTCCCGGGTTTAGTGGGTGGGACTTCCCCAAGATGGTGACCGGGGGGGCAGGGCACCTGTCAAGGGGTGGGGCTACTCACGCGGCCCTCAGCAGCCCACCAAAATTCATTAGCCAGCCCCATAGCCAAAATAATTGCCCACCACTGCTCTAAGGAGTCTGTATTGACATTCAGTACTCACAAAATGTGATCATACTTTGTCAACCATTAGGTTGTTTGTATAAGTAAAGTCTATTGATGTTAATAAGCATTTGATGGATGAGCACTTCATAAATAGTTTGCCTATTTATGCATAATTTTAAGTGGTCTGTGATTTGTTAAAATCTCCATTAAGGAGACCAGGTTAACCACCTAAATCCAGACCCTGGTATTTCAGGTGTAACATTAGCAAATCATTTAGTTTCCATCCCAGCCCTTGGCCTCACTGTTTCTAGAATTCTCACAGCTTTCTCTTGTATTTTCCTAGCTAAATGAAACACAGGTTTGTGTGGAAATTCCTGCCGTGAGAGACTTCAAAGTAGCAAATACTCAAGGTGCCTCAGTGATTATAGTGGATTACTATGAACCAAGTAAGTGTCATTCATTCTTAATAAATCATGGTGATTCACATGCTCAAAAAAGGAATTACTGTATTTCTGAAAGTAAGCGACAAACATTTTTAATAAAGAAAAAGCCACATTACACTGAGAAGTCACTTGGTACTTTTTCAGTGGCACAGAAAGTTTATTGGATAGTAACTTGAAAACATCTGGAGAGTTATATAACGAAAATTGTCATTATCTCCTCTACATTATTTTTGTCTTAATAGGCTGGTTTCTCAGCAGTAAATTGTCATAACTTCATTGAAGCCAATATATACCAGCTGAGAACCTTGCCCAGAATGTTTCCAAAATCACCAAAATGAGGCATGAACTCTATTGTGGTTCCTATTTAATGATCAACTTTCAAGTAGCTGTTTCACCTGTTTCTTATTTAAATTAAGAGTCCTTTAGAGGAGTGTCAGTAGTATGTTTTCAACAGTTATGTAAAAAGATATATATTCAAAATATTTACAAAGCTCTTCTTAAGAAGGGAATGTGTTTCAGAGAAATTCCTTAGTATACAATGATGCATTTGACATGCGTGCTCTAAAATTTTCTGTCACCACAGTTGCTGACAGGTGTATGTGTATGTAAGTTGGGAATAGTGTGATCAAATCCTTCACTAACATGAATCATTGCTTCTATACCAGGGCTTTGAGGAGTCTGGGGAGTCCTTGTTCTATGGTTGTGTCAAAGAATGCTTTATTTATAGATGTCTAGGAAACTGAATTTCAGTTCAACAAGAAATTTCATGCTTTTGGAAAATATTTTATTCCAAGTTGGGATAAAAATCCAAAGCTTTAGAATTTTTTGATAATATGAAATGATTTAGTATATTTTATACAAATTTGCAGTAGAGTTTGTTTTGAAGATACCAGAATGTTTTTACATTGGGAATGCTTTGATGTTTCTGAACCAAAATCTAGTTCCTGAGTTCCCAGGCTGCCTGGCTGTGAGGCAGCTGGCCAGGTGAGCTCCTCAGGAAGTGAGAGCCTGGAAGCCTCAGATGCATTATGTGAACAGCTCTCCGGGGTTCCTAGATAGCTCAGCAGACAGGTTGTGTGGGGTGCAGGGAGATAGGATAAACAGACAAGCAGGAAGGAAACACGTTCCTACGGGATATGCCAATATCAACAAATTAGGCAAATTCAACCAAAAACAAGTGTGAGACTAGATCTAGTTTTATAATTATGAATTCAAATTCTTATAAGTGTTAGTTAGTATATTTCTATGCCGATAGAAAGAAAACACAAAAATGGGACAAAGATTAATTTTAGAATCTAAAATACATTTGTCTTTGTACTATTTGTCCTGGTTGGCATTTGATCTTAGGTGTATCCAGTCTAAGATACTTTCCCCGTGACATTAAATATGTTTAAGATCTTCCTCTTTTTGCCATATACATTTGTAAGGCGTGGGGGTTTTGTTGTTAAGCATTGGCCAGGTTCTGAGGATGGATTTATACAAAGAACATAGTTTTCTTTCTGAGGATTGGATTTGTCATATAGTAGTCATGTCATGTTTCAGAAGTTCAGTTCATCACACCTACTTGGTTTGAGAAAGAGATGTACAGCATATATCAAGCTTGTATGAAAATACAGACTAAATATTTGTTGGACAATTTTCATTAAGTTCATAAGCTAATGCTTATTAACTTTTCTGAACAGGAAGAAAAGCAGTGAGAAGCTATAATTCTGAAGTGATGCAGAAGTTGTCATCTTGTGTCTTCTGTGAAAGTGACTGTAATCTTTGTGAAAAAAAATCCAGTGATGGTGCTCAAGGATTGCTCCTGCACTCAGGGACTTTCCTTTTCTGCATATTGTTCGCAATCCATGTAAACTTGCTGTAAAGCTGGGTGGCGTAAGAGGATACTAGTTATATTGCACTTCTAAGGTTTGCATAAATTACCCAAAGAAAGTTTTATATTCCAAGGGACTAATCCTTTTTCCATTGATGTCAGTGACTAAACTCCTGCTGTGTGCAGCGAGAGCAGGATTGGACCCATACTTTAAGCTCCTGGCTGTGCCAGAAAATGTTCTTAATATTTCTATTGGAAAATATTAATGTGCCTTTTTAAATGTTAGTTTCATACTGAAGTTATTTTCTAAAGAAATGCAGAATAAGATTTATTGAGAAAACAGTTAAGGCTAAGTTTATATTTTCTAACTGTTCCTTCTTTCTTCTCAGCCTAGTTTTTTGATTTGCTTACTGTTATGGTTTTATGTTAAAAATAAAGAAAATGATGTTTATTTTATAGAGCTGTGCTGAAAAACCACCTACTCCTCAACTTCTCAATTAGGCTGTTAGCAAGCAAAAGTGTGGTGGATTATTTCTGCAAACAAAAGGCACTTAACATAACACTAATTTCCATTGTCTATGTTCATGAGTGAATAATAGGAGCAATAAGTGGACCTGGCTGCAAAGTGGTTTTGAGAGCTAAGGGGTAATGTGTACTCATAAGTAGCTAAGTAGTCCAGAAAACTTCTATATTTTTTATGATTACAAATTAAGTAACTTTTTGCCAACTGGATATGTTTAAAAATAAGCTGTTGAAAGGTTTAAGGACTTTTCCATACTTTTTACACTGCAAGGTGCTTTTGAATACTACACTTACTCCACATAGAAACAGATGCCTGAGTTGCAACAGAGTTTGTCAGTCCTGGGCCGGCATAGTTCGCCATCCTCGGACCCACAGATAAGCCAATCATAGAAGACAATCATCTTTTACTGTGCGGGATTCCTGAAGAAGATTATTTAATATTTGCTATTATGTCTCTCTCTTTTTTTAAAGCAACCAAAATGCTGAGATTTTCAGTTAAAAATATAGTGCAATTGTAGCTGTGACAACCTAACAGAGACGAATGTTAAGATTAAGTCTACCACATAGCCTTCATTCACATAGCTGTATATTTTGTGTTTTGAATGTGTGTAATTATTTGGTAGTCGGTGTGATTTTTTTTTTTTGGCATGTTGTAGATTTTCATCCAAGCTCTGCTCTTGCACTTAAACATATGGCTTATATGGTTATCTATACTTTTGGTTAAACAGGTAATTAATTCACAGCAACACTGTGTGAAGGGATACAAGGATTTCTGCCTTGGTTTTTGTTTAATACTGAGAGTTTTCCTTGTAGTCAAGATATAGTCTAGGGATTTTAAAGACTTGTTCTAAGGGTACATATATATAACAAATTTTTAGAATATTTTTTAACTTTGGGGTCTTATTCTCCTACTTTTACTCAGATAATCAGGGCTCCCAGCCAGTGGCGCACAGTGGAGCCCTTGACTCCAGCTGCACCCCAAAGGCTGGGAGCCTGGATCTGTCTCTGCTTGCAGCTGAGCAGGAGTATCAGAGCCAAGGTCTCTGATGCACCTCTGTAGCTGGGAGTGACAGCTGATCATGGCTTCATGTCAGTTCTCTTCAATTTAGTCAAAATTTCAGGAGCATAGAGCATGCATACTTTGGCTTCTTTTGTATATAAAGCCATCAAGAGGAAAATTGTCATGTGGTTACTATTATGACAAAGAGGTTTGTTTTCCGTTGTAAAATGTACTGGGGATGAACTTTTGCTTTCATACCACAGGTAGTGGAAACCCAGCCCCCCCCCCATATTTTTTGTTGCTGATGCTACCTTCCCAAATGCCCTCCAGAAATGAAGGATCAGATCATTCAGGCCAACTCTTTTTGCCGTGCATCTTTTATTAGTTCTCCCTTTCATTTGTTTTTCAGAAATGAACACATGTTTCTGAAGATTTCTTGGCTGTTAGCCACACTAAGAAGCATCAGTCATGATGCATCATGTCATGGAAAGTGTCACAGCCAGGATGTAGACAAGGATTTTTATGTACAACAGGACCCTAATTAAAAAAAAAAATCATATCTGTCTCTACACTAAACCAGATCGAAGTGAGAATGAACATGCATAACATAACTTGGTGCCTGGAATAGAATGTTCAAACCAAACTGCTTTGACAAGCCCACTTGGCTGCTATAAGTAACATAACCAAATAATTTTTAAATCGGTGAACGCCTTTCATTTCATATCAGGTTCACAGCATAGTTCTCTAAATGTTTAGATTTTCTAAAATATATTTGCCATGGCTGAATCTATGTTGAGGGAGTATAGTGGGCTGTTTTAATTCTCTTGTTGTACGTCAGAACCTGTATAAAATTGTTTAGTATAAATATTTTTCTGTTCATCCAGGAAATCTCTTTTCCTGGGATAGGAGTCCCATTAAAGTCAGTGGAGGAGATTAGATTGGGGTAGGCAACTCCTGGCATGTATGTGAGAGCATGTCGTGGAAAAGGATTTTGCTTGACAGTAGTCTTGGGGAAGGGGCCAGGGCTCTGCTACCACAACAAGGATCAGGTCCCTTCCGGCTCCTCCAGCACCTGCTCCTGGCATACCAACAACTTACAAGTTGAGGTTGCAGGTGGTTTTGGCACTCTGCCCAAAAATGTTGCTGACCCTTGGATAAAACGTACTTTTCAACTGGAATAGCATCAAGTCCCCAAAGAGCACTGTTGTAAATTTTTGTGAATTTATTGTAAGATTGAGTCATATTGTGTATTGTCTGGGGGAAATTATTCTGTTGTTGCTACTTATTTGAAACTTCAATACTTTTTCATGCTTCTACTACCCTCCTGAACAAACACATTGGTGCTCAGTCCACAATGTCACTATTATATAATCTAGCTGGAAAGAAATCTCCCTTTACTTAAAGTTAAAGCTAAAGCACAATGTATTTTAAAAATATTCAAATGCTGCTGTTTTTCATCCATTTAGTCACTGAAAATTGGATGTGTGTAGCCAAGGGCAGAATAAGTCCCCTTTTGTTCGAAACAGTCATACATATTCTGTATATAATATAGAAGTTTGTATGCATAAGATTTCATCATCGGGGGAATGTTTGTAATTAGCTGTGCATACTATACAATGTATATACATCTAGAGTTTGCAGGCAGGGCCAATTCAAGTTCTGCCAGAGTTCCCAGCTGGGTTCCCTGCTGCTGCAGGCTTTGAAGCCATGCATACACATAACACCACAAAGAGAAATTAGGTGAAAAGATAAAATTCCAAAAAGGGCCTAAAGTAACTTAGGAGCCTAAATCACAGAACCTTTCACTTGTGAAAATTGGATGTAGGCTCCTAATGTCATGTTAGGCAATTTTCAAAATTTTCCTCATAAAAGTGTTTTCCAAAACCGGTGAAATAAATGTGACTCCTTCCATTGACTTCTGTCAGATTTAATCAGGTCCAGATGCTCTGGAGCATGTGTATAAGCACATTTGTTATGGAGACTGCACTTTGAAACAGTCTATGACAAAGTTTGTTAAGAACGTGCAATATATATTTTTTAAGAAATCGCCAAGTAAAAGGAAAAATCATACCTCAGAGTTACAGATTATGTAAAAAGAGTACTGAGCTTGATGAGAACTGACACAAATTTCACTAAGCTAGGGGGTTCAAAAAACCCCTGGCAAAAAGTGCTTTAACTATCACACTTTACTCGAAGTGCTATAAGTTAGAGGACGTTCCAGTGGAACTCATATGCACTGTTTGATGGAGGGGGGGCTTGGTGCCTGCCTGCATTGGTCAAGGTCAGCAGGCAGGGGGCACTCTTGCAGGCCTCCCAGGCTGCTGCTGGAGTGGGTCCCACCCCCACTGCCAGCTAGGGAATGTAAGCAGTGGCTGGGGGTCAGAGGGGGTGGAAGGGAGCCCTGTAGCTTTACAGACCTGGCCTGCTCTGCCCCTGACCCCAGGCAGCAAGCTGCTGGGGAAAGGGGGCTTATGACAGGGGGTCTTCCTTCCTCCAGTTGTAGCCAGAAGTGACAGCACAAATTCCCTGATTTGCTTTTTGGCACTGGGAGAAGTGGAAAAGGAGCCTCCCCTGCTAGGCAGCCCTCCACCCCAGCTTCCTTGCTTGTGTCTTGGTGGGGACAGAGCTGAGCCCATGCCTCAGTGGGGCTCCTTTTCCATCCCCTCCACCCTCCAGAGTTCCCAGCACAGTAAAAAGTGGAACAGGGAACTTGTGTTGCTAGTGCTAACTTCAGCTGTGGGAAAGGACCCCCCTGCCATGGGGGGTGGCCCAGCTCAGCCCCCCCAAGACCCCACCCAGCAAGCTGAGGGGAGCTGCCCAGCAAGGGGGCTCCTTTTCAACCCCTGCCAACCAGAATTCCTGGTGCAGTGAAAATCAGTGTAGGGAACTCGCATCGCCATTGCTGGCTGCAGCTGGGGGGAGGGAGCCCTCTCTCCATGAGGACCCCCCACAGCTTACTAACTGGAGTCAGGGGGGTTGGGCCAGGTCCTCATGGTGGAGAGGGCTCCTTTCCTGCTCTTTACTCTTGCAGCTGCTGCTGACAAATGACAGCTGGTCAGGAGGCAGAGCTGAAGAGGGGTTGTTTTAGCAGCGGCTGCCAAGCGAGAGACCCTGGAGTCCTTCCCCCACAGTATCCCCCCTACCCTCCCAGCTGGGCTGTGGTGCGCCACTGGGCTGGGCAGCTGCAGGGACAGAAACCCCCAATTTTCTCCTCCACCCCCAGCCAGGCTGCATGTGGGCCTGGAATTAGAGGCCAACCCTGACTTAGCTGCTGCTGCTAATACACTGACTTAGGTCAGTGATAGCCTAGGGGGCAGGGCCAGCCCAGCTGCTTAGGCAGAGCAAATGAGTTCTGCCGGAGGCTACAGCAGCCCTGTGCAACACCACCTAGGATGGTAGTGATTGCTCGGTAAGTTAGCCCTCAGTGGGATCTGGCATGGACATTCGATAAAGTGCTCTAACAGAAAGCACTTTAGGTTAGTACACATCCATCCAGGGTTACCTTAGGGCAGGATCTGCCATTTTTATAGAGTTTTATGTGCCGTGAACACCTGTTCTGTTATGGCTGTAAAGCATTTCCTGTGTGTTTAAAGCACATTAAGTGTAAAATTTGTACCTAGTTTTAAAGACTAAATTCAGTAAGGCCACTGATGCCTGGATTGCTTCTGTTTTCTT
>NW_017729027.1:16765679-16789958 GCF_001723915.1 Gavialis gangeticus | reverse complement strand
GCCCCCAGCCAGGCTGCATGTGGGCCTGGAATTAGAGGCCAACCCTGACTTAGCTGCTGCTGCTAATACACTGACTTAGGTCAGTGATAGCCTAGGGGGCAGGGCCAGCCCAGCTGCTTAGGCAGAGCAAATGAGTTCTGCCGGAGGCTACAGCAGCCCTGTGCAACACCACCTAGGATGGTAGTGATTGCTCGGTAAGTTAGCCCTCAGTGGGATCTGGCATGGACATTCGATAAAGTGCTCTAACAGAAAGCACTTTAGGTTAGTACACATCCATCCAGGGTTACCTTAGGGCAGGATCTGCCATTTTTATAGAGTTTTATGTGCCGTGAACACCTGTTCTGTTATGGCTGTAAAGCATTTCCTGTGTGTTTAAAGCACATTAAGTGTAAAATTTGTACCTAGTTTTAAAGACTAAATTCAGTAAGGCCACTGATGCCTGGATTGCTTCTGTTTTCTTCTAAAGCTCTAGGCAGTGAGGTAAGGTCAAGTCTGTCTACATAATACTTTAATTTGTGCATTGTGTTGACGAATCATTCTTATATAGTCATTATGTTTTCTATAGATATTAAATCTTTATGCAGAGGACTGTTTCTTTTTTATGCTTCCTATAGATTCCAAAATGCAGTTATGACTTTTCTATGCATATGTTGAAATGTAGATTTAAGGCGAATTATATCGCTGCTTTAGAATTTATATAGGATGAGCCAAAAGAAAGGAATTGGTATTGCTTGCTATTCATTCCGTTCTGTCAATTTGTGTTTTCAATAAAAGCCTATCAGTGTAATCTGTACTAAATTCTGTAGCACTCCACAAGAGTGACATTGATACTTATGTTCATGGCTTTTAAGGAATTATATCCCCAGTAATTTAACAATGAGACAGTAAGAGCATGAAATAAGAGAATTTAGCTTTCGTGCAAAATTGGTAGGATCCAAAGTTTGTCTTAACTTCTTTGAGAAGATTAATGATATTTTTGTATGTCAGTTTGTAATATCATTGTTGTAATGTTGTTTTATGTTATAAAGTTTGATAAATTAATATAGGACAGCATTCAACAATTATTATTATTTTCTAGTTGTAGGTGTTTGATCTTGACATTTTAGAATATTAAATTGTATATGTATTGTATAGACATGCACATATATAGCCAGAAATAGAGTATGGGGATTCCTTTTTAACTTGTATCATGCATTTTACTTCTGTATTTCATATGGTTTACACAACATTTTAATTTACAATGCTCAGTTCTCATTATATTGTATTATGCATCAGTTTTTATTGTGGTTTTTATTAATATTTGAGGTGAATGTTGTTTCTACTGTAAGTAAGGAAGTATGAACTTATTGGCTAAAGAAAAGCATAGTAGAAGCAGATGTATCATAATTTTCCATACAACTTTGCCACTGTATATCAGTATATACATACTGCATATCTGTTCTTTCAGGTGAATTAGGTATATCAGTGTTGATATTGGATAATCAATGTAAATACCAATAGATATTTTGACTTAGTCTCAAAACTTAATGTTTATTTCTACTTCTTATCAAATCTCATAGCTTTATAATAAAATCATGCTACTTTTTTATTCCACAAAGGCTGCAGTGCATTCTGATGTGCTGAATTTGTTTTCCTCTTTTTTCAGATAGTATAACAGATACAATTTCTTATTCTTTTTCAGATAAACACTGTGGTGGTCCTTTGAAGTTCTATTAAAGATGACTTTTATTAACTTTTGTAAAGGTTTTTGCTTAGTTTTTCTAATCCTAGCAAAGCAGCAGTATAATTAAGGGGAGGGCACCCAGGCTGCTGCCCTGGGTACTCCCTTTGTGGTGGGGGGATCCAAAAAAAGGCACTGCCTCAGTGCCAGCTAATTACACTGCTGCTGTCAGCACAGCAGCAATGTGTGCTGTCTCTTGTGGTGTGGCTGCCTGGGTGCAGAGCTGTACTGCTGCACCTTTGTAGGAAAGTCATGGATGACAATATTCAAGAAGTGAAGGATTTTAAGTTGTGATTGTCATTGATTTTACTCTATTTCTAGTTTTATATATGTTTAGTAGGGCTGTGTGAAGCTTCGGTCGTTGATTTGATTTGGCCTGATTTGGTGGTCAGATCTCTGAATCTGAATCAAATCAGGAGACCCTTCAATCTCTCCAAATTGAATTGGAACCCTCTGAATTGATTTGGAGAGATTCAGAAAGATTCGATGATTTGGACATAGACACAGCTTTAAATGTTTTTTCTACATACCTCAAGGTACGAGGCGGCTTGTGAATGCTGAGATACTGTGGCAGATGGAGCATCCCATGGGAGCAAGGGGAAATCCCCAGTGCTCTTGGCATTAGACTCAGAAGTGGACCAGAAGCACTTCCAGTCCACTTCTGGGTCCACCAGGGAGCACGTGGGGGACCCTCTCCCCACCCCTTGGTTCAGTGACTGGTGCCTCCTGGGTCTGAGGGGACACCCAGGGTCCTTCCGCAGCTGATCGCTGAGCCAAGGGGGTGTGGGGTGTGTGGAGGTCCCTGTGCAGTCAGCGGTGGATCTGGAAGTGGATCAGAAGTATTTCTGGTCCACTTCCAGGTCTGCCACCAGGTGTGCGGGGGCCCCCCTGCTCTCATGTAGGATGCTCCATTCGCCCCAGCATCACAGCATTCATAAACTGTGCCTGTTACCTTGAGGTATGTAGAAAAAACATTTAAAGCTGTGTCTATGGCCGAACCGCTGATTGTCTGAATCAGCATTGAATCTTCAGATTCGGATTCATCTGAATTGAGTCAGGACAGTGATCTGAATCAACAAATCTAATCACTGTCCCTGATTTGGGGCAAATCTGAATTGAATATGAACCACTTCACACACCCTAAATGCTTAGCTGTTTCTTTCACAAATTCAGTTGGTTTTACCTAAGTTCCCATGCTTTACAAACTAGGGTTCTATGACCTCATTTCTCTCTTAGTTCTTTTTGTACTGCACTAAGTTAATCCTTCACTGTGTCCCTCAGAGGATCTTCCTCACTCCTTTCCAACTTTCCATGAAATCCCACAGAAATTGTTAATCTCCTCTTTTCCATCTCCACCTTGTCCTAGGGTAATTTCATTTGACGATTGAAAATACAAATTCAGCAGCCACCCTAATGTGAATATCTGCCACACCTGTCTCATTTAGTCCAAGCTAGAATCTTGGCTTTCTCACTGGCATCTCCTCCTGGAGATCAGCTCAAGCTCCAGATGGCTAAAAGAGGGGTCTTAACCTTCTCCTTCCCCTGACCCACCCCATACATGTATCAGTTTACAGAAAAGGTGAATTAAGGGGCAGATGATAACATTTTCAAGTATCTGAGGGATGCCATTAAGAAAAGGAAGGACAACTTTTCTCTCTTGCTGCAGAGGATAGGATATGTAGTAATGGCTTGAAATTGAAGCCAAGTTGGTTTAGATTAGGTATCAGGGAAAACTTCTTCACTGTTAAAACAAGCAGTGGAATTAGACTCCCAAGGGAAGTTGTGGAATCTCCATCATTGGAGATGTTGAAGAAAAAGTTGGATAAGCATTGGAATGATCCGAGAAGTAGTGATACCTAGAGTGCTGTGAAGAGCAATAGTTGGAGGACCAGAAAATGACCAAATCGGCAAATGGATCATGAGAAGAGCTCTGCAGCCCAAAGAAGGTGGAAATTGGAGAAGACTGCAATGGTGCTGTAGGGGCACATGTAGATGCACCCCTGGTTGCCTCATGGGATTGGGAAGGAATGTTTGTTTGTTTTTTTCAATTGTGGGTCGGATGTCAGGTTTTTTTTCTTAATTTTGCTGCTGGGACTTAAAAAACCTAGAGGTTCTTGGCTAAAGGTCTTGCTCTGCTCTGGGTGAAACTAACTACCATATTTGAAATCCACATTTGGGATCATTTATCTCACAGTTTAGATTGGCTTGGACTGTGGAGATTTTTGTCTCCCTCTGTAGCAGAGGCCATGGCCCTGTTTCTTGGATCTCTTGAGCATATGTAACAACTTCCTGTTTGTGCACTTGCAGGACACTAACAATGCCCTAGTCCTCCTGCTTTATGTGGGACAAACTAGGGTGGTTTTGATATTTTCAGATATCGTACCTGGTACTTATGTGAGAGGGTGTTTGTGAAGATTAGAATGGAAGATAAAAGATGACAGATACAGCACCAAAATAACAGTGGGGATTTATTATAGACCACCAAGTCTGGAAGAAGAGGAGGAAGAGGCACTCTTCAATGGGGTGACAAAATTATCCAGAAGTTATGAGTTATGGTACATATGGGAAACTTCAGTTTTCCAGATATCACCTGGAAGAATCATACAAGTTCTGCCAGAGTTCAAGCAAACATAAATGCCAAGCAGGATCTTAACTTGTGTAGAGGACAGCTTTCTGTTCCAGGAAGTTGAAGATACAACTAGGGAATCATCTATTTTGGATCTTGTACTGACCAATAGGGAAGAACTGGTGGAGGGCATGAAGATGATGGGTAATTACAGAGGAACTGATTATGATACAATAATATTTATTATCCTGACACTGGTAAAGCATGAAGTTGGCAGAATTAAGATACTGGATTTCACCTGACTCAAGCAGTTGATAAGTGTGGCATGGTGCCCTGGGAAAACACTGAATGTTAGAGGTGCCCAGACAGACTGGAAGCTTCTAAAGAGCATGGATTTGGAAGCACAAGAAACTGTTCTGACATGATGGAAGCCCCCCCACCCCCCTCCCCCCCCAAAATTGCTGAGAGACAGACCTATGTGGTTACACAAGAAGCTTCCAGAGTGCCTCAAATGAAAAAGGAAAGCGTACAGACAATGGAAAATGGGCAATGCACCAAGGAAGCGTACCAGGAAATAGCAAGACCTCAAAGGGACAAAATCAGGAAGGCTAAGGTAAAAAAAAGTTAGCTGTACCCAGTGAAGGAGGTTAACAAAAGATTCTATGAGTGTGCTGGTTGGAAAAGAATGACCAAGGAAGCTGTTGGTACACTGATAAATAGCCAGAGTGAACTCTTGAAATAGATGCAAAGGAGGAGGTACTCAGCAGCTACTTTCCGTGAGTCTTCATAAAAAAAGTTAGGCTGCAACCAGAGAGCTAACAAAGATTATTTGGATAAAGAAGGGGACAAGCTGAGGAAGGGGACCTGAACCCCAACCCCTACCTTAAAGACTGATGGGCAGCCAGGCAACCCAGCCCAACAATGAAAACACTGTTCCAGGACTGCCTACAATCTCTCTGGTAACCCTGATGATCTATTGCGGAGCTTCAGAATTCCACAGAATACAATTGGAAAACCACTGATCCAGGAGTAGCTATACCTATGGGTATTACAGTGGGTATGTCTCATGCATCTGGAATTTGCTGGTTGCAACTTGGGGATGGGGAAAAAATGTTCTGGCTTCTTATTGCTACATATGTCAGGGGTTTTTTCTGCCTTCCTCAGAATCATTGGGTAATGGCTGCAGCCAAGGCTGGGTATGTTGACTGGGGTGTACCACTGCTTCTGCTGGGACTAAAACCAGGAGATTCCTGGGTAGATGGTCTTATCTCCCTACTCAGGGTCAAACCGGTTAGCCACATTTTGGATCGGGAAGGAATTTTACCCCAGGGTCAGATTAACCAGACTGGGTTTTTTTTGGCCTTATTCTGTAGTAGGGAGTGTGGCCCTTTTCCTTGAATCTCTAAAGCATATTTTAACAACCCTTGCAGCAGCAGGACATTAGCCACTATTATCCCTCTTGTTTTACCTGTGGCAGGCTAGGGACCTATGCCTTGTGGTTGTGTGGCAGGCATGCCTGTGTAGTATTAGTAATAGGTTAGCTAAAGAATTGTTTGGTATGTGTAGGAGGGTGACTGTGTTCTTCCCGGTTCCTCCTCAGAGCCTGCCTGCCACGACTGATTGAAAGCAAAAGATGTTCAGTGTTTATCCCTGAGGGTGAGAACCACCACAGACGGTTAACATCCCGGTGCTAACTTTATTGGTAACAGTGTTACATTGTCATTTCCTCCCTGCTAATTGCCTCATTAGCAGAGGGAGTGGCATGGCTGTTCTAATTAACACCAAAGCCGGTGAGTCTCCCAGCTGCTTTGGCCAATTTCGGCTTGCACAGCTTTCTCACTGTCAATTACCTCATTGACAGAGGTGCGTCTCAGCTGTCTCAATCAGCTCTCTGGCAGAGAGGTGTCTCTGCCATGATCCCTCCATACCCACAGCACACCCTGGCTGCCTGGTGGGGTAAATGGCTTTGCGAGGCTCTCCCTTTCATGTACTGCCCTGGGGTCCTCTGCCTCAGCATTCCTCTTCCCGCTTGGCTCTGCGGGGTCCCCTGGATCCTCCCTTAGGTGCCCGTGGCGTTTATGGGCCTCGAATCGGTACCCCCGCTCCTTACCGGTAGATTGTAGCTATTCCCGTCAGTGGTCCCTGGCTCCCTTTGGGGTGTCATGCCGCCTCCTCTTCCTCTCTCTCCTCATCCATCATCACCCTCCTCCAGTGCCTGAGGGTGAAGTACGGTTCCTAGCAGCCAGGCTTATGTAGGTGGCGGCGGGTTTAATTACTCTGATCTTCCCCAGGTGTGCGAAGTCCCTTCACCTGTGTAGCATGCTCCCCGTGGTTTCCCACCCCCAAGGCTATCCTAGTAATGGGGTTTCTACCCAAGCCCCTGTTACACATCTTCCCCCTTAGTTCAAACAACCCCCTCAAATGAAAATCTTCAAGCTTGTCAGCTTTGTCCAGCTTTTGCTTGTCATTCTGTTAAGGGTGTCATATCATCTTCCTTCTGTACGGGAAAGGAAGTCGACATTCCCATTCTTGTTTCCTGCCCAATGTCTCACTGTAAAATAAAAGGGTTGTAAGGAAAGGGACCACCTCATTAGTCTGGCATTATCCAGTTTGGCTGTCCATAGCCAGCGTAGGGGCGCATGGTCTGTAATTACCTCTTGAATTGGAATAGGCCCCAGGGGGTACCAAAGGCCATCTTGTCTTTATCCACTGCAGCCATTAGGATCTGCCAATAGCCTTTGGTCAGGTCCAGGGTAGAAATGTACTGGGCCTGGCCAACTTTCTATAGTACGTCATCCACTTGTGGCATCGGGAAAGCGTTGAACGTCATGATCTCATTCACCTTATGGTAGTCAATGCACAGTCATATCAAGCTGTCCGTCTTTGGAGCCACTACCATTGGGCTCCTCCAGAGGCTCCTGGACTCTTGAATGATTCCTAGCCTCCACATCTGGTCGACTTCCTGCCTGACCATGGGCCACAGATGTCGAGCTAACCTCCTCCAGTGGTTGCATATGGTACGTCCTGGTGGGGTCTGGATACGATGTTCTATACCCTGGGCTTCTCCTGGTAATTCCTTGAAAACAACCCCAAACTCTGTTATCAGGATCTTTAAGTCCTCTTGCTGTCTAGGGCTAAGCTGGTTGTTAACCTCTGGTCTAGTTGGGGCCTCTTCATTTCTTGGAGCACCCTTGTTTCTTCTCCTTCTAGCTCACCTAGCTCCTTCATCATCCACCCTTCCCGTTGGTGCCAGTTTTGTAACACATTTATGTGGTAAATCTGCTTCCTACGGGTAGGCTCGGTATGGAGGACTTCGTAGTTAACTGGCCCCCTGCACCTAGTAACCTGGAAAGGTCCCTGCCACCAGGATAGTGGCTTGTGGGGATTATCAGGCAGCAGCACAAGTACCTAATCTCCTACCCGGAGTTCTCTCTCGGTGGCCCGTGTGTCGTAATGTTGCTTCTGTCTCTCCTGGCTATGTTCCAGGTTCTTCTGCCCTATCCCCTGGGCCTGCTTCAGTCTCTCGTGGAAGTCAGCCACAGCTTGGGGCTGGGCTGTGCCCCCTTGCCCTGTTTCCCATCCTTCACATATTAAATCCAGCAGTCCCTGTTGGTGATGGCCGTAGATCGGCTTGAACAGGGCGTACCCTGTGGAGGCCTGGAGGATCTCCCTGATGGAGAACAGCAAAGTGGGTATCGTTGTGTGCCATGCCCATGGGTCTCCCTGTTTGCAGGCCCGGATCATCCCCTTCAGTGTCCAGTTAAAGCACTCCACCAAGCCATCTATTTGGGGGTAGTAGATGGAGGTTCAAAGCTGCTTGATCTTTAAGGAGTTACATATCCCCCTCAGGATCTTGGACTTGAAATTATTCCCCTGATTGGTGAGAATTTCTCAGGGGATCCTGACCCATGCAACCCATTTCATGAGGGCCCCAGCTATTGTCATGGCTGTCACCGACTGAAGGTGTACTGCCTTGGGGAAGTGAGTGGCATAATCGATGATAACCAGGATGAATTGATACCTCACCCAGTTATCCTCCACCTGGTACAGGATGCACCCCCCCCTTACCTCAAACTGAGGGCTGTGTCTTGCCTTCCAGGGGTCCTTCACCTCATCCTTATGTTTGGCTAGCTGGGATTGCCAGATGTTCTAGAAAAGTGGTTCCTGTTTCTGCTCCTGTCAGAACTACACATCTCTGATGAGCTGCTCCATGTCAAGGTCTTCAACCTCTTTCTCCTCAGGGGTTCCAAAGCAGGCTGCTCCTGGGTCCTTCTTCTATTTCCCCCTTTTTTCGTTAGGATCTTAGTGACTACCTCCTCCAGGTGGGGCCAATTGACCCCTAGGAGCATGAGGCAGGAGAGGGTCTTGGTTAATCTTACCACGACCTTCTCCACGCGCCCCAGTATCATGAGCCGCATCCGTCAGCGTTCATAGGTATATGAGGCCTCGTAGATGCAAACCATACTCATGGGGCTCTCAGGGCTTCCCAGGTGTGAGGGTATGAGGTCTGTCCATATCATGGACTGCGAGAAGCCCATGTCAGTAACAGTGGGGATGATGGTGTCCCCAACTTTGACTTAGACCACCAGCTTATTCTGATGCCCTGGTCCCTTGTGCCAGCTGAAACTGCAGTCCATCTTTTCGTCACAGGGGCTGTCCATCGGAGTCTCTACTTGGAACCTTCATGGGCAAAATCAGGACACATGCCCTCTCTCCCCGCACCTGTAGCATATTATTCCTCTGGAGTCCCAGGCCTGGGGTTCATGTGTCAGGGCTTGGGAGCTCTCTCCCCATCTCCCTTGGCTGGGTCCCACCGGATGGGGTCCCATTCCGGTTCCCCCTGGGGGTTCCTTCCCAGGGCTATCTCCCTCCCCTTTGGCCGCTGCATAATCCTTGGATAACCACAGAACCTTCTCCATATTTACTGCTACTCCCACCATAATCTTAGTCTCTTGAAACTCAGGGCTCTGTTAAAGGAAAGGGTAATCACCAGCAATCCTTTGACATGGCTTAATGCCCAGGTTGGAGCAGAACTGTCTTGAAGGGTCTTGACAGATGTCAGGTTAATGAGGTCTGATCCTGGATCCTCAAAATAATGCATCTTGCTATTGTATATCAGACAGGCATACCAGGACATGCAATTTTTGGCAATTTATGGTGTTAAATATACCATAAATGTAACGTTCATCAGGGGCCCAAGTTTAGGATGGAAATCTCTATCATCACTTGAACCAGCATGTCTTGGAAGGGTTGAGAAGTTGGTCCTTAGTTCTCTATACTTAGTAGTTTCTGTAGGAGGGTGGCTGTGTCCTTCCCAGTTCCCCCTCAGAGCCCACCTGCCATGACTTTGTTTGAAAGGAAAAGATGTTCAGTGTTTATCCCTGAGGGTGGGAACACACCACAGACCACCCAGACGGTTAACATCCCAGTGGAAACTTTATTGGTATCAGTGTTACATTGTTGTTTCCTCCCTGCTAATTGCCTCATTAGCAGAGGGAGTGGTACCGCCGTTCTAATTAACACCAAAGTGTCCCGGCTGCTCTAGTCAATTTCAAAGCTTGCACAGCTTTCTCACCGTCAGTTACCTCATTGACGAAGGCCTGTCTTGGCTGTCTCAACCAGCTCTCTGACAAAGCAGTGTCTCTGCTGCTATCGCTCCATGCCCACCGCATGCCCTGGCTGCCTGGTGGGGCAAATGGCTTTGCAAGGCTCTCCCTTCCATGTACTGCCCCAGGGTCCTCTGTGTCAGCGTTCCTTTTCCTGCTCGGCTCAGCGGGGTCCCCTGGATCCTGCCTTAGTTGCCTGTGCCATTTACGGGCCTTGAGTTGGTACCCCCCACTGGTGGATTGTGGCTATTCCCGTCAGTGGTCCCTGGTTCCCTTTGGGTTCTTGTGCTGCCTCCTCTTCCTCTCTCACCTCATCTGTTATCTCCTCTTCTGGTGCCTGAGGGCAAAGTATGATCTGTAGCAGGTGGGCTTATGTACACGGCAGCGGGTTTAATTACTCTGATCTTCCCTAGGTGTGTGAAGTCCCTTCTGTGTTGTGTGCTCCCCATGATTTCTCACCCCTGAGGCTATCCTAGTAAGGGGTTTCTGTCCAAGCCCCTGTTACAGTATGGTCTGGATAGGGATGATCTTACCTCAGGTAGGGGTTTGGACTAGATGACTTCTAGAGGTCTCTTCTAGCCCTACTTTTCTTTGATTCTATGATCCTATGAAAGCAGTTTCATAGTTTCATAATTGTTAGGGACTGGAAGTGTGATGCCACTTCAGTTGGCCCATGAGGCTAGTCTTTATTGCCCACTTAAATTTTCAAACAAATACTTCTTTCTTCCATGCTACTCCTTAACAAAACATAAGAACATAAATGCCATGATGGGTCAGGTCAATGGTCCATCTTACCAAAAATCTTGTCTCCAATGGTGGAAGAAGTGTTGGTGGTGCTCCCTAGTTCTAATATTCTGGGACTTGAACTAGGGGGCACCTGTTGAAGATGCTCAGTTCTTCATGCCTATGAGGGATCAAGCATTTGCAATGCCACCTCAATATCCTCCTTCAACTCCATCCTTAAAACAGACTTTTACATACAAAAATAACAAACCCATGATAAAACTTAAGACTGCCAGTCTGTAGAAACAACCACCACCTGCCATGCTGACTGGTATATCCTTACTGTTCCTTAAACTTGATAATATACAATATTTGGAAGAAAGACATTCTTTTGAAGGAAGTTAAAACATCATCTTTGTTAGTGCAAAATGTCAGAGAAATAAAATGGTATTACCAGATCAGTTCTAGGATTGCAAAAATTCAGGGCTCAATTTGAAAAGAACTGTTACTCTACCTATAATCCCTAAGGGTGAAGTTACATGTTATATTTGTCCTTACTAAGTCTGGGGGAACGTTAAGTGATGTTAAAGTTAGAGCATGCTGTGAGTGGTTTCATGTTTAGAGTTGCTACTGTTTCTTGCCTGCACAGCTCTGACTTGCCACTTGAGGCTGGTGAGCAGAGCATGGCTACAGCCAGGACAGCTGGATTCTATTCCTGCTCTGAATAGTGTTGGGGGGCTGGGAGCAGTGCATCCTGCAATGCTGGAGGACTGCAAGTTGCAGAGTTAACCCTTGCCTAAAGTGGCATAGGTTTGTGATGTTTAGAGGGCACTTAGCACAAGTTAATGAGCTTTAACATATGGATGCTCATGTTTTAAGTGCTTTTAGTGTAGTCTAAATGTAATGTGTAACTTCACTCCACGACCTCCTTAGAAAACATATCTACCACCAGATGGCAGCAAGCGATTAAAGAAATTGCATATTTCAATAGTATTTCTTCTTTTTTTCTCCATTTGTAACTGTCACAGGGTTGAAAATATTTTGCCCCATATGAGAAGATAATAAAGTAATTAAAATATTTTGCTAAACCTATTGCCATGTGGGTTTTTTTAGTTATGTGTTCTTATTCTTAACACACAACTTATGCCTATAATTTTGTTTCTTATGAAAGAAAGAAAAACATCTCTCATAGTGGGAGATGGTTTCATGGTTTTCTGTTTTCTAAAAATAATTTATTTTCTCCAAACTCAAAAGAACATTTGTCTTTAGAGTATTTTTCTATATATATCTGATGCCAAATGTGCCATTTGATCTCACTCCCTTTCTGCCTCTTTTCTCCTCCTAACTAACACCCAGGGGAGTAAACAGCGGTAATCTTTAAGGTCAATTGGAGCTTCAGCAGACGGTGATCCCAAGAACGTTCATTTTCTAATAATATAAAACAGGAGATGATGTTTTTGTGTTTTAAAAAGCATTCTCTGCAAACCATCCCTTTCCTGTTTTTAGAGCCTTTCAATTTTATTTTGTTCTTTGTCTACGTTATGCTGCTTTGATCCTAGTACAAACAGAGTAACATCATGACCAGTGCAATGTGTGAGACAAGGGCCTAATTGGCCAGTTACAGTTTACAGGCAAAGGAAGATGAAAGTATGTAAACAAAAGCAATTAATGACCTTATGCCATCAAAACTATGGATTTCAATTTGGTCCCGTTCTAGTCAAAGCCAAAGACTACATTCAGAAACATTTCCCTTTTTGTTAATACTGCATTTGATCACCTTGTAATCAAAAAACAATGTTTTGAGGACATGGTCATATCTAGAATTTTGAAAAGGTGGGTGCAGATGGTGAGGTGCATCATCACATATAAAACAAAACGTATTTAAATAAAAGAACTAAAAGCTTTACTAATATGCCAGGGGCCTAAGGGTATATTTTTCAGTTTAAGATTGAAACAAATAGAAACACAACTTCATCTGGATATGTTAAAAACCATCTGCAGGGCTATGAAATAGGAGCTTCATTACCAGGAACCAATAACAGGCAGCAGAATTGCAGAACAAAGGCTAGCTTGAGTGGTGGAACATCGAGGCCATTAAAAAGAAGAGGGTCATTCACACCTGTCAAATGAAGAGTTTAGAAGGGGTCAGAGAGATTATAATGAGTCATGAAGTCAAGTGGCTTCCTCAGCACTGTCTGACTAGAAATGCTGCTGACACTGCTAGGCAGTTGGTTTTAAACTTTGGGTGGAGCAGGAATCAAAGGGGTGCAAGTGTACCAGTGCACCCCCTCTGGATCTGCCCCTGATTGCGATAGCATGTGAATTTAAATGGAGCAGGCTTCATGAACCCCAGCAGCTCATGAGAGAGGTGCTGTGCCTATAAATGAGAAAAAAGTAAACTGGCTACCACTGTACCTTCCAGCTCCTGGATTATTTGGGAGCTGGCTATATCCATTGGCATCACTTAATCTTGAGGACCTAAGTTTTAGCAGCCTCCCTGGCTGACCTATGTATGGGCTTGGACTTGGCCCTGACACACCCCTGGAAGTCTCTGTGTCCGGCATGTCCCCTCCTAGCAGCTTACAAGAAGGTTCTAAGGAGGCAGCTCACAGCTATCCTTCACAGTGCCGACCCGGAGGGGAATCCTTGCTGGAACAGAGACAAGGATTTTACTCTTAGATCTAAGAAGCAAGACAGTTCAGACATGTTCATATATGTCAGAACAGAACTACACAAACAGGAGGGGGTGAAACAGAGAAGCAGACTCTATACAGAGTACCATAAGATGCACAGATATGGATATTGGGAAGATGCCATTAAATAATGTTTCCCAGAAACTCTAAATTACTTCAGTGTTTAAGTTTTGTTTATAATAACAGGTCAAATATTTTCAGAGATGGCTGTGATTTTTGACAGATGTTAGTGTAAGTTTTTTTTACCAGGTCCTAAAGAATCAGAGCCATTTATTTGAGAATCAAAGTTTAAATTAGAAAAAAATGAAACAGGAAATTTTTATGCAAGGGTAACTAGTCATGGGATGGTGACTAGTTATGAATTGCTGTGGATTCTATCTTTATATAAAGACTACGTGATGATGGTCACCTGATCCTTTTTGGCCTCAAAACGCATAATGGACAATTTTGTTTTGACCACAAACGCTTTTACAACTCACTTAATCCTATATTTTCTATTGATGCTATTGGTCCAGGCCACAGCCAGCATCTGAATAGCAGATGCAGTGTAAAATAGTTTCATGTATATAGACTCTTCTTTAGGTTTCTGCTTGTAATTTGCATTTATTTTGCAATGGGTAGCCCCTGCATCCACCGCCCTGCTTTATTTTTTCTTCAGGTTTTTTTGACTCCAGGATCTCCCGGGATCAAAACCCCACCCCATGCGGCTACCTTGCAGTGCAGAGAACAGTTGAACGTGGCACCACAGGTGTGTTTACAGTGCACCATACTGCATGGTTGCATTCATCTGGATGTGGCCCCTCTGTTTAACTTTCCTATGGAATTGATATTGTTGATTTTTTTCAGTTCCTTTTGAGTTTTATTTTGTTTTATGTATGTAACGCGAATTCCTTAATGCATTTTATATATTTTATAGGGCCTCATCTCAGTCCTACGTCATGTTATTTATGTCTGTTTTATAGATAGGTAAAAGAAAGGTCAAGAATGATGGTACAGGTCAGAGATGCAGTAGGTGGGACGACAATGGGTGCTGATGATTCAAGCATGGCTTTAACTAGTTGACTCTGATGATTTCTGTTGTGAAACACAAAGATATTTGTGTCCTTAAAATCTTTGGCAGCAAGAAAGTGGTTGGCTTTTACCCAGAGCACAAGGGAGAAGGATGATATAAATTACCTTCCCTATTCCATTCTGTAGGACCCTGTACTGTCCTTCGAGAAAAGATGGCTTTTTAAGTATCCATTGGGTCCTTAAAAGAGGGCAAGGAGAGGATGGAGTGAGAGTGCTTTCTGGACTAGTTGTCTGCAGAAGACAGCACTGCTTCAGTTTTCTTTAATGCTATAGTTATGTACCCCAGCATAAACTGCAAGAAGGTGCTTCTTGCATCCCGCCTCCCACCCCCATTGCAAGCCTGTGCCTTCTAGTCATACCCTTCTGTTTTATTTTTGTTGACGAGGTTGCGGTTTAAAATACATGCCTTTGACTGCAGCAAGATCCAACATAAAAGCACTGTTTTACTCAGCCAATTGTCTGCAGTCATTTTTAATATATTTTCAACCAGCACTCTGAATGTGTAAACAAGCTGGCATCTGTGAAACGTTCAGGGTGACTAACCCTGTTTATATATTTCTAATTCAATAATAAATTACTCTTTCAGTTTTCAAACCCATCTCAGTATTTTTCTGGTTTCTTCTATTAATGTACTTTCCAACTGAGAAAAATCTAATGGAATGGAATTAATTTTTTTTCCTTTCCAAAATGGAAAAGTATACTTTTTGTTTGAGAAATATGTTTTTATCACATTGATATACATACATTCCCACACTCTTCCAGCTGCCCTGCGTATTCTATTAAAATTAAGCATGTGCTTAAGTGCTGTCTTTGTGTTGTGGTTTTATATTGTATTAGATCAAATGATGATGTTTTTGAGGAACTATATTTTTGGTACTGGAGATAATTATTAAGAAGATGGTTACTTAACTTACATTTTACACAGCAAACACTTCTCTGCATCCTTTCTTTCTGAGTTGGGAAATGTGTTTTACTCATCACCAGGGATCCTGGTTTTCTCTGATTTCAAAAAATCCCCAATTTTCAGTTAAAAAAAAAAAAAAAAAAAAAAGTAACCCCATATCCACATTTTCCCATGATATAAATGAAACACCACTAATATATAGATGAATATCTGGTAGTGTTTCATTTTAATCATGAAAAACTGTGGCTTTGGGCTTAGTGAAAATTGGGGATTTTTTTTTAAATCAGAGAAAACCAGGATCCCTGCTCATCACTAGGTGACTAGCAGTCTCTCTGTAGCATTGCATACTATTTTCATTGGATTTGACAGCCTGCTTTGGAAGATGGGTAAAGCAACTCACAGCCTTAATTTATTGTGATCTTAGAGCCATGATGGAGTATTTTATGAAGTACTTTAGTCATGTGAATTCTATAAAGTGTCACACTAAATATTCATACTGGGAAACACAGAACATAAATCTTTGTCAAGTGTCAGGTCTCATTTTTCCTGGAACTGAAGGTACATTGGGGACGATCAAATGTTAGTGGATATACATGGCACCCATGCCGGAGAAAGGTATTTGATAGCCACATGTTGCTTTATATACTCTCTCTCAGAAATATTCGACAGCTATAATACTGGATTAAGACACCTACCATATCAATATATAACTTTTATGCCATAATTTGTCTTACTGTTGTTGAGAATAGTAGGCTGATTCGAAAGTGATATATTCAGACTAATTCAGGAGTGCTACAGCAATATATACTAAATCATTTCACTTTGAAATTGCTATATTGAGTCCAATTTGTTAAAATATTGTGGGATGACATTTTGGAAAGGCATGCAGCCTATGCAGCAGATTTTGGTCAGGTCTCCTATAAAGCTGGATTGCAGTGCAATTGCTCAAGTAGTCTTAAATAACTTGTCTAACGTTGTTTCCCAAAGCAGGATGTTAAAGAAGAGCTAGTCTGTAGAGCAGATTTCCTGTCTTCAGAATTTACACTTTCACATATACAAATTTGTCCTTCTTGATACAGATAAATGCTTAAAAAATGACCAGATTGTCACTGACCAGTGATGTCCACTAGAGCTTGCAGGAAGCATGAAGCAATGGGTTTGGCATCTGAATTGGCCATAATGATTTCATGGGTATTAACTCAGAGCATTTTTGCATGTTCTCTGGGGGTTGGGCAGGGGTGGTCTAATTAGAGCAGCTCTGGGAGCCACTCTAATTAAAGCATCTGAAGTGTCTCATGTATCAGCGTTCCCACGTTTCAAAATGGTGATGGGGGCGCTTTATGTAAAGCATGTCAAACGAGCTTTAGTTAAAGCACCTCTACCACCAGTTTGAAGCCTGGGGAGGTTGATACACGAGATGAAGAGGCTGGCTGGAGCACTCTAATGAAAACGCTCCAGCAGACTCAATTAATTGAGTCTGCTTTGATGCACTGTAATTACAGCACATTGGAGCAGCCTCCCAGCTCATGTACAGGAGCGCTCAGATATCAGGAAGGATACTTTACTATGGTTTCACCATTCACTTGACTAAAGCATGTAAGAAAACAGGGTTCAGCAGAGACTTGTTCTTAGTGAATACATTTATCAGAGATCTGGAAGAACATATAAAATCATACTTGAATAAATTTATCGTTGGCACAAAAACTGGTGAAGTGGTAAATAATAATATATCAGTTCTACAGAATGATCAGGACAATGTGGATAAGCGAGCTCACTTGAGAATATATTTGGATTGGAGTTTGGTGAGAGCTGGAAATCCTATCTGACAGCAAGTTATTTGCTTTCAAAAGATGTCTTGTTCTAATTAGCACAAAAATGAAGACCTTCAAAATTTCCCATGAAACAAAATGCAGAAAAAATAGTTTTTGGGTCAATCAGAACAATCCAAATGTTCTGTTACAATATTTCAGGGATGTATTTGGTAGCTGTGTTGGTCTGAGACAAAAAGAAATGGAAACCCCTAGAACTCTTGGTTCACAGATGATACCTTTTATTAGACCAACTAAGAAATCGCAAAAAAAAAAAATCTTTCTTTGCAAGCTTTCAGGCACATACACCCTTTTTAAGGCTGAGGGAAAATAAAAGATGTTAAAAGTCCCCATAAGTAGAAAATAAACTTCATTTTACACAGAGGAAGCTGAAGGTGGATGTGTGTTCCTCTGGGTCCATGAGAGTTTCTTTGTGTGAGTTTCTTTTTGTGAGAGATCCTCTGATATTAGCATTATTATATAAATATGATATATTATTATTAAGTTTTGCTTATGACATATAGGAACTTGAATTTCAGAATAGGTAGAATGAAATTAGCTGCTATTGAGTGATAACTATAAAGAGGCTGGGTACAGATATTTGGGGAGGTTAAAAATGGCCACCTGATTGAAAGTGAGTTGGGATGGGGGAGTTATCGGGGGGAGTTAGGGGGATTGAGAGGGCAAGCAGGCTCAGGGGGATAATGGGGATCTGCAGGGGGATTTGGAGGCAGGTAAGGTCCATAGGGGGATGAGGTTGACTGGGGACTAGCAGGGTTTGTGGTGGGGTGGGGGATTGGAAAGGCAGGCAGCATTGTTAGGGTTTCTGGGTAGCAGGTACCATCCAAAGGGAGAGATTGGGGCCCAAGCAGGGTTTGTAGGGTGGATCGGGGGGCAAGAAGGGTCCATGGAGGATTGGTGGGGTCCAGGAGGGTTTGGTGGGATTAGGGGGGCTTATGGGATCTGGAGAAGCTTGAGAGGATGGATTTTTTTCTTCCCTACCCCCCTAGAACAGGGGCTGTTTAGGTCCTAACCCCCTTGCAGCAAACCTCCCTCTCTATCTCTCCTCCCCTCCCATGATTGGGACTTACGCCCTTGCTCCTGGCACTAGCAAATGCTGATCAAACTGGCACCAGGAGCAGCTTGTCGGATGGTTGGTTTGGTGGCCTTGGGGAAGAAGTTGGCCGGTACATAGTGGGGTGAGGTAAGCCTATCTAGGAGTGGGGTGAGGAACTAGGGAAGGGGGGAGCTAAAAATAGCTTGGTGCCATGAGGGCAGATAGGAAAAGCACAGCCCTGGGGCTTGGGCCAGTAGCTGGACCTTCCCAGCCCTGGGACTGTGCTGGGAATTGTACAGAAGTTCAGGGCAATTAGATCAGTCTAAAAATGGCCACCCTGATCTAAGTTAGTTTACCTTGGAGGTAGGTTTAACTTAGATTGGGTTGCCCATTTTTAGACTGATCTAACCATCCTGGAACTTCTGTACAATTCACACTTACGTTGACCTAACTAGGGATCTATGTATAAGGTCTGCACCTGGCAAACTAAGTTAGATCAGGTGGCTCTTTTTAATGTAATCTAACCTCCCCCTAACCTCCCTGAGCATCTGTATGTACCCAAAATTAATTTACACTGTTGCTTCCATATTTGCATTAAGACCTTTATTACTTTACATGAAAATGTAATTTTATGTTACCAGCATGTCATTAGTATGCTCTTGCTTATGCTTTAAGTTAGAATGTTGCTGCACCGTAGCTAAAAATCCACAGAAAACCCAATCACAATACCACAAAGTATGATTGCTTTCAAGTTGCAATGACTTTTCTTGCATAATGATTCAACAAGGGGATTGCTGGGGAATCCAATACATAAGGAAGTACTCGATTCACAGGGCCAGCTGCTTTTTTCCCAGCATCTTCACAACCTCAGGTTGATTTTTTTTTCATGGCTTCAACACGGTTTCCCTCCCCATGCTTCTGATTGGCTGTGTGGGCTGGGAAACCCACCCCTTGCTGAGAGACAGACAGCCTCAGACCAGGAAGCGTGTAATTAACAGCAGCTTCAACTAAGCTGGTGCTAACTTCATTTTCAATTCAAGTAATTACTGCCTACTGTTCAGCCTAATTGCTCAATTAAAGGCCCAACCATGGGAAACTTTGCAGGGATAAAAAAAATCTGGGGAAATTTGAAAAATCCCTGCCTACAGCTGTGAAAGGGACACAAGAGCACACACTGAGAGCCAGCAAAAATGTATTTAAGAAACACAAAGGACAAAAAATTGTAATTTGAAAAGTAAACCAGAATGAGACTTTTAAAAAGCACTTCAAAGCACATTTACACAGAAGCACAGTAAACTCTGCATGTATTTATGTATTTATAATGTATTTACAAGGCATATTTACAGTGTCTCTAAGTAGATTCTGACAGTCGCTCCCCCCACCCTTCTACAGGGTGAAGCAGGTGGGACACCCACCCCATGGGAGACAGCAGTGATATTGGGAAGCATGTAATTAACACTGGCTTCTACTAACTGCCAGATGTTCACTTTCTTTGCAATTCAAGTAATCACCTCCTCATGTGCACCCTCATTGCCCACTTAAAGCCCTCCAGGAAAGGACAATCACTTCCCCCCCCATTAAGGCTGCTGGTGGCTTGTTTGCAAAGCTTCTTTCTTCTTTCCAAAGCCTTTGCCACCTTTTTTTCCCCCAGAGCCTGCTGGTGATTTTCATGGGGAATGCCTGATTATGCATTTCCTGCGCAAATTGCATAATTGTCAATTAAGTACATTCCTACCAGAACCAGTTCAGATCTCTACCGTGAACAATAGTACTGGGGGTCCCCTCCTTAGAAACCATGGTAAACAATTTTCCAACTAGATTGTTTCAAACTCTAGGCCTGAGACCACGCATTGGCTTTAGTGAGAACAGCATTTGTATTTTGCGTATGCCTCTATCTACCGTTAAGCATGCTCAGGTGTACCCTTCAGTCCCGTGTGCCTGTAGATTTGCCCTTTCTCCATCTACCCTGCCCCTTGGAGAGCACAAAGGCCATCTCCATCATGTGTGTTATGCCCTGAGCCCAGTCACAACACGTAATTTATTCCCCCTGTGCCATGCAAAACAAACAGAAAAAAGGCTATTCTTGGGAACAAGGCTGGAAGTCAGCAGCAGGTACATATCAGAAGTCATTGCTGACACTGAGCGCATTGTTCAGTTTACTGAATTCACTTTTGAGAGCAGCAACAGCAGTTGTGGGAGCTTTCTGCCAAAGACCTTATGTCTGAGGCCATTAGTGTAAAGAAGGGTTTCTGGTATTTAAACCAGCCATCAGAGCAATTGAGGCACACAATCAGGGGATCAGCAAAGCCCACAGTTGAGGATGGGGCCAGAGGCAAAGCAGAATTGTTCACTAGCAAAGTAGAGGTTTAACTGACCTTCATTACTGCCCTATCTGTGTTAATGATACCATATTGCTTTGCTGGAAGAGAGGGCTGAGCTGAAGGGTGCCTATTGCCTATGTTTCATTCTTAACTTGGAAAAATGTGCAAAGCACAAATATTTCAAATACTTAAAGCCTTCTTATGCATTTAAAAAGGAAAACCTGCCATTATGGTACATCATTAATGTTTCTGTGCAGGAAGGAAGTCCTGGTGTGGTGCTTAGATGTCTTTTCCCCCCTGTGGTGACATGTTGGAGTCACTTCCATTTAAAATTTGTAGAGATTTGCATACATGGAAAAAAAGTGATGTCAAACAATGTCTGGCTGGAGAAACTGTGTTCTTTAGACAGTTGTCTGGTAGCATGGTGCTGGCTTCTTCCCTTCACTTCCAACTGATAAATTGGAATATATAAATAATTTAATTTTCATAATGCTGTATAACCCATTACCAGGTGGTGCTCTTCCAAGTTACATTTTTTAGCCTATGAGCAAATTTAGAATCACAGGAAGATGTGCTGTTTTACTGGTTGCTTCTGATTATGCAAGGTTTATATCTGGAGACAGCTTAGGGAGTGAGAGAATTGTTAGAGCAACAGGAGAGACTGCTGTCTGATTAGGTGGTTCTTGTGGCTGAGTTTATCATTGGGGACATGCTCCTTAGTGCTGGGCAGAAATGTCAATGGGAAATTTTGACTGCCCTGTGTGCTGTTTTGACTGTCTTATTGCAGGACTGGTGTGTGTGTGTGCGTGCGCCTGAAAAACAAGGTACATCAAGAATATATGCAAACCTCGTAACCCCAACTTTTCCATAGTAAGATCAACCTGGAAGGCCTTGGCCATCTAATAACTCTCACCAAAAGTATCACACTGGCTTCAAAATGGGGCACTGTTGTCAGAAGAAAAGACAAAACTATTTTCTTTGTAAGCTACAGAGATTTTATGATGGCAAATTGGAGGTGAGATGGTCCATGAAGCTAGGAAGAGTGGATGGGACATACATTCCACAAAGCAGATGGAACCCACTTTATGAAAAAGCTGCCAGTCCTTTTTAAATATAATGGGCCAAATTTTTCTCTGACATCCATCTGCACTAAAATCCGTTACATTGCCTGCATCCAAAGAAAGAGAAAATTGTTAGTGCATTATGGCATCTACATAAGTTATCATTATGACTGATATTTGTTTAGTAAATATATATGAAAATAAAACTCCATCAAGGGACTTACAATCAAAATATGACTGTCCATGCAATCTATCAGGTCACCTGGCCACCTTTGTGGTGTGTACCACTACATCTTGGCATTGCAGTTCAATTGCTATTTGAGCAAAGTACTCCATTGGAATAATCCAGTCCATACATTTCTTTCTGGATCTTCTAATTGCTGCTTCTTGCTAAGACCACTAGATTAGGGAGAGTGTTTCCAGTAATGAGCTAGTGCTGAAATACTCTGGCACTGATGCTCTAACCCAAGGTATAATTAGCAGGTTTTATTCTGGCAGAATCCTGATGTGAGGGGAGGGTGGGCTAAATTTTGCTGGTGGCAGGTATTTCTGTTTTACAGTGGTGTAGTGGGAGAAGCGATCTAAGTGGTCTGCTTGGCACCACTTTATGCAAGCAGACAGACATCAATTTTTTTTTTTAATGTTCATAATAATTCTGCTTAAAGAAGAAAGGATAGATGATAACATCTGCTTATGTGGAAGTAATTACTGAAAAATCTCTGTGGTTTCACATGGAGAAAAAAAAGATGGCAGCCAGTTCTAGCTCTGTGGACTAGCAATTAAGGCATAGATTTCACTGTGTATTATAATCTCAGCTTCAGTATAACACTCCTTACACTTGATGTACCTTAACATTTTAAATCATGTTTCATAGAATCATAGAAGTAGGGTCGGAAGGGACCTTGTAGATCTTCAAGTCCAACCCCCCACCTAGGCAGGAGAAAACTGGGCTCCAATGACTCCAGCGAGGTAGGCATCAAGCCTCTTATTAAAGACCCCCAGGGTAGGAGCCAGCACCACTTCCCTTGGAAGTTGGTTCCAGATCCTAGCCGCCCTAACTTGATTTCAGGTTTGAGTTAGAATATGTTGTAAAAGTCATTACTGAGAGATGAATGGGCTGGCTGGGTTTTAGATGAGAGACACTATGATTAACATGCCCTATTCCTGTGCGTGAATTGTACCAGTCCTGTTATTTCCCTTGGTCAGCTGATCACATCGAGCCTAAGATGATTTGATTCTTCCATTTTGCTTATAAAGGGATTTTAGTTAAACTTGGAAAAATAAAAAACTGTACATGTGTTTGAACTTTAATATGACGTGGAAGGATTGATTGTACCAGCCAGTGATTTGTAAAGATGCAGAATTTTGCCCTTATTGAAATTTTTGCTTGCTCCATTTAAAAATGGACAATAAATTTTTCTTGATATTTTCATGTTTTCCAATAGTCAAAGAGAAACCATATGATATTAGTAGAAATGCCTTTTTTCATAGCATGCAGGAACAGGAAACCATCAAATATAAGGGCTTCAGAAGAAAGCCCAAGGTGTGTTGTCTCTGTCATCTCCAGCATCTAGTCTGCCTTACAAAATGGCACCTTTAAGGTGCCAGGTTTATGTATATGGTTGGCATGTGCGTGTGTGTATGTGTGTATGTGTGTGAGAGAGTACCAGATTTAGGAGATAAATTTCCAATATTCTTAAAATGTATATTAATAAAAGGGCCTGTGTATGTGTGTGTCAGTACCCTCCAAGACCATCATACCTAGAGACCTGAAAATTTGCATGCATAATAAGGGGACCCTGGAGGTATGAACCTGGGTGCTATTTTTTTGATTTGGCTCAAAAAAAATTGCCGTTTTTTTTTGTTTTGTTTTGTTTTTTTGGATCTATATTGCATAACCCCCCGTGACAGGTCAGCCCCAGGAAGCAGAATAAATTTGCATGTGCAAAACATTATTTAGCTCCTGGCCAAGGTCAACCAGTACAGCTGGAGAAGGCTCCACATTTAGGAGTATTCCCCTAAGGGCTGTGGTTGGGACTGGTTAACAAGACCTGGGAGCACCCGCAGGTGGAGTGAGGGCTTAAGGAAGGTCCAGGGAGAAAACCGTACTGGGCCTTCTCATGGACTGATTAGGGGGTTGTGAGAGGCATTCCCTGTAAAGCAATCTACAAGAAGTGAACTTGCCAAAGATCAACTTGCAAAAGCTGCAGCCAGAGCAGTTGAGACTCCTGCACAGCAAGCTGCAAACAGAGCAGCAATGGCTGCAGCCAGGAACCAGCCCTGGAGGGAAAAAGAAAACTCTGTATTCTTCTACAATCCAGCCTTGAATTATGGTTCTGATCCATTAGTTGCAATTGGCTCAATGGTGACTTCTTGCAGCCTTGCAATGAGATGGAAAGGAGAAGCTCCAGGGATATCCTGCAACAGTGGCAAGGTTCAACTGCCCCAAATGAATGATCCTCCTGAGCCCCTTGATACATTGCTGACAGGCAACGCTTCAGATGTACATAATTTCCAGAGCAACATCAGAAGATACAACTCATGCTTCCAAATGACATCTTTTCGCACTACAAAAGACATCAGAGAATCTGGCTTCATGCCTACATTTAAAGTGCAGGGCCAGAGTTATCATCGGATTGGCAGTCTGATGCCACTCCCAAATGAAGAGCCCAGATTCCTGCAGATCTACTTCATGGGTGACAAGGCTGAACAGCGTTGCAACAATGTCATTCAGACCAACCTGCAGGTG
>NW_017729027.1:16758162-16760679 GCF_001723915.1 Gavialis gangeticus | reverse complement strand
TCGCACTACAAAAGACATCAGAGAATCTGGCTTCATGCCTACATTTAAAGTGCAGGGCCAGAGTTATCATCGGATTGGCAGTCTGATGCCACTCCCAAATGAAGAGCCCAGATTCCTGCAGATCTACTTCATGGGTGACAAGGCTGAACAGCGTTGCAACAATGTCATTCAGACCAACCTGCAGGTGGTTGTTGCAGTTGCAAGACATGCTCCACAAGGATAACAACTATGTTCACAGTTTCAGGTGTGCCAGGGAGAAGATGACTCCAGAGTACAATGTTGTCATTCATGCAGACAAAACTCCAGCTGGTGAACATGAGCAGCGCTTCAATGCATGCACAACATCAGAAGTGGCTGTCATTCTGGTGGCAATTGAGACATTGTGTTGCAACTCAGGAACAACTCCCTCCAGAGAATTGCTGAGACACACCAATCATATAATGCACTTCAGTATCCACTAATTTTCTGGCAGGGTGATGATGGCTACCATTTTGAACTGTGACAAACCCAGCAACGGGGAGGAGTGACTCTGGTGTTGGCTGGGGATTTTCAACAGACACTGCCAGTCATTCCACATGAAACCAAAGCTGATGAACTGCAGGCCTGCCTCAAAGCTTCATACATTTCAAAAAACATTCAGTGACTCAGCCTCATGACCAACATGCGAGTGCATCTAACCAGTGATGCATCTGCTGGAGACTGCTGAAGGCCAGCTCAAACTGGGAAATGGGGCCGTGGTATCTGAGAATCAAGTTGGAACCATCTCAAAGAACTGCATTGGGAAAACAGTTGCGAGACTTCAAGAACTGAAAGAGGCAGTTTTTCCAAATGTTGCACATCACTTTCATGACCACAAGTGGCTATGCCAAAGAGCCATCCTGGCACCAAAAAATGAGGCGGTCAACACCATAAACAAAGACCTTCTTCCTCAATTGCCTAGCTCTGTGCAAAAATACAAGTCAGTAGACACCATCCCAGACAACAATGAGACAGTTAACTACCCAACAGAATTTCTCAACTCTCCTGAACCACCAGGTGTGCCTTCACACAATCTGGAGTTCAAGATTGGTGCACCCATCATTCTTCTCAGGAATCTGGACCCACCAGCATTCTTCCGTGGAACATGATTGGCTGTTAAGAAGCTCATGCCACATGTCGTTGAAGCCACCATCATGACTGGCAATGAAGCAGGACAGGATGTCTTCATTCGACGCATTCCAATCATTCCCTCTGACCTGCCATTTCAATTTAAAGAGCTCCAGTTCCTGATCCACCTCAGTTTTGCCATGAGCATCAACAAGGCACGGGGACAATCGCTCAAAGTTGTTGGCTTCAACCTGTGAAGCCCATGCTTTACTCATGGCCCAACTCTATGTTGGTTGTTCTAGAGTTGGCAATGGCAAAAACCTTTTCATCTTGGCATCAGATGGCAAAACATGCAACATTGTCTATCCTGAAGCTCTACATGGATAAAAAGTGTCAAATACTGTCATGAACTGGGATAGAAAAATGTGATGTGAAATCCTCAGCTAAAGTCTTACAAAGTAAACAAATAATTCTACCTCACAATTCAGTTGTTTAATACATTTAAATGTTCAACTATTATAGGTTTTTGGTATGACCAAAAGCTCACAGTGGCAAGCTGTATAACACAAGTAAAATAGGGTACAAAACTAAACACAAACACATACACACAGCTTATTAATAGAGGGAAATAAGATAGAATGAAAATATTTTATTTATAAAACATTAAAATTTGATTACTGCAACCTGTGCGAAGCCAGGTTCTTTGGCTAGTAGGCAATATATTTTCCTGGTAAGAATTGGAAGAAGGGGTTTCTAAAAGTTAGTACAGTACTCAAGTAAAGGAAGTTTAGGTTAGATATTAGGAAAAACTTTGTCACTAGGAAGGTAGTAAAACATTGGAACAGGTTAACCCAGAGAGATGGTGAAATCTGCATCCTTGGAGGGTTTTAAGACCCAGCTAGACAAAGCTTTGGCTGGGATGATTTAGTTAAGGATGGCTCTGCTTTGAGCATAGAGTTAGACTAGATGACTTCCTGAGGTCCCTTCCAACTCTACTTTTCTATGATTCAATATTTCCGCCATTTTGAGATGATGAAATTAAGGTATAAAAAGGCTGAGTGATTTGCCCATAAACTTACAGATCTATATCAAAGCTGTGAATAAAAGCCATGTGTCCCTCTTACCGGTCCTGTTGTTTAGACTGATTTTTTTCCTTGGTCCTGTGCATCCCTGATGTGTTTGCCATTATTGAAAGCATAGTACTTGGTAATGATAAAATCAACACAAAATGTAATAATTAATAAACATTAATAAAATTAATAATCTTAAATGTATACATTTTAAATTCATATTATTTTACTGGGTGTTTAATTATGTTTCTATTTTATTAACACTCTTTGATGGCCTATATAAGAAGATTGAGCTATTTGGAAAATGACTAAGCCACACCTACATGAGATGCTGACTGTGCAGTCATTACTATGCAGTCAT
>NW_017729027.1:16756347-16758106 GCF_001723915.1 Gavialis gangeticus | reverse complement strand
ACTGCACAGTAACCCATGTTACTGTGCAGTAGCACCAAAGAACAGCTTTTTTGTCACACTGCGCAGTAGACTGAGACTACAGGCCAGTAGCACTGCGTCACAGTTTCTGCCATGTGATATTACTGTGAAGTAGTTGTGGGCTATTGAGTAGTCAGTGTCTTGTGTAGATGTGCCCAGAGAGAAGTTATTTTTCCTGTTTTATTGAAAGAGCTTTACTGAGATATACAATCATAACCAATCTCCCATTTGCCTTAATGTGTTACGTGACTCCCCTCAAGTTGATAGAATTTTACCAATGTTAAACCGGTACAGAGGAGAGAAACAGGCCCAGGAGCCCCAAGAGGCTGTGCCCAAACAGGAGAGCATGGCTGCAGCATGCTCTGATTGCATGACAAATGATCTGTCATTATATGAGGGTTCAAATGAAGACAGTCAAAAGTGGAGCACCTTCATTAATTTCTGCCTGCTTCAGACACTGTACTGTTGCAGTGCAGCCCATCTTGGCTGCTGCCTTTGGATGGGAAGGGGAGAGAACAGGGAGAGAGGTCCATTTTGGGGTTTTCTCTGCCATGCTGGAGTTGAGGGAGGGGTGGTGGATTCAAACCCCTCATCTCTAGGGGTGTGGGGGCTCCACTTTATCCACCTTCCCACCTCCAGCATGGCTGGGAAAATCCCAGAATGGACCTTCTTCCTCTGCTTTCTTACCCCTTCCATCCAGAGACAGCAGTGAAACTGCAAGGGGGATGGGGGTGGAGCTAGGGGAAGAGGCTGTAGGGATGCAGCCTTTCTCCCTGGATTGGCTTCAACTTGGAGCTGATCATCCATCCTCCTGATCCAACAGCTAATGTCTGTTGGGTCAGGAAGAGGGGTTTAACACATGGTGTTTTCTATGAATCACCACAGGTTCAACCCAAGAGCTGCACTTCTGTCTGCACCCAAGATGATTTAGATCATGACTGGACTACCTGGTTACCAGATTTCCAAATGCTGAGTAATAAGACTCACACAATTTGAAGAATGATATAGCAGTCACTGGAAAAAAACTGACTGGAGAGTATTAGAAATCTTAGCAAAAAGTCAGTCTGTGGGAATGCTGTGAGGTAATCTGAATTTCTGAATCTTTAAAGGTCCATCCATTCCTAATGAATATGTGCATGCAATTTCCATTAACACTTTGTTCTGAACTGTATAAACATATATTAGATGCCAATTTCTTAGGCTACTGCTTGGGCCAAATCATATCATATACTGTTTCAAAGTTCAGTTCCTTATCATGACTTTGAAAACAGGGTAAAATATGCTCTTGTGAACATGCTGGTTACAAATGGGCTGAGACTATAGTCTATGAAGCTGGCTGCTCACAATATAAATAGGCTACACAATAAGTGTGTTCATTAGTGGCTTTCAACTACAAGCCAAACTTTTTGTCATTAGTATGGTATTCTACATTCCCATTTTTTTCCTACTCCAGCGTAATTTGAAGGTTTTTTAAATTTGTCAAGGATAAGATCAGGGCATTTGAGGAGACAGAAGAGAAAAAAAAATACAGAATATACAGAACACATACAAGATGGTGATAACAAAGACAATAACAGGACTTTTTTAGGTTGCAAGTTTCCAGGAAGCAAGAGCAAATTCTTACTTTTCCTGGATGATATACTAATGTTTTGCAAATGGATCATTTAACATTCCATCTGATGCGCTACCATTGACTTATTTCATTGTAGCAGGGCACTAAGGTGCCTGCTACTTGAAGAGC
>NW_017729027.1:16754540-16756216 GCF_001723915.1 Gavialis gangeticus | reverse complement strand
CAGCCAAGGAGAAGCAGTGGTGCCTGACTAAGCAAAGGGGAAAGGCCTGAACGCAAGCAGTCCGTTATGCTAGTGAAGGATGGAGCACCCACGGAGGGCGACTCAAAGGAGGTTAGCCGAGTGGTTTAGCTTTGTGTTATAGCCGAGGGGCTTGTGTTATTGTTTTGTTGTTGTAATACCAGAGGACCAGGTGAAGCTATAGGGGGATGGAGGAGGCCTCATAGGGGAACCACATCAGTGTGGGAGCCCCAGTCCTGAGAGAGGGGGCAGTGCAAGAAGCCCCGAGAGAGGGGGCAGTGTGAGAAGGCATCTAATAAGACTGAAGAACGTCCGGTACATCCGCAAAGCTTGGGGTGTGGTACAGGGGTGGTTGGAGCCATGCAGGGCCCATAAGCCTGGGGTGCACCTGAACCCCATTCCAGAATATGGGCCCAGTGTAGGACAGGAGAACCATGACCAGGAATACTAAAGGTAGCCTCCCTATAATTCACATAAGACCAAAGACGTGGCGGGAGAGATTGCGAGGTGCAGCTGGCAGCTTGGCGCGGTATAGAGGGTAACTATAGAAGGTCAGCAGGTGCAGTGTGGCCTAATGAGGTGGTCACATGACCACAAGAGGGCTCCTGGATTGGCGGATGGGGCTGAGCAGCCTTAGTATAAACTCAGGCCCTCAGAGCTGAGCAGGCAGTTGCTGCAGGGAGCCAGAGGGATAACATTGCCCAGCCAGAGCTGTTGCTTCCAGAACACCTGGAGGTTAAAGGTAGGAACTATGGGGATGGAGGAGGTTCCTGGTCCTGAGGAATGACCTAAAACTACACCCTGCTAGGGTTGGATAGTGTGGTGGAGCTGTCTGTAGTGGGGTGGTCCCCAGGAAATGTCTCACCAGTGCCTCCCTCGTGAAAGGTGAGTATGGGGTGCCATACAGCCTTGGGCTCATGACTTGGTGGGTTACCCTGTAGAGGGGATGGGCAAGGGGTGCAGGGCAGGCATGTCATCAGGCCTGAGACCCAGGGGGTATAAGGCCAAAGTGGAGTAGTGGGGCCAGTGAGAGGGCAGGTGAGAAAGCAATAGGTGCAAGTGAGAAGGCTGTGTAGAGTAGGGTCTGCATGGCTGGCCTGAAGGACTGGGCATAGGTCAGCCTTACAGATTGAGTGAGCTGTGTTTTGGAGAGGCCTGAGAAGGTGGACCCATATGAGAGGAAGAGGGCTGGCTGCTCAAAGATCTAGCCAGGAAACCCTTGACTGGTCAGTGCTGGGTGTCGGCGCCGAGAGCGCCTGGTCACAGTGGCCCGAGACGAACAAACAGGTGGGATTAGCGGCGAGGAGTCAGAGTGGTCGGGATGCGTACGGTTTCAAAAACAGAATGCTTTGTTTGTTTGTCTCTTACTTACGCCACGTGATGGTAGTTTTAGCGTAGGTCAGATCAAGGTTAGTTACAATGGTGGCGAGAAGTGATGAATGATTGGTAACGAAGATGGTGAGGGACTTGAGCGAGTTTGCCAGAAACGTAGAATGGTTCGACTAGAAAACGTGGAACAAGTCAACCGGGACGTGCACGAAGGTAACCAAGACGGCCGAGTAGTTGGGACGTGAACGAGCAATCGGAACAAGCGATCGAGGCAGGACGACAATGAGCGTTGGTAAGGAGAGGGTACGTCGGGACCCGGCGGTCGTGGG
>NW_017729027.1:16722224-16749540 GCF_001723915.1 Gavialis gangeticus | reverse complement strand
TCGAGGCAGGACGACAATGAGCGTTGGTAAGGAGAGGGTACGTCGGGACCCGGCGGTCGTGGGGAGACCAGCGGAACTCTTGGGGTATGCGAGCCAGAGTTCTCCTGAGGGTCTCTCTGGCTTTCTATCTGGTCTGGTCTCCCCCTTGGGCGGAAGCTCGCTGGCCTTAAATATGATTTAGGTGGCCAATCACACGGCTTCCCCTATGGAAGATTCTAGCTAAATGACATCATGCCTAGAACAAGACCGGGCATGCGCATAGTGCCAATTTAGATTATCTCATTGCAATTCACATAAGGGTCAAGCATGGGGGCATGTTTCTGGGCATGCATACTGGCCCTTTGGGGTTTTTCCACTGGCATGCCTATACATGTTCAGCTTAACCCTGTATTATCCAGCACCTTTCTTAAACTTGGTTCAGACACTGGGGTCAGGACCAGAATGGTCAAAGGGCAAGGACACCCACTGTGAGGGATGGCCAGAGGCAGGAGCCTGGAGTTCCAACTGGCCTAGAGGTAAGTCCAGGGCCTATGAGGCCAAAGATCCCAGAGGGGGCCACTGCCTGGAGGGAAAGTACTTTAGGAAGTTTGCAGCCCCGCATGATGGCAGAAGTTAGGCTGCCTGAATAGGAGGGATCCAGGTTGGGGTTCAACAGGTCAGACTGGAATGTAATGGGACCCATTGTGAGGCTGGAGCCAGATAGTGTTGCCATCTGTAAGGCATGAAATATGGTATAGGGGCAGAATGAAGCTGTGTATTAGACCCTTAGCACTGATTATTAAATGGGCAGCCTGCCACCCTATAAACAAATACTTCAGAGAGACATCAAAGGTGTGACAAGTGAGTCAGTTGGGCAGACTGCTCTATATAGGTGGGTGGGCCAACATATGGACCAGCTGTGAGACGGCCCCCTGTTAGTCCATACATTGAACAATTAGGATAACAAAAAACATGTAATTTCAGATCATAAATGAAGCACTGCCCATCCTGTGAACTGAATGAGGCTGGAATCCTGCTGAAAAACAGGTAATCAAAGACTGTTTCATAATGGTTATGCACAATGAAGCCAAATTAATATTGGAAAAGCCCTGAAGGGTTTCCAATGAAGTTCTCTGCTGACATTTTCAAATCAATATGTTTCAGTCCTTGGCGAACATTTTTCAGTCTGGTTAGAATTTCAGATTGGCACTAATTTCTAAGATTTATATAACAATGCACAAAGCCATGCTGAATTAATGATTACTCAAGAAATGGATAATTACCAGATGATTATCTCATGAGTAAGGACTACTTAATAGGCCGCTGTAAAGAAAAGCAAACGAAGAGAAAAGAATGACTCTAGGTACACAGTCCTTCAGCAAACACTTTAGAGTTGTTAACAATCAATGCCAGAACTGTTAACCTGCAGACAGTTTTGTCTAGAAGGGCCAATACTGAGGAACACAGGAGAACAAAATCATTTTGGCAGCTTGAATCAAAGAGACCAATAAAACTAAAGATCCTGAGTTTCCTATCTTACTACTCAACTAGTGGACAAGTGGTAAGATTCTATGGACCCTTCTCTGGTGGCTTTTTCTCTCTCTTTTCAGGCAGAGCAACTCAAAGTCTTGGTTCCATCCAAATAGAGAACAGAAAAAAAATTCAAATCTCACTTTTTTTTTTTGGAGAGTCAGGACACTGTTCCTTCCCCCAGCTCTGTACTGAAGGGTTAAAAGAGGGAGCAAATAAAGAGACTCTCACATTTATTATTTTAAAACTCTTATTATTTTATGGCAATATCATAATTCTTTTGAGGCCTGGCTTCTGAATTTTGAGTGCTTGAGGGTGACAACACTGGGATTGCCATTGGTAAGAGCTAGCACAGAACTTGCCCCACAGAGTGCATTCTCCACTTCAGGCAAATTCCTTCTCTTTGGGCATCTCTACATGTGCATTTACACTGGCTTAAATTTACTGTGCAGTAAGTTACTGTGCAGCAAGCAGGAATAGATCAATGTCTACACTTGCAGGCATTTAAAGCACATTAGCACTGTGTTTGGACTGGCTTGGGACTAATGGCTTTGATCTCAGAGTTGTTTTCATCAAATTAGTCCGGATGGCATTGGGTGATTAAAGCCAGTTGATTCCATGCAAGCCTCATGGATGGTCTCTTTTAGAGCTTGCCAATCTTCCTCAACACAAGTGTTGTTATTTTCAATCTTAAGATTGGCAAGTTTGTTATTGAGAGGTGTTTGGAGGACTTTGTGGTGTCTAAGGGTTGGAAGGCATTTGATGATGTGCCATTTTCAGACTGATTTGGGTTGCTTAAAATGTTTCAGTGCCTGAAGATAGTGTTGTAATGACAAGGTAATGCTCTGCACATTTACTGAGTAAAAGGATGCCATTGAAATTGGCCTTGCCCACTCCTTCCTTCCCAATGGTGCCCCTCCACATGTTAAATTCCTGGCCAACTCTCACACTGAAGTCTCCAGGGAGGATGATCTTGTTCTTTTTCAGGATGGTATTCAGGCTTTCATCAAGGTCAGCATAAAACTGTTCTCCCTGTTCTTCCTCAGCATTGAGTGTTAGGGCATACGCAATGATGACTGTAGCAAACAAATTGTTGGTCAGTTGGAGGTAGAGAGTCGTAAGGCATTCATTAATGCCAACAGGGAATTGTGTCTTTCAGCTGACAATCTGGTTCTTATGGGGAAACCAGTGCCATATATTCACGTGTCTTTGCAAGTTTCCCTTTCCAGAAGAACATATAGCCACGCCCGCTCCTGCCTCAGTTGCCCTTTGTCTGCAGACCTAGTCTCACTGAGAGCAGGGAGTTCAATGTTGTATCACAAGAGTTTTTGGGCAAGTCTTGTGACTCTTGTTCTTGGGTGCTCAAAAGAATGGCACCTTCTTGACAATAGTGATAGACCAGAATTCAGGTCTGTCACTGTTTGTGTAATCTAGTAGGGTTTTTATGTTCCAAGATGCAAAAGACATTTTTTGCTTCAACTACAAATAGAGTGGTCCCCCTGGAAGTGACTATCCAGTTGGGTAAGGAAAAGTGGGGCAGCCTATGTTTGACGCATCTCTTCTAGTCCCCTCCCCATGTGGCTTGAGCAGAAGGGATTCTAGAAAGGACTTGTCAGTTGTGACTGCAGCTGCTGGATCACCTTCCTGTCCCATATCAAGGTGAAGTGACCATCATGCACCTGCATGTGGATCCATGGCTAGAGACTCCTGGTGATCATTTTGTTTGTCCCCATTGCCACTCATCTATTGCCACAGGACTTTGTAGAAGTTATGGGTATTGGTTATTGTAGTAGATGCTGCATCAGTGGGAGAAGCCTGTGCATGACTTGTTTTATGTGAGGAAGCTGTTGCTCATCAACAACAGCATAGATCTTGGCAGAGGAGAAACTTGTGTCTAGTGGTAAGGGGATTCAAGAAAACTGGGGTTACTCTTTCACTGCAGCCTTCATTTGCCTTCACAGCTGTTGAGAAGTATGCCTTCTGCATCCACCTGCTGCACTGTTGAGATCTTTGTATTGTGCTAGACTGCTCTTTGCCTGATACCTCCCCTTTGACCTTCCCTCTCCATGGGGCCTAGGGACGCCAAGGACCTTGATGGGGTGGAGAGGCCTGTGTGTACCAATAACCCTGAGAGCAACACCACTGGTAGTCTTGTACTCCTGGTAGAGTTCCACAATAACTGGTAAGGTATTTTCTTATTCTGTAGCAGAGGTAAGGAGTATTTATTTTTTCTACCATGGCTATTATGTACCTAGACAGACAATAATCCATGGGCCAAATTGTCCAAAGCGGAAGCATTTGCAAGAGAAAATGAGTGAAGAGTAAAACTATGCTGAAGTTTTTTGCAATCAAATGGTTAATCTATTTTTACATCCCCTGAAATATTTGTTAGAAGATCTAATGCAATTATGAGGAGCAATTAAAACTTACAGGGGCCCAAATTATTTTTATTGATTGATTTATTAGATATGTATGCCACACTTCCCAAGAAGGGCTCAGGGCAGCTTATAATAAGAGAACAAAATAACTTATAAAACAATAGAAAGGGTTGCAGGCTTCTCACTAGATGCAGTTGGTGAAAGGCACTCCTACTTACTGCTGCCACCTGAAGATTTAGGTGCAGAGGTTACAGGAGTAACTTCAACTAAAACCTGTGTGGCAAAGGGAGACTGAACCCCATCAATGATAGATGTCCCAATTCTCCACCTCCCCGATTAAATGATTTGCTAGCTTCCAACATATCTGAAGCTGAACACAGGCAAAACAATTAGTTGAATTAGTTTCATAGTGCATACAGGCACTGGGAAAGGACTGAGACTATGGCGCCCAGGTCAGATGAAAAAGAGGGACAGAGCTGCATGTCTTCAGCATACTGATGGCACTTCACAGTGAATCTCTGCATGATGTTGCCCAGAGGCCTCGTATACTTGTTAAACAGGAGGGGCAAAACAATTGAGCCTTGGGAGACTTCACAGAAAAGGTCCCAAGGGGTGATGAGCACATGTCCATCCCTATCCACTGGGGACCTTCCTTCTAGGAAAGAATAGAACCAATTAAGAGCAGTCCTGTGAATACCCACCAGGTTAGGTAAACACGTTATCAGCATCTCACAGTCAACTGTAACTAAGGGCCTTGTTACACCTTACTCTATGAGCTGAACAAATGTTGATTGGTGTCTGTGCTAGCTTGGAGTTTGGAGCAGTCATACCCTAAGTCTAGAAACCTTCTCTGACTATCCCCCACCTGTACAGCTGTGACTTGCCACTAGCCATCTGGTGAACAAAGGCAGTTCTAGGAGCTATAGCTGTGAGTTGCCACTACAGGGCTGCTGAGCTGGGACAGGCTTCTATCCCCAGCTCTGTGTGGGGGTGTGAGAGGTCCTGGGATACTGGAGGACTTCAATTTTGGCGTATATCTGTGGGGAGTGGCCACACCTTAATGGAATAGGACCTGGGTAGTAACAGATCAGAAATAATTGTGCCCTGGAGTGGCAAAACTTTGAGCCGCACAACAAATGCTTAAAACCACTGTAAGATGTTAATGTGCAGACAATTGAGGGGGTAAGAGCTCCAGGAGCTGCCCAAAATTACAGCATAACAAGGCTCTAAAGCTCCTGAAAGGTCTAGTAAGATCAGCAGGTGACAGTTTCCTGTGTCTATCTCCAAGTAAAGATTGTTGACCAAGGCCACAAGTGCACTCTCCATATTACATCCAGACTGACAAGGGTTCAGGAATCTAATGGCATCTGGATGTGCCAGAGCCTATTGTGTGACCATTCCTTCAATGACTGTTCACTGCAAACACTTTATGTACTCGCCAAGAATGTACACCAACTCCATAAAGCAAAACCTAGAGAGAGAGAGATGGAGTCAGGAGTCCTTGTTCTTACACCTCCACTTAAAACCTTTAGGTTCCCACAGTGCTCTGAGTTTCTTGAAATGTCTTGTTGTAAATCTAAATGGGAAGTCAAAATAATCAGCAGTTTTTGGAAGTTTTATATACTGAACTTCTTTCAGCCAACATTTTCAAACTGTGGAAATAATAGATGATGTATACAATTGAGAATATTCTTTGGGTGGCGTGAACAGATCTAAGTGTACCAATAACCAATATGCATAAAAAGATAAAGTGAAAACTGTTTCACCTCTGGAAATGGCAGTTATGCATACACAATTCTGTGGGGCTTACTTTTTGGCACAGCAGTTTGTTATTTTGTGTTCTACAGTTTGCAGCTGCATGTACAAACATTGTACACTTGAATTATTCCAAGCCCATGCTGGTGAAATGAAACCACAGATTGTTGTAGATTCTGTGTTTTGGCTAGCATTCAACTTTCATCTCCAAATGAGCTTTAATGAGGTGTGAAAGCTCAATTGCTTTCTGTTCTTTTACTCTTCTGGGCTGCAGATGCCTGTGAAAGATGCCACAGATATGAATTATTTTAGCCATGTGAAAAGTGGAAAATAGTAACCAAGGCATTATTGAAAATTTTAAGTAGTGCAGTATTCATAGGGCCAGTCTTAGGATTTCTTTGGTAGGTCTGAGTTGTTTTTTTTATTTTTATTTTTTATGGAGGCACAAAGATTAACTTCTTCAAATGTAGGTGTGTAATGCTAAGCACCTGGGTGAGTCTCTCTTTTGGTTAGGTGCCTGTCTTCAGGCAATTAGGCAGATGTTTCAGAAATGAGTGAGATCCCATTGAACTTCAGGGCTAGGGACAGACATTCAAAAAGCCTGAGTCTGAATTGATTCAATCTTCGCAGGTTAGTCTAATCTGGCTAGGCTGAACTGGTTTGTAACTGCACATGCATTTCTTCAGTACAGAGAGAATGTAGGCACATGCTTGCAGCAGCTCAGGTTAGAAACCAGGGGACACTAGAGCAGCCCTCCCTTCCCTTCCAAAGCACTGAGTTGAGGGGGACAGCATGGCCAGGCCCCAGCAGGATGCTGTGATTAGGGAGGGGTTCCCCCCACCCTTGCTGCTTCTGACCAGTGAGGGAGCCAGCAGGGAGTTGCCCAGCATTTAGTTACACAGCAGGGAGTTACTCAGGGAGTAACACAGCATTTAACACCCCATCAAGAAAACAAAAGCCTCTCTTATTAGTTCAAGCTCTTCTTGAAAAACTTTTTCCAAGGAAGAAACAGAGGGACATTACCAGATGATCTCTTGATTAGCTCCAAAAAGCCCTAAGTGAACATTGTTCTGTCTGCCTTTGTCCTGTCCACCTTATACAGACACCTCTCAGCATTAGCTAGCATACCACATGCTGGCTATGGTCTGTGCTGTGGGAGAGAGGAGGAGGGGAATCCCTGCTTAAGCAGTGAGTGGTGGGAGGTGGCAGGGGGCACGGGGAAGCCAGACGGACCCTGCTGTACCTGCAGTCTCTGCGGGAGCACCAGCTAGGTAGCAGAGGGGCGGGGCCAGCCCTGCTTTGGAGCAGAGAGCCCCACCCAGGGCTGCAAAGCATCTGGGATGCTGGGGGACACTGGTTTAAGTTAAATCAAGAAGGGGTCTGGGACAGACATTGCATAAACCGGTTTGACCCAAATCCATTAAGTCTGATACTACATTCAACCAGGTTTATCTCAAACTGATTTCAGCCATTTTCAAACTGCTTTATGTGCACTGAACATCTGTTCTGTTACAGGTTTAAACCAGTTTTTGATCACTTAAACTAGTTTATGTGTAATATCTGTTCCTAGCCCAGGTGTCTACTTCTGAAAATCCTGGAGTTAATAAGAACTGTAAGGCCCCTGCTCTTTGGAATTTAGCTCACTGCTATTTATTGGCATAAACATGGATGGAGGAGACTAACTTTGGGTGCCAAGTTTTGAAAAAATTGTGATTTATAGAACAACCCTACAAGAATTACATGACTTCCTGATATTAATTGGCCAGAATCAAGGGCACTTTTAATAATCTGGCAACCAGATTAAAAAAAAATTGTTAGCTTCCCTCTTATTCCAGAAAACAGCACAATTTAACTCGAACATTAAGCCACAGAGCACTGTTCTTGATTTTTTTTTTTTTTTTTTTCCTGGCCATTATGTTAGCATTGTTAGAATGACTGGGTTTTTTTGAGCTTTAACATATGGGAATTTAAGCGGAGAAGATAAAGGAGGCAGAAGGTTTCACTTATTTATAAGTATGATGATGGATTTCCCTTTTATGAATTTCAGATGATATGCTCTAATGTGTGAATAGTAGAGATGGTCAAGCAGAAGATGTGTAATGTATTTTTCTGCTTAGCTTTGATGTGAAAACTCTCTTAGATACATAGAGCTTGCATGTTTACTCATGATATCTTTTCTTTCCTGGATCCTAAGTTCATCCAACCATGCAGTTTCAAAACTGAAACTTACCAACTGATCTATCAGCATTTCAGTGATTAGACTGGGGTGGGCAAAATATGGCCTGCAGGCCAGATTCGGCTTGAGGCCATTCTATCTGGCCTGCGTGGCCCCTAAAAAATGTAGAAAATTAATATTTCTCTGCCCTTGGTTCTTGTCAATAATGACAGGAACCAAGGGCAGTAGGACCCAGGGGAAGCCCAGCAGGCTCCAACAACAGTGGGGCCCTCCTGGCCCTGCCCCCCCTGGGAGCCTGGGAGTAGGTGGCTGCCCTGTGCCGGAACCGCAGGTAAGTGGAGGGGGGGAGAAAAGTGGGGGGGACCCTGGGCAGGAAAGGAGTGTGGGGGGGAAGCGCCCCCCTCGCTCACCCTGTGGCTGGTGTTCCCTGCTGCAGCTGCTTGCAGCACACATGGGGCTGTCCGGAGCAGGCACATGCAGCCTCATGTGGGCTGTGAGCAGTTGCAGCGTGGGGTACTGGGCATGGGGTGGGCGAGGGGCTGCTTCCCCCCTTCCCCCCCCCCCTCCCCGGTGCTCAGCACAGCCTTGTAACCCGGTGCTGAGTGCAGGGAAAAGCCATCCCTTGCTCGCCATGTGGCCAGTGCCCCATGCTGCAGCCGCTCACAGCCCACATGGGGCTGCCTGTGCCTGCTCCAGATAGCCCTGCGTGGGCTGTGAGTGGCTGCAGCAGGGAGTGCTGGCTATGGGATGGACGAGGGGCTGCTTTTCTCTGTGCTCAGCACCAGCTTCATCCCTGTTGGCAAGCAGGGGTTCGGGGCTGTGCGCTGCCCTCTGCCTGTAGTGCGGGACTGGGTGTGAGTGAGCAGGGAGCCAGTGGGAGCATGGGGCCTGCACCCATGCCATGGGGCCAGTGCCAGTGGGGCCCAGAGCAGGGTGGCAGGAGCATGGGGACCCAGCCACCTGGGGCTCTACGTAGCCGGGCCAGCTTCTCGCTCTTCCTGCTGGTGCAGCCCAGCCCAACTCCACAGACCCCTGCCAGCCTGTGCTCCACTTTGGTCTCCACTGGTGCTCGCCCTGGGACATTGGTGCCAAGACATTGGGACATTGGTCCCAAGATGGTGACCAGGGGGTGGGACACCTGTCAAGGGGCGGAGCTACCCATGTGGTGCTCCACAGCCTGCCAAAACTGGCCGAAATAATTGCCTGCCCCTGGATTAGACTACAGACAAATGATAACAAGGTGAAATGAATGAAAAGATACCTCTACGGTGCAGAAAAGCCTCTGATGGGATTGTACTATAGAGTTTTTGTTGTTGTTGTTTTTTTTTGTTTTTTTTTTAAGTTCAGCCATAAATACAGTTGTTACTGCAGAGGAATATTAGTCACTGCCCCAGTATTTCAGTAAAATCCACTGAAGGGTATTGAAGGCAAGGAGGATATTTTCAAAGGTACAGGGAATAGTTTGAAGCCTAACTGTCATTGCAAGTCAATGAGCAGCAAGTTTCCATTTGGGTATTTCATACTCACTCCCATTTTTTTTATTGATCTCTACTTCAGCTCAGTCCTCTCAGTTCATCTCCACAAGCTGTGGATTACCTATTTTTAGGCTTTACAGAACAATTTCCTGCAGCTGGACCTATGAAAGGGTAATGCCCAGAATCATTTGTATATGATATAATTTGTAAGTTCCCACAAAAACCCAAAATGTTCTATATATTAAACCAGTGCCTCACATGCATTCACTTGGGACCTGATCTCACACTTTCTATGTGCAAAACTTTCATGAATATGCATATTAATACATGTAACCCAGGCGGTACTCCAGGACGTACCCCCTCTCCAATTGAAGGGAGCAGAGCAGGTGCACAAGTGCTGTGGGAGGTGTAGGAACCCTCCTTCCCCTATAGATCAGAGCCAGATCACCAATGGGGACATAACCATAAACCTTTAATGAGAAAAACAGTAGTGGGAACATTACATGTATAAACCAAGGGGCATATGGGACACTACAATGCCCCGAGGGGGCAGGATTCAACAAAGGTTAGACATTTACGATCATAGACATATTCATCTAGTTTGCAAAAGACAGGTTTAACAAAATATAAAACACAAACAGCAGAACAAACAATACTGGTTGCTGAAATATAAAATGCGCAAAAAACAAAATGTCAAATAACAAGAAACATAGGGCCTAGGTACCTGGAGGGGGGGTGGGGAAGAAGGGAGAACACAATAACCCCCTTCCCCTGTAACAAGAGCTTCTCCCTGTCACTTCACTCACCCCAACTGGGATCTGAACTTGGATCTCCCACATGGTGTGCAGAAACTCTACTACACAGCCACCAGTGCTGGGCCTGCTTGAAGCTGCTAGGGGTTTTGACCTTCTAGGAGCCCCGGCCTCACATCGAGCTTCGCAGCCTCTTGCTGGGGGAGCTGGAAGCAGAGCTGGGAATCTCTCGGGTCACTGCTCAGCTTCTTGCTAGAGCTGGGGAACCTTTCTTGCTGGCTGCAGCCTCTTGTAGGGGATCCTGGAGCCCAGTGGGGAGCCTCTCCTGCCGGTCGCACGCTGCACTGCTGAGGGTCCCACTGCTGCCTGCAGGTCCCACTCCTTCAGGTCCTTCTGGGGCTACTGCTCCCTCCTCACTGGCCCAGCTCTTTGCAACTCCTTCCTCATGGTCCCTTCCAAGTCAGCTGTGCTGCCCCTTTTATCCCCCTCCAGGTGACCTGAGGGACCAATCAGGGGACATGGAGGTTGAGTCTCTGAGGCCTGATTGGTGAGGAAAGGGAATCCCAAGCCCTTGAAATCATCTTTTACCCTTTCAAAACCCCTGGGCCAAATCGCCACCAGCTAGCCCGTCACACACAAAAGTCTGAGACAAATGAGGCATGAGGGACAAATGCCAGTTGTAGGGACCCAGCACATCTAAGGCTCTAGTCTATATTTTGTTGTTTTTAGTATATACTGTTTGGGATCTCTCATCAAATATTAAGATCCAATTATGCTAGGGGCTGTACAAACACCAAGTAGTCTTGAACCTAAAGTGCTTACCAACTAAGCGCAACATAAGATGGATACATGTTCAGGAGTATAAGGAAATAGTGAGATAAGTAGAACAAAGCAAGTGCATTAATTTATGGAGTTTAATTTGTAGTATGTGTCTATCAGAAGCTCCAGTCTATGTAATATTTCCAGTCCAGATTCTTTGGTATGATCTGTTGTTTTGAATCAATGTAGTGAAGTAAAGTATTCATAAACCTGCTTGAATTGCCTGCTTATACCAGTTTTAGGGCTGCTTTGCAATGCTGAAGCAGTGAAAAGTAACAGGAGCGCTCGTTGGCCCTCAGTATTAACAAGAGCATGAAAGGATTGCCAGATTGACTCAAATGGGTTCCTTAGAAGATCTCAGGATCAATTTTAAAAGGCTTAGAGGGAATCAGACTTGGATTTAAATATCTTCTAAATTTGTAAATGATGCTGTTTGGATTATACTCTGGCAATTTGTTTGAAATTTCTGAAGTTATTTTCATTCTTTGTTGTATTACTTGTCTGTGTAACAACATTGCAATTCTGGAAATACAATTAAGAATATGTTAAAAGGAATGTTGCCTATGAGTGAAGTTTCATTGTCTTAGTCAGTTTTCTCTAAGGAAAATAATAGACCTTTAATTTAATAAAATGCTAAAGACCTGCAGATGTATTTGTTGTGCCTCCTAATAAATTAATTAAATAAAACTGCAACTCATCCATAGAGTTCTCGCTTTTCAGATGACGGCTGTTCCACCTTCTGCAAAAAGAACTGGCAAATGGAAAAGTAAGACACGAAGCAAAGAAATGAAAGAAATTAAAAACACCCTCAAATGGTTGGCTCCTTGTCCTCCTTGCAAATCCTATATGTGCTGTTCATAAATAGAATGCACTTTGGCCTGTCTGCCATGAAGAAGGTAATTCAAAAAGAGATGTGGGCCAATAAAACTATTTAGGGAACAAAATGAGAGAGGATTCCAGATTTAATAACATTGGAACATCTGAATCAAACCTGATCTTCATTAAAGTTTCCGAGTTTCTGTCCTGAAATTTGGAAATATCAGTGTTGTACAATTCCTCCAGTGGTTTAATACTTGATTTTTCACAGCCTGGGGAGGGATGATAAAACAGCTCCATTCAAAGTCAGTTCCAAGGAGCTCCTGCATCTCAGACACACAAGCTGCTGAGTCCTGTACTCTTGCCAGAAGCTTTTATACCTCCAAGAGATTGACCTCATTATAGGGGCTTGGGAAACAAAGTGTTATAGAATTGGGAAAATCTTTGTGTCAGCCAATTATATTGGGAAATGTTTGGATCTGGATGAAGGGTGCCATACATTCTGTTATAGGTAAGAAATATATGTATAATACTGATGCTTTATTTTTCAGAATACTGTATGCACTGATATCTGGTGCTAGCACGTATGAATTTCATATACATTTCAGTTTTTCATGTATCATGTAAAATTATTGAATAGATTACATTTTCAAAAACTGGACCTTAACAGAGCACCTACTTGCCATGGGTGAACAGTAATAAAATGGGAAAATAAACAATGTGCATGGAATTGCCTGCTATGTATACATAATATGCATGCTTTATGCAACTTAGGCACAAGCTTATTATGCACTATGATACAAGAAGTGGAGTGGTTACAAGATTGGAAAAATGCCTGTTATTTTGGACCGAAAGCAACTAATGCTGGGGTAGTATAAGTGTTGGTAGGGATGGTATTCATGAAGTGCAACTAGTGCACTAAGGAAATTTTTGACAGCTTCAGGATTCACACTCTTTTCCTTTTCCCTTTTGATGCTAAATCTGAACTTTCAAAACCAAAAGTTTTAAGATGGTGCTATTCTGAGAGTGGCTTCCTGGAAGTGTTATAGCTTTTTTTGTTGTTTCATTGAACAGTGCTTTATGGCAATGATTTCCTTCTGTAAAAGTTGTAAATTCTTCTAACCTGAAGAAAAATATAATTAAACACTGTGGGAATTGTAGAACAACTAAAATCTCTAACTTACCTAGCAGAAACTTGGAAATTGTAATAAAGCTCAGTTGAGATTTGATTCAAATTTTCCAGAATCACTGAGTTTTAACTGTTTTTACTAAAAGATTTCCCTGGCCTGAGTTAGATCCAATATTGGTTTGGTTTTCAAAGCATCTTTAGGAAATTCAGGCCATTCGTGGGGGCTTTAGCTCCTCTCAACATCTCTTCTACTTCTAAGAGAAGACAGTTTGTATTGAGACTGCTGAGACCCCCACTAAGGCAGGAACTGTCTCTTTCTCTGTGTGCATATAGACCAATAAACTTCTTTGCAATGTGGGAGGCTGGTATTCAAGTCCCTAGTCCTAATCAGGCAAAACAGCATCTTAACCCTAGGTTTCCTACATTCTAAGCACAAAACACTGAGCTATTTCTGCTTTGTGGTAAGTCTCAAGCCCCTGATCTCTTCCAGAAATTAGAAGCTTAAAACATATAATTAGCTTTAAGTACATGAATGTAGACCCATTCACTTCATTAATGCTAATCAGATGAAGGTTAACTTAAACTCATAAAGTTTAAGTTAACCACGTAATCTAAGGCCTTTGTTGTCTCAGTACCATATAAAGTCATGTCTCACCTTCTAAATACAGGGGAAAGATGCCTCTTGCAAAATGGAAACCTTATGATTGCATTGTATATAGTCTATGCTGGCACTTCACTCTGTTGCACCATGGAACTTTTACTTGTCTCTATGGCTAGGTATAGACAGTCAAACATCCTGAGGCTGAAATAATTCAATCTTTGCAGGTTGGTATAAGCTGTGTAGACTGAACCAATAAGCAAGTGAACAGACATTCTTTTTTGATTCTAGAAATGCAGCTACATGCCTGCAGTGGTTCAGGCCAGAAGCCAACTGGTGCTAGAGCATGGCTCCCTGCTTGGCTGGAGCAGACAGCTTGGGCCAAGACTAGCTTGCCCACTCTGTGCAGGGGGTTTGCAGGGGAGGTGCAAAGCATCTTGGTATGCTGGAGGACTGTGAGTTAACTTGAATCTGGAGGTGATCTAGGACAGAAGTTCAATAAACTGATTTAAACTAAATCCGTTCAGCTTGACACTACATCCATTCAGCTTTATCTTAAACTGGTTTTGGCCATTTAAAAGCAGTTTGTGTGTGCTGAACTTCTGTTGTGTTACAGATTTGAACCAGTTTCCAATCACTTTTACCAGTTTGTGTAACTTCTGTCCCTAGTCTATAAAGCAAGTCTATACTTTTGAAGGATTGTTAGAGAGCAGTATCACAATCTACCTGCTCTGTACTACATCCAAAAATAGATGCAACTGCTTTAGAGCAGCACTAGACACATGCCAATGAGCTTCTTGTCTGGAGTATCTGTTTTGGGGTGTAGTTTATGCAGAAAGGGGATGCCTTAGTGTGGCCCTTCAGCTGCATAGAGTTGCCTTCTTACTCGTAGATAATGATAAGCTTTCTTGATTCATGTTTTAAAACAGGCCATAAAGATTTAGTTAAGGAAATGTAGCTTTCCTCTTCCTACATCATTAACAAATGGCAATAAGCGTTAAGTGTTGACAATATAGTCGATGTTGTTTGTGACGCTATAAAATGGCCCTGAGGTACTTATAGACTAAAAGACATACCTCAGGGAGATGGGAATGTATCAGAAGCCCAGGGGAAAAATACCAGTCTTTAAATAAAAAGCAACTAAGTCTGCTTTTTGTCAAGGCAGCCATGATGTAATCAAACTTGGGTAGTACAGAGGCAGAAAATATCATGCTGAATGACATGGATTGTATTTCAGACAACTGTATACACACTGGCTGCGTCTACATGAGATGCTAAATGCTCAGTAGATCAATTCTACTGCACATTAGCATGTCATGGCAAAAGCCATACTAACGCACAGTAGAATTAGTCTCTTGTGCATTAGTGTCACTAAAAAGGCATATGCTGGTGCTACTGTGCAGTAATGCTGGTTACTATGCATTGTGTTAGTACCTGTTATTACAGGTCCTAAATTTTAATGTGCCGTAACTACAACACATTAATGTATGTGTAGATGCACCCACTGAGCATGCAGCTGGTTTCTAGCTTTTTGGTAACAAACTAAACCTGTAAGTGAATGCTTCTAAATTACTCCAGCCACACACCCTCTTTTCTTTCTTTCATCTGAAGCCATAGCTTATGCCTCTGGAATTTCATCACTACCCTCCAAATGGAATGTCTTTGCTGCCTGGAAACTCCACCCACCACACCTTTTGAAGTTTCTTTGCTTTAAAGGGCATCTAGCAATAAAACTGTCATAGCTTATCTGCTGGTTCTGGTACATCAAATATCAGGTCTAGTGGTTATGTATGCATCCTCCAAATGAGTGAATCAAAAAGCTACTGTACTGAAAAACTTGCTACTAAGATGTGGTGAGGCACTCCAGGTCCCAGACATTAGAGAGAGATTCAGAGGCATGCAGACCCTTGCAGATCTGTACTCTTGTGCCTCTGTGAATGATGAGATACGTTTGTACTCTCTTTGTGGTCCAGTGAGTTGCATGCAAGGTCTGTATATGAATCTTCAGCTGCCTGCTAGGTGTCTATATGTTTACCCGATCTGTACACATTTATCTATCACTTACCAGGCCTCCTTTGTGTCATGCTGTCACCTAAAACGTCAGGAACATTTGGTTTTCTGTAATATTCAGATTCATAGATTATAAGGCCAGACGGGACCTTGGAAGATTATTGGGTCCATCCCCCTGCACCAAGCAGGAAAGATAACTGAGGGTCAGGTGACCCCAGCAAGGTGACTATCTTGTCTCCTCTTGAAGATTTTCAGGGTAGGTGATTGTACCACCTCTGGAGGGAACTTATTCCACAGTCTAGACACCCTGACTGTGAAGAAGTTTTTCCTAATGTTGAGTCTGAATATGTCTTCCAGGAGTTTGTGGTCATTACTCCTAGTTTTCCCCTCGGGTGCCCTGGTGAACAGTTGCTTAAGGTGTTATGATTTTTGCTTTGTAAATGTGATAGCTTTGCTGAATTACTGAGCTGCCACAATACTTTGGGATGCTAGAGAAAAAAATCTGGCACTGATAGTCCGTAATGGAGCCAAAAGTGATGGCTTCTTTCCTTCCAGTACAGCTTTTAATTGCTTAAGAATTGCAAACCCATCCACTTCCCTTGTAATAAAAAACATTAAAGAGCCAGCAGTTAGCAAAGTGGAAGTCTTCAGCAGCATGCAACAATTTGAAAGGAAGGCATGTGTTCCTTTTTAAATTCTTGAATTCCGTGCAAGGTAATGCAATACAAACATTTAATATTTGCACTGCATTACTATATAAACTTTAATTAGAACCACAAATGCTATGCAATATCCTCCATACAGAGAAATTCTTAAGGTTTTGTTAGGGGCCATAGAACAGAGAGACATTTATAAGCTACAGGAAGGAGTGCAGGTGGAGGATAACATGTTGGTAGGAATAAATGTTAGTTTGTTACTGTGCAAATGCAAAACCAGCAAGGTTGAAAAGTGTCAGTTTTCTCTGGAGCCACTGGCCTGTGTTTAACTGAGCCCTTTCAATCTATGCTAAAATAAATAATCTATCAATCAGAGCTGGCTGAGAAATGCTCAATTTTCATGTTTTGTGAATTTCAGAAAGGAAAAACAGCAGCTGTATGCTGTGGGCTGAGGGTGGGTTGCAACACTTCAGTCCTTTATTCTTCATGACCAGAAAGTCAGATTGCTAGAGTTAAATGAATGTTATTTTAATGAGAACAATTTAATCCTCTTTCTTTTTGCATGTATATACTTGAGCACTGTTGCTCCAGAATATTCATTTCCATAATCTTTCCTTATAAGTAGGATAGGAAGGACACTTAATGTTCCTTCTAGACCTTTATCTACCTGGTAGCTATTCTTTGCCAGTCTTTTCAACGTCTCTAATCCTTTCCAGTAGCAACCAATGTTTGGTTTTAGCCTGATGATGCCAATACACCATTCCTCTTTCCTCTATAACCCAATGTTTTGGTTTGTTTAGCTTTTAATGACTTAAGCATTGGGGCTTCCACTTCCCTCGAGAGAGTGTGCTACAGTCCAACAAACCTGACTGTTAGGAAATTATTCTTTTCCTTAAAGGAATTTGTTCTTAAAAATAACACTAACCTTTTAAGGTAGACACAAGAAATGACTAATATTCTGGCCAAGCCCCAGTATTTTGTCTGTTCTTTTCCTCTCTCTCCTTTCAATTCCATTACGTGGATTCTCTACATCTACTTTAAAGAGTAATCTGAAAACATATCTTCCCTTGGAGCAGCTGTTTAGTTCCTTAAATTATTTTGACATACAGTGAATGTGAATGATTGTGCAAAGTAAAAACACTCGGTGGTCACAACCTACCAGTTGACCTCTGTTATCATTTTATCTAGGTTCATTTGAATGCACTTTCTCCCTTCTTTGGTCTTCTTCATGTTGTAATTTCTTCATTCATGACATACAGGCAGAGATGTCATTTATAGGGAGCTTGTAAAATACGTCTCTCCTCCCCTTCTGCAACTAAAATACCTCAGGGCTGACTTCCCTGCACAGATGCATCTCTTACGGATTTGGGGAAGAATCATCAAGATGCTTCTCAGTTTCTACCTCATCCCACAGCATGAATGACTCTGTTATGGGCATATATTAATAACAAATTACCTGCCATTACAAAGTCCTGGGACATTGGTGGTTGTCTCTCCTGCTGTCCTCCTCTAGCAGTGTAAAACTTTGGTCTTTTAAACTAAGAACCCTAGAGTTTGTCATGGGGAGCAAGGGGATTTGTGTGGCTGTGAAGTGCAGAAGGGGCCAGAGTGGATATTATTGTGGATCTTTTTGGATTAATTGCATATTATGGTCGTCCGTGTGCATATTTCATAAGCAAGGGGATTCCTTTAACTTCTTCCTATGTTCATTTTTTATGCAGAGAAGCAGCATATTGTTGTACTGGCACCAGCATTGTCTGTTGCAAAAGAAATAGGAGCTCAGCTAGATTGTGCTAATAGGTGCCATCTTTTAAAAATCTTCAATTATTTCCTCTCCTCAGATGGATTTTTTAAATTCTTTCCTTCATTTATTTCACTACTTAGCAGTTATTTCCTGCTTTTAACTGCACAGCACTCCACAAGGCAGATCAATATTATCCCCAATTTGTAAAAGGCAATCAGGGGGCGGGGCACCTGTCAAGGGATGGGGCTACCCATGTGGCCTTTGATGACTTACCAAAATTCAGTAAGTGGCTGTCCACCAAAAATAATTGCCTGCCCCTGCCTTAAGGCTTGATTAGAGCTAATAGGGTCATGAGTTGTGACAACCACATTTGAGTTGTACCCACAGGGCATGAGTTGTTCTGATTGGGGTGCGATTCGCCTGCAGACAACGGGTAAGATCCTGCTAGCAGTCAGAGGGCAGAGAGGCCTGAGATGGACTGAGCCTGCTAGGCACCAAGGACATCGCTCCAGGACTTGGGGGCAACCTCCCAATCAGCATAAAATGAACATCAAGAAATGGCATGTGAGATAAAACGGTGAGGTTATACAGAGAACCTGGACAGGACTAGGGTAGTTCACAGGGGGTGTCACAGTAGCCCTCAGGGCCTGTCCTTCCACACCATGTAGTCTGCTGATTTCTGCAGGCAGGTTTTGTCTCCAAGTAGCTCCTCATCTAGTCTTCCCAAGTAAAACACAACCTTTAAGCAACAAACAAACAAAACCAAACCTCCTGCCTTTCCCCAGACACGAGGAGGAGTTCTCTTTGGCTCTGGCCCTAGGACAGCCACCTGGCTCCTCTTTGTAACAAGCAGTTCAACACATAGCTTGCTTCCTCCTCTCCTACTTACTTCTGGGAACTTTTAAAACTTTTAAAATGCCTGTCATCTGGGCTTTCTCAACAGGGCTGAGTGTTTCCTCTTCAAGGGACAGATTGCCCTAATACAAATAAATGTATTCATAGATTGAGAGAAGCAAGCAGAATAGATTGCAGAGATGGTATCAGCAATTCTGAGGCAGGTGTTCACTAACCATTTGTTTTACAAATTTGCAGTTTGGGGCCTTGGATACTCAGCTGCTTGTGGTCAGGACTACTCTTAGCATGTAACTGCTTTCACCATCAATTCAGAACCATCACAAAACGTGGTTATTGTACTGAGTTCTTACACAGAACTGCCATCTTAAAGCTCAATGGGAATCTCTTAAAATGCTACTGCACAATGTGGGAACACGTCTGGAAACTAAATGTCAGCAAAAGAGACAGTGACAGTGTATATACTGCATATACTGCCTTCTGAATATATTGGAGTTTTTCTATATACAAGACTATGAGCATGTATAGGAGAGGATCAAGGGATGGGGATGGGTGCATCCCCCTTTGATTCCTGGTCCATCAAAAGTTCAAAACCAACTGCCGGGTAGTAGCAGTAGCATTTCTATTCAGGCAGCAGTGAGAATGGTAATTGAATTCATGGCTCATTCAAATGGAACTGATTTCTTCATTCCACAGGTGTGAATGACAGTCCTTTTTTTTCATGGTCTTGTTGATCCACTAATTTAGCTAGCCTTTTTTCCACAATTCTCCTGTCTGTTAGCTACTCCTGGTAATGTATCTCTTATTTCACAGCCTGCTGACTGTTTCTAACTCATTCCAATAAAGTTATATTTGTTTTTGCTTCAATCTTTAACTGAATGATGCAGCACTAGCCCGCTACCATATTAGTAAACCTTCTAGTTTCTTTTTATCTAGTGAAAAATGTATTCTGTTACGTGGAACACCATTCATAACCCCCCTGTTTAAAATCCTAAATCAGCCCATGAGCATGCATATATCACCCTTGTGGCACAGTCATGAAGCAGATCCCACCCACTCACTCCCACTCTGCATGCACCTGAGTGGGGTTAAGCCTGCTTTAGAGCAATGTTGAGTATGTGCAAGCACAACACTTCAGCTCCCTGTCCTGAGGGTGCTAATTAGTGCATGCTCAGTGCTGCTCTAAGGTAGCTACAACACACTGGATTTGGAGAAGGAGAGAATGTGTAGAGTGCTTCAGGGCAGTGTTGTGGCATGGAAGTAGTGTGAATATACCCTAAATCTCGGTATTGTGCCATACTAAGTAAGGATTTCACCTCAGAATGTGTAATCAAAGAAGACATTTGAGCTGGAACATGTTATATTTAAAAGGGAAGGAAAAGGGAGAAAGGGTATATTTTTTGAAGGGCTGTTGACTCTGCGACTCCCTCCTTAGTCCAAGATAATCTGTATTTGTTAAACTTCAAGATGTGCTGCAGTGCATTCAAGCACACTCAGTAGACTGGGAGCAAGAGTTATGATGTTCTGTTTTAATCTTTTTTACATACTTTACGTTTTGACTTATTTTCCCTTCTCCCAGGCCAGTGTGGTTTTCATAGATGGGAAGATTCCGACACAACTCTAGCAGCTTTTTCCACGGCAATTGTGTTTTATGTTTTTAAAGATGTTTTTAATAAATATGATTGTTAATAAAGATATTCAACAAATTAAAAACATAAGACATTTTTCAAGAATGAGTAAGGACCATCCAGCCCAGACTATCAAATTGTGTACAATTCTTTATGCTTTTATAGATAATTATTCTGATATTTTAAATTTTATCTGTTGTGCCTTTATTTGACAAAGTCATAATTAAAAATGAATTTTATTTTTGGCTTAAGACTTAGCACCAAGGTTTATTTAATGTGACAGATAAGCTATCAATGCATTCAATGAAATGACACCTCTCTCTAATTTTTTTATTTTGCCAAAATGTCTTCCAGCTTGCATGTCTTTCTTATAAGTATATACAAGTTCTGACGTGAAACCTTTCCTTTTGAAATCTGCAGAAGATACCAGCCTGGATGTTTGTTACACTTTTACTGCTTTTAAATTTCTGATTTTCAGTCTTCCAAGTAATTTCAGTGGAGCAAATGGGAATTGTACTTATTAGGACACAGTGGGCCCACTGTGAGGAAGTAATTTTTAACAATACCATAGAAGAAAAATGTAGAAGTCTATTTATTTTGTTTTATACAAGCAAGAAGGAGAGAGAGTCCATGCAGTGGTCTGACATCCCTGACAGGCTTAAGAATATTTTAAAACAGACAAACTTGTCAGTGCCCCATATCATAGAATCATAGAAAATTAGGGTTGGAAGGGATTTCAGGAGGTCATGTAGTCCAACCCCCTGCTCAAAGCAGGACCACCCCCTACTATATCATCCTGACTATGGCTTCGTCCACCTGGATTTTACAAACCTCTAAGCATGAAAATTCCTCCATCTCTCTGGGTAACCTGTTCCAGTGCTTTACTACCCTCCTAGTGAGAGAGTTTTTCTTAATATGCAACCTAAACTTCCCTTGCTGCCACTTGAGGCCATTGCTCCTTGTTCTCTCATCTGCCACCACTAAGAACACTAGCTTCATCCTCTTTGGAACCACCCTTCAGGTAGTTGAAGGCTGCTATTAAATCCCCTCTCCGTATTTTCTTTTTCAGACTAAATAAGCCCAATTCCCTCAGCTTTTCCTCGGAAGCCACATGCCCCAGCCCCCTAATCATTTTTACTGCCCTCCACTGGACTCTCTCCAGTTTGTCCACATCCTTTTTGTAAGTGGGGGCCCAAACTGCACACTGTACTCCAGATGTGGCCTCACCAGTGCTGAATAGAGGGAAATAATCACTTTACTTGATCTGCTGAAGCAGTCCACTATGTCATTAGCCTTCTTGACAACAAGGACACTATTTCCTCATATTCTACATCCTAAGTGCAGAACTTTGAACTTCTGATTGAACTTCATGAGATTTCTTTTGGTCCAATCCTCCAATGTGTTTAGGTCTCTCTGGGTACATCGATATGTTCATTAATGTGCTTTAGGTACTGCACATTAAAACTAGTACCATTAAGTCTGTGAAGTACTAGACAAATACACATTAGTGAAAGAGGAGTTTTTGTGTGATGCTTTATTGCACATTAAAATAGACTAATGAGCATTGAAACACATGTGTAGATGCTCCCTCTGAATCTTGTTCCTACCCTCCACTGTATCTACTAGTCCACCGAGTTTGGTGTCATCTACAAATTTGCCAAGGTGCACATCATCCCATCTTCCAGATCGTTGCTGAAGATATTGAACAAAACTGGCTGCAGGACTGACCCCTAGGGCACTACACTTGATACCAGCTGCCAATTAGACATTCAGTCCACTCCAATTAGTTTTCTATCCGCCTGGCTGTCCATTCATCCAATGTGTACTTCCTTAAGTTGCTTCTGAGAATACTGTGGGAGACCACACCAAAACCTTTGCTAAAGTCAAGATAGATCATATCTACTGCCTCCCTGACATCCACAGAGCCAGTCATCTTGTCATAGAAGGCAATCAGGTTGGTCAGGCATGACTTGCCCTTGCTGAATCCATGCTGACTGTTCCTAATCACCACCTTATTCTCCAATTGCTTAGAAATGGATTCCTTGACTGTTCCATGATTTTTCCAGGTACTGTGGTGAGGCTGACTGGTCTGCTTGGATCCTCTTTCTTCCCCTTGTTAAAGACAGGCAATATATTTTCACTTTTTCAATGGTCGAGGGTCCAGTTGCGATGAGCTTTCAAAGATAATGGCCAACAGCTCTGCTATCACATCAGCCAATTCCCTCGGTACCCTTTGGTGCATTGTCTGGCTGCATGGACATACATATGGGCCACAGGTATAGATGGCTATACTCTGTACAGGTGTGATCATGCAGATAAAAGGAGTGGAGGTGTAGCTATATCAAGGACAGCTACATGTCCCTGCAAATTGACATTGACACCCGGGAAGGACAACTGGAGTTTCTCTGGGTTAAAATACGTGGGGAATGTGGCACAGGGGATATCATGGTAGGAGTCTACTACAGACCTCCTAACCAGAAACAAGAGCTGGACTGGAAATTCACCAGGGAACTGGCTGAGGCTGCATGCTGTCAGTGCATGGTTGTCATGGGAGACTTTAACTACCTGGACATCTCATGGGAAGAGTACTCGGCCAAATCTGATCGGTTGCAAAGCTTCCTCACATGCGTGGATGAGGTCTACCTGATGCAAGAAGTCTATGGGCCGATGAGAGGTAAGCATTGCTGGACCTGGTACTGGCCAAAGGGGATGACTTAGTCAGTGATGTAAGAATCAATGGAAAGCTGGGTGATAGTGATCATGAGCTGATCACCTTTACTATTCCTCACAAAGCTGGCAAGTCAGTCAGCAATACAGAAGTTCTTGACTTCAGGAAAGCTGACTTTCACAAGCTCAGGAGGCTTGCTGTTGAGGCCCTAAGGGACTACAACTCAGCAGGAAGAGGAATCCAAGAGGAGTGGTTGCTCCTCAAAGGAGAGATCCTGATAGCACAAGGGATGTCCATCTCATCTTGGAGGAAGGGTAGCAAAAGGGCACAGCAACTCCCTTGGCTCAGCAGGGAACATGAGGACATCTTACACCTCAAAAGAGAGACTTATAAAGGATGGAAGGCTGGAATTACCATCAAGGAAGAGTACTCAGCACTGGTCTGTACCTGCAGGGAGCAGATCAGGAAAGCCAAAGCTGCAACCAAGCTCCATCTGGCTTCACATATCAAGGATAACAGAAAGTCCTTTTTCAGATATATAGGGAGTCAGAAAAGAAGCAAGGGTAATATTGGACCCCTGCTGAATCAAACAGGACAGCTGATAACTGACACCAAGGAAAAGACCAATCTGCATAATGGGTACCTTGTGTCAGTCTTTCATCAGTCCAACAGGACCACCCAGCCTAGCAAGATGGGGGATGGCCAGGGTGAGGGTGTATTTGTACCCAGCATCGGTGTTGATCTAGTAAAGGATCATGTTGTGAGACTGGACACCTTCAAGTCAGCTGGTCCTGACAGATTACACCCTAGAGTACTCAAGGAACTGGCAGGTGTCATAGCCCAACCATTGGCAAAAATATTTGAAAACTCATGGCGCTCAGGTGAAGTACCTGAAGACTGGAAGAAAGCCAATGTGGTACCCATCTTCAAGAAAGGGTGGAAAGTAGATCCTGGGAATTACAGGCCAATGAGCTTGACCTCAATCCCCCGTAAGATTCTGGAGAAAATTATCAAGGAGACCCTTCTGGATAAGCTGGCTGAGGGTAACATCCTTAGAGACAGCCAGCATGGGTTTGTCATGGGTAGGTCTTGCCTGACCAATCTCATCTCCTTCTATGACCAGGTGACATATCACCTGGACACGGGAGACGAGATTGATGTCATATATCTGGACTTTAAAAAAGCTTTTGATTTGGTGTCCTATGACCTCCTCATGGAAAAATTGTCCAACTCTGGCCTTGGCTTCACCTCAGTCTGATGGCTGGGTAATTGGCTCTGACCCAGAGAGTAGTGGTCAATGGTAGCGAATCATCATGGCGCTCCATGACCGGTGGTGTCCCCCAAGTCTCTGACCTGGGACTGGTTGTTTTTAACATCTTTATCAATGATGTGGACATTAGTGTCAGAAGCGCACTGGCTAAGTTCGCTGATGACACTAAACTTTGGGGCATAGCATCCACACCTGAGGACAGGCTAGTGATCCAGTCTGACTTGGATAAAATTAGTAAGTGGGTGGATAAAAACCTGATGATGTTCAATACTGATAAATGTAAGGTACTCCACCTCGGGGGGGGGAACCCCACAGCATGCTTATAGGCTTGGCAGTGCTACACTTGGTAGCACCATGGGTGAAAGAGACTTGGGAGTCGTGATTGACCACAAGATGAACATGAGCCACCAATGCAATGTCACAGATGCCAAAGCAAACAAAACTCTGGCTTGCATTCATAGTTGCTTCTCAAGTAAATCTCAGGATGTCATCCTCCCGCTGTACTCAGCCTTGGTGAGGCCACAGCTGGAGTACTGCATCCAATTCTGGGCTCCATAATTCAAGAAGGATGTAGAGAAGCTTGAGAGAGTCCAGAGGAGAGCCACGTGCATGCTTGGAGGGCAAGAGAATAGGCCTTAAGAAGAGAAGCTGAGAGCCATGGGACTCTTCAGCCTGGAAAAGCTCAGGCTCAGGGGGGACCTGGTGGCTGCTTATAAGTACATAAGGGGTGTGCATCAGGATCTGAGAGAACATCTGTTCACCAGAGCACCCCAAGGAAAAACAAGGACCAACGGTGATAAACTCCTCCAAGATCATTTTAGGTTGGACATAAGGAAAAATTTCTTTACTGTCCGAGCCCCCAAGATGTGGAATTGATTCCCTCCAGAAGTGGTGGAGGCACCTACTCTGGACTTGTTCAGGAAATGTTTGGATGTTTATCTTGCTGGGATTCTTTGACCCCAGCTGACCTCCTGCTCCTGGGGCAGGGGGCTGGACTTGATGGTCTTCAAGGCCCCTTCCAGCCATAATGTCTATGAAATCTGTGAAATATAACTGAAATAAATTTACAAGCATAGGATCCTCAGGGTTCTCTGGTGCAGCCCTATCCAACACTCAGGCCAGGAATGAAGTTGAGCCTTGCAGTATATTTTGGAGACAAATAAGAGTGTGTGGCTGTTACAGACCTAGGAAAAATGAGTTCCAAAAGTCCTGGGTCCTAAGAAAACTGCCAGCTGCCTCTCTTCTTGTATACTAAATGGGGCTTCAGTGCAGACACTGGCAATTTTAATAGTATTCCATGGGAAGATATGAGATCTCTCAAGTCCCAACCCACTTTGAGCTTTACAGATAGAAGCAAACATCTTAAAGCCCATGCAGATTATAGACCACATAATGGAAAAAGCTGATACAGAAACCCCCCCGAACAATCGGGATGCTGAAGTCTGCACTGATCTAACATGCAGTGCTATATATGTATTGGCATAGTCTAATCTGTAGGTGAGACAGGCCCAAAAGACAGTTGCAAGGATCAAATAGAAAAGAAATCGCCTCAGTTTCCTACCCATCTGTCTGCTGGAAAATCTTGACCAGAGCTGCTGCCTAACCTTCCAGTGGAAGTTGGGAGTCAAACCAGACACCCAAATTGTATAAGAAATCACTGACTTCGGGCAGTTCTGTCTGAAATCTTTCTACAAATGGGTAACAATAATACTGCCTGGTCGAAGGCATTGCAAAGTAATTCCATAGTATCAAGTCTGGTTGATGAATCAGCATATAGACCTATTGCTCCAGGTTCTCCTGGGCTTTGCTTTCACAAAGCCCTGGATAATCCTTAAGTGATTCAGGATTATAATCATAGTCTGTGAAGGCCACAATAGGGTGGGTCTTGGCAGACCCTGAGACTTTCTGCCTCTCCCTTCTGCAGCAGTCGCATTTGGCTGACATTCTTTTGCTGTCTGTCTTCAGGACTGAACACCAGGTGTTGGGTGCTATTCTTGGCAGAGGCCTTTCCCTTTTGGAACCAGTTTAAAGGTGTGGCTGAAGCCAGAGTTTTACAGCATTTAAGATAAGACATATCACTTTGCTGGGTATTTTAATCAGCAGATGCCTTCTTTTCAGTGGCAAGGGCTTATATGTCCATAGAGGTGGAGATGTCAGTATTTGTGCAGCCAGAATATTATGATTATTAAGTAAATAGAATACCTGTAGTATACCAAAATGTCAAGGACATTACATTATTTTAAGGTAATTTCCTTTTTTAAAAAAAGAAAGGATAACATTTTCTGCTTTTGACTCTGTACTTCTCCATAAATAGGACACCAGTTTTTGATGTTTTGGGTTGTGGAGGAGTGACTAACTATGCAAAACTAAAAATATGCTTCCTGAAGGATATTTCCTGGGGGAGATCCCCTGCCCTCCATAAATGCTGACCTCGTGAAGGAACATCTTGAAAAGCTGGATACCTTCAAGTCAGCCGGCCCTGACAATCTACACCCCAGGATACTCAAGGAGCTGGCAAGCATCATAGCCCAGCCCCTGGCATGGATCTTTAAAAACTCCTGGTGCTCTGGTGTAGTGCCCAAAGACTGGAAGAAGGCCAATGTGGTGTCTATCTTCAAGAAAGGGAGGAAAGTGGATCTGGCTATCTATAGGTCCATTAGCCTGACTTCTATCCTAGGGAAGATCTTAGAAAAGTTTATTAAAGAGGCCATCCTTAATGGACTGGCCAAGGCCAACATCCTAAGGGATAGCCATCACAGGTTTATTGTGGGTAGGTCTTGCTTGACCAATCTCATTTCCTTCTATGACCAGGTGACCTATCACTTGGACAAGGGAGATGAGATTGATGTCATATATTTTGACTTCAAAAAAGCCTTTGATCTGGTATCCCATGATCACCTCTTGGCAAAACTAGCCAACTGTGGTCTTGGGTCCACCATGATTCGCTAGCTGGGAAAGTGGCTCTGTGGTTGGACCCAGAGGGTTGTAATTGATGGCAGTCACTCATCATGGTGTCCTGTGACCAGTGGGGTCCCTCAAGGCTCTGTCCTTGGACCCATATTGTTCAACAGCTTCATTAAT
>NW_017729027.1:16696998-16717224 GCF_001723915.1 Gavialis gangeticus | reverse complement strand
GGGGCTCTTTAGCCTGGAAAAGCGCAGGCTCAGGGGTGATCTGATGGCCACCTATAAGTTTATCAGGGGTGACCACCAGGATCTGGGGGAACGTTTGTTCACCAGAGCGCCCCAAGGGATGACGAGGTCGAACGGTCATAAACTACTGTGAGACCGTTTCAGGCTGGACATTAGGAAGAATTTCTTTCTTGTCTGAGCCCCCAAGGTCTGGAACAGTCTGCCATCGGAGGTGGTTCAAGCACCTACTCTGAACACCTTCAAGAGCAAATTGGATGCTTATCTTGCTGGGATCCTATGACCCCAGCTGACTTCCTGCCCTTTGGGTGGGGGGTTGGACTTGATGATATTCTGAGGTCCCTTCCAGCCCTAATGTCTATGAAATCTATGAATTTTTCATCTGCTTGGACTCTTGTTTGCATTAACTACCCATAGGGGATTTAACTAGAAACTGTACCATTCACACCGTCTGTTTATAAAGTGTCTGCCATACCCAAGCCCCTAAAAAGATTATTTTCTTTTTGACCCCTGTCAGAGTGATTATCAGGTGCTAATCATATACTAAGGGCACTTGTGTTTAAATATCGACAAGGTTTGCCTTGAGCTCGTGGTTATAGTGCCATCAGCAAGTGGGAGAAAGCTGATGTGTGGAAGAGCACATAGTTTGCATTGATGCAACCCCAAAGGATGTCAAAATAACTTTCTACTCCGCTATTATCCTTTTCAGGAGGGTATAAAGTGTAATTCTATATATATATAAAGGGTTCTCCCCAGCCTCCGCTCCATGATCACAGTTGGGGAGTGGGGGCTGGGAGGTCCATATTGTTGGGGCATGTGGACATTGTCTGTGCCTGGCCTCCGATGCCCCAGCAGCAGGTAGCTCCTGGGGGCAGGGAGCAATCTCTTGCCCCCTGCTTCCCAGATGACTGGGAGCAAACTTATTTCCATTCAGCTGTCTACATGTGTCATACCACACAGTAAGTAATTGAGAGTATATTTGCTACTTGTATTTACACGTAGCAAATTTACTCACAATTAGAGCAAATTACGGTGCAGTAAGAATCTGCACATTTAGATGGTGATGCTTACTGTGCAGTAATTTGCTTTAGTCTTCAGTAAAGCATCTCATGTAGATGTGTCCAGTAGCAGCATAAAAATCTTATCTGAAAGTAAGCTACCATAGAATCTGCATGGGAGAAATTATGTACTTGAATAAAAAGAACATGGTACTAAGATTGTACTGTCCATCACCAGATCAGGATAAGGAAAGGTGATTACACAAATGGTAAGGGTGATTAGAGAAGCAGCAAAAGTGGGGCAGGCAATAATAGTGGGAGATTCTAGCTGTCCTTACATAGACTGGGTAAGTACGTCATCACTAGGACTGTGCGAAATGGCTATGTCTCAATTAGGTTTTGGATTCAGCCATTTCAGAGGGACAGTGATTAATTTTGGTGTTTTAGATCACTGTTCTGTTTCAATTCGGCCGAATCTGTTTCGGAGGTTTGACACTGTTTCAGTGATTTGACCATAGGCTATATGGGGAAACAGTAAAATTCCTATAACTTTGTCATTTCCTGCCTGATTCAGATGAAAATTGCAGGGATCGTAGCCCCTTCTGAGGGTGTGAAGTCTGCCAAGTTTCAAGGAGATGAGTACAGCAGTTTCTGTGAAACTGCACCTCAAACTTTTCAAACCAAAACTCGTATCACTTGCCAGCAGCTGCAGCCTGCTGCCTGCGCCCCCCGGGAGAGCTGTGGGGCTGTGCCAGATTCCTCCCAGGAGGTGCAGACTGCTGGATCTCTGCATGGGATGCCAGCAGGCTGCTGTTGCTGGCTGGGACCAGCACTCGGTGAAGCCTGCACTGAGTGCTGGGGAGACTGGTGCTGCCACTGGCCCCAACTAGAAGCGGCAGCATGCTATCATTTTATGTGCACATCTGGGGGGGCCTGGCCCCCAGGAGGGCTGCAGGGCTGTGCCAGACTCCTCCCGGGGGTGCGGGCCCCTGGATCTGCATGAGGGATGACAGCTGACTGCTGCTGCTGGCTGGGGCCTCCGTCCCTCCCCCACAGCACAAGGATTAGAAAGGACCTCAGGGACAGATCGCAGACACTGGATAGCTACAGATATCAATATCAGAGCAATCCTTGACCCCCTCTTCTACCTCCCTCTTTTTAGTTTCTGTTTCCCTGCAAGCCTGGCTCTGAAACTCCGAAATTTTCTGAAATGTTTCGGATGGTTTTGTTTAGTTTTGGAGATGTTTTGGAGCCTTCCATTTCATTTTGGATTCAGTGTTCTGGTTGCCAAAACGCATCAGAAATGAAACAGCTGCTGAAGTTTTGCACAGCCCTAGTCATCACGGTGAGATGCGGAGATAACATTTCTGGATGTAATAAAACTTGTCTTGGAACCCACAAAAGCAGAAGCAATTCTGGACCTAATCCAGAGTAACACGCTGGCCACACTTCAAAAGATAGGTGAACTACTCTGTAATAGTGACCTTAACATAATCATGTACAACCTCCTAGCAATAAGGAGTAGGCAAAAAAAAAAAAAAAAAATCTCCCACTCTGATATTTAGAAAGGGAAATTACACAAAAATGAGGAAATTAGTTAGAATGAGACTAATTAATAAATTAAATACTAATAAGTCACCAGGACTGGATAACATTCACCCAAGAATTCTAAAGGAACTCAAAGTGAAATTGCAGAAATGTTGGCAATAGTATGTAGCCTATCATTACAAACAGTCGTTGTGCCAGAGAACCTGCAGGTTGCCAAAATAACACCTGTCTTCATAAAGGGTTCTAGAGGTGATCCTGGAACTGCAGACCAATGAGTCTCACTTCCATCTGTGGCAAGTTGGTAGAATCTATTATAAAGAATAAAATTAGTAGTTACATGAACAAATAGGATCTGCTGGGGAAGAATCAGCATGGTATTGTAAATGGAACACCTGCCTCAACAATCTGCTGGATTTCTTTGGGGGTGTTAACAAGCATATGGCCAAGGGGGATCCAGTTGACATAGTACATTTGGATTTTCAAGAAGCTTTCAATAAGGTCTCTCATCAAAGGCTTTAAAAAACACTGAATTGCCATGGGATTGGAGGAAGGTTGTTTTATGTATTGAGAGCTGATTAAAAGACAGGAAACAAAGGGTAGGGCTAAATCAGGGGTGGGCTAAAACAGGGGTGGGCAAAATATGGCCCATGGACCAGGTGGGTGCCCACCAGTTGATTGTATCCATCCCACTTCTGCCCCTGCAGCACTCCACATGGGGCCTAATTCTGCCTGCTTCCTCCAGGAGTAGCCCATACCGCACTCCTGACCACACCTGCTGACTGCCCCAGCCCTCCTCAGCCCCAGCCAATATACACAGCTTCCCAGTGGGGCTGCGCCTGGTGTGCCATTTGGGTACTGCTCAGTTCCCCCTACCTCCAGAGCTCCTCCTCCTGCTCCTGCTACACTGCTCTGTGAAGCAGGTAGTGTGGGGAAGCGATGGCAGCCATGTGGGTATGTGCCAGATACCACATGCCCATCAAAGCAGTGGGGAAGCTGCAGCTGGGCATTTCCTGCCCAAGCATGCAGGGCTTCAGCTCCAGCTCCCAGCTGCCATCCACCCACTCTGCCTGCCTGGCATGTTGAGTGGCATACATCCTCATGGTGGCTGTTGTCTCCCTGCCACCTGGAGCAGGGACAGGAGGAGGAGGAGCCACTGGAGGAGGGGGAGCTAAGCAGCACTGGGAGACTGCAACTGCAGCAGGAGCAGCCCTGCTAGGAAGCTATGCATACTGGCTGGGGCCAGCGGCAGGGCCAAGGCTGTTGGCAGATGATGGTGTGGGCTGTCCCAGGTGGGAGCGGGTGGGGCTCAGCCCCATGTAGAGTGCTGTGGGGGCAGCTGTAGGCTGGATGCTGGGATGGTGAGTGTGGACCGCACCTGCACCAGACTGCTGGGGCAAGCTCTGGTGCACGTGCCCCCACCTTCCCTGCCCCTGCACCTGCAGAAAGCTCCTGGGACCTAGCGTGTGGGTAGCTCCCCCCACGCATGTGCACCCCTTCCAATATCTACAAGAATAAGACTTTATTTTGAGCTATTATGCAATTGTCTTTTTAAAGACTGCTCAAAATCACGTAAATCAGGACACAAATATTTTTTGAAATAAAATATGTTATAGTAGATGTTTGACTTTTAGTATATGAGATTTTTTATCTATAATTTGCTAGAATGATATCTTCTGAAAGATTTTATTTGTGCATCCCTCAGCAGCTCAGCAAAACTCGTTAAGTAGCCCACCAGCCAAAATAATGGCCCACTCCTTGGATGAATGGTCACATTTCAGAATGGAGGGAGGTCAAAAGTGGGATTCTTCAGAACTCTGGGCTGTTTTGCCCAGCATTTTCATCAATGATCTGGAAATGGGAATACACAATGAAATCTCCAGGTTTTCAGATAATACCAAATTATTCTAGGTAATCAAATCCTAAACTGATGGACAAGAGCTGCAGAAAGATCTCACCAAATATGAGTTAGTGAGCAAAAAAAGGCAGATGAGTTTTAGTGTCAACAAGAGCAAGGTAATGTACCTGGAGAAAAATAACCTCAATTATATGTTCATGGTGCTGGGTTCCCAGGATGGTGTGACAGGGATCATTCTATATCACACACACTGTTCATATATTGTCTTTCCAAAGCATCCACTTCTGCCACTTCCAGAGACAGGATACTGGGCTATATGGACTATTAACATGACCCAGTATGGCACTTCTTACATACTTCTCCACATAGGTATAAGGAATAACAAGCAGGACAACTCAAGTAGTGGTTGGTATTCATTCAGCCTAAGGTTCTAGTCTGTAGCTCTGCATATGTCACTTCTACATTGAACAAATGAGGCCACAACTGTTCAAGCTTCCCCCTGTGAGAGAGGAAAACATCATAGAGAGTAGCTTTATTTTACTACTCACTAGCCAGTATTAGGCCTATCATGATGACAAAATGTTGTTGCTGTAGACCTGCAGAAATGATTAGAGTACTATTGTAGGGACTGGAGCCAAACAACAAAAACAATCTGTCTTTTAATGCAGTCAAATGCAAGCTTAGTCTCTGAAGACTATGGGGAAATTCTAAAGACGACAATCCAAGTGCTATTGGAATGTCTGATTCAGTGCATAACTTAGAAGACTGGAGAACTTTCCAGTCTATACAGATCACTTCAAGATTCACTGTCCTTATCTAGGACAGCTAAATCTGGTACATTTTAAGAATATTTTTGAGCAAGCTTTTTGGCTAATATTTTTAATGATGCCTTATTTATTGTTAATCATAACAATAATAATGAAAAGAACAAATTGTAATTGGTATGTTTATCTACCTTGAACATGACCAGCAAATGAAAAATGTAATGAAAAGCAAGAAAATTATTTTTTTTACCTATATTACCTTATAATTTATGAAGCAAGGTCTCAATCCCTTTTGCCTTCCTTTTTGTGGAAAAAGGCATTAAAACTGCCATGAATGGAGACTAGACCTCTGTTGGTCCTTCTGTTTAACTCTTGCTAATGCTGCATTAAGTTGAGCAGCTTTGCACTCAGGGCCAAATTCTCTGGCTGTGCTGAGAACATGGTACTCAGTCATTCAAGTAAGCTGAGCAAGAAATCCATCCAAACAAGACACTGAAAATATTTAATGATGTATCAAGTACTGGAATCAGTGATTTCATAGATATTAGGGCTGGAAGGGACCTTGGAAGACCATTGAATCCAGGACCCTGCCTGAGGGGCAGGAAGTCAGCTGGGGTCAGAGCCTTGGGGGACTTCACTGGTCATGGGGCACCATGATGATTGACTTCCATCAACCACCACCCTCTGGGTCTGACCACAGAGCCAATTACCCAGCCAGTGGATCGTGGTGGACCTGAGGCTGCAGTTGGCCAGTTTTGCCAAGAGGCGATCATGGGATACTAGATCAAAGGCTATTTTGAAGTCAAGATATATGATGACAATCTCCTCTCCCTTGTCCAGGTGATAGGTCACCTGGTTGTAAAAGGAAATAAGATTGGTCAAGCAAGACCTACCCACAACAAACCCATGCTGGCTATCCCTCAGGATGTTGCTGTTGGCCAGTCTGTTAAGAATGGCCTCTTTAATAATCTTTTCAAAGGCCTTCCCTGGGATAGAGGTCAGGCTGATAGGCCTGTAGTTTGCTGGATCTACTTGCCTCCCTTTCTTGAAGATAGGCACCACATTGGCCTTCTTCCAGTCTTCAGGCACTTCACCAGGGTGCCAGCAGTTCTCAAAGATCCGTGCCAGGGGCTGGGCTATGATGTTAGCCAGCTCCTTGAGTACCCTGGGGTGTAGATTGTCAGGGCCAGCTGACTTGAAGGTGTCTCAAGGTTCCTTCATGAGGTCAGCATTGATGGAGGGCAGGGAATCTCCCTCACCCAGGCCTCCCTGTTCCGTAGTGGGCAGGGGCGTCCCATGAGACTGATGAAAGATTGATGCAAAGTACCCATTTAATAGCTTGGCTTTTTCCTGGGTGTTGGTTGTCAGTTGTCCCATCTGGTTTAGCAGGGGTCCAGTGTTGCCCTTGGTTTTCCTCCAGATCCCCATATATATAAAAAAGGACTTTTTATTGTCCTTGATATTTGTAGCTAGTTGGAGTTCTGTCGCAGCCTTTGCTTTTCTGGTTTGCTCCCTGCAGGTCCGGACCAGTGCGGAATATTCCTTCTTGGAGGTGGATCTCGTCCTTCATCCTTTGTAGGCCTTTCTTTTTAGCCACAGGAGGTCTGCTAGTTCCCTGGAGAGCCAGGGGGGCTGCTGTGCCCTTTTGCTGCCTTTCCTCCGAGATGGAATAGCATTAGCTTGTGCATTGAGGATTGCTCCCTTGAGGAGCAACCACTCTTCCTGAACTCCCCTCCCCTTGGGGTCGTGGTCCCTTAAGACCTCACTGACAAGCCTCCTGAGCCTGTCAAAGTCAGCTTTCCTGAAGTTCAGGACTTCTGTATTGCTGATTGACTTGCCAGCTTTATGGCAGATGGTGAAGGTGATCAGCTCATGGTTGCTGTCACCCAGCTTCCCTTCGATCATTAGGTCGCTTGTTAAGTTGTCCCTGGTTACCAGTACCAGGTTGAGCAGTGCTTTACCTCTTGTTGGCTCATAGCCCTCTTGTGTCAGATAGAGGTCATCCATGCACAAGAGTAAGCTTTGCGACCACTCGAATTTAGCTGACCGCTCTTTCCACTTGAAGTCTCCCATGACAACCATGAACCTGGAGCATGCAGCTTCAGCCAATTCCCTGGAGAACTCCTGGTCAAGCTCTTGACTTTGGCTGGGAGGTCTGTAGTAGGCTCCCACCACATCGTGTCCCCCTGTGCTGTGTTCCCCATGGATTTTAACCCAGAGGGTCTCCAGCCATCCACCCTGATTGCCAATATCAGCTAGGAGGGACGCGTAGCTCTCCTTAACATAGAGAGCTACACCTCCACCCCTTTTGTCTACTTGATCTCTCCTGTACAGGGTATAGACATTTACACCCATGGTCCAGTCATGGGTGGAGTCCCACAAGGTTTCCGTTATCCCTATGACATAGTAATTATTTGCATTAAGCAGGAGGACATGTTCCTCCTGTTTATTCCCCAAGAGCAAGAATCAAGAGCAAACAGTCCACAGTAGTTTCTGTGTGCATTCAACCTGTAAGAAAATTCAATTCAGCAATTAATAAGCACAAATTTACTCTTCAATAACATTTTAAATGCCAAGTTGTATTGGGGTAAATGTTCATTTATTTGTTTCCAAAACAGTGCTAGCTAATTTATCTGGCCAATCTCTATTAAAGAGCACAACCTGAAATCACACTAGATAGCTGAATAAATGTAAAGAATGAAAACATTGAGGAAACCATGAAGAAACCACGCAGATGTTTCACAATCTTAGGTTTAATTCATAAAGTAAGTTACAAAATATGTACTCTGGGTTTTATACTTCTGCCCATTAGCATAATATCGAAATGCATCTTTATTGCTTAGATCTACTGAATAGAAGAGTAAGTGGGATGTGTGGTCTTTCTATAATCCTAATCATAATCATGTTACTTATTTAAAATGGAGGATGTAGCAAATCAAAGTTTAGTAAAAAATAATGTTTATGATGTTGAAAATCACAACGGGAAATAAGATATGTGGTGAACTGGGGCTGTCCAGCAGGTCTGATTCTCTCTGGGCACATCTACACATGATGTTAATACAGCTGAATAAACTCAGGTGCAGTTTGCGCTGGAGTTTATTGCTCTTGAGTGCAGTGTTTACACATACACTGGGACTGCAGCACATTGAGCCAGTGCAGAGTAGCCCTGGGCTGGCAGGCTGACTCTCCTGACCGCTTGCCAGCTAGAGCCGCTCCACCGCAGCTCGACGTGTTGTGGGGGGCCTGGCTGGGGCATAAGGGTGGTACAATGTGGGGGCTAGCTGGCAGGCAGCCCCTGTGAAGAAATCCACCTCTTTCTGCCCCTGCTTAGGTCAGTTCAGCTACCCCTCTCTCTCTCTCTCTCTTTCCACCTGCCTGTTATTTGGTTCAACGTGGTCACCTAGGGGACTGGGCTAGATAAATTCCCAAGGGAGAGGGAGTCCTGGGTTCTTCTCTTCTGGCGGCATTTTGGAACACAGAAGCCATGAGCCTCCTGAGAATCTCTGGATGAACCTATAAATAAACACCCAAAAAACAACTAGCAAATTAGGACTAAGTAATTTAGTCACGTATTAAAAGGGTCTCTGTGCCCATAACTGTAAGACTCAACTTATTTTGCTTTGTTCAAAGTGTTTTCTCTTAGTCCCTTGATCAATAAAGGCATCAGGTTACAGCATGACTGGCTGTGAATTCCTGTGGGGATAGGGGACAGAGAGGCCTTTTTGCTCCCTTTGCTGGGCCAGCTACATTGAGCATGGCTATCTTTGGATGCTTCAGGCTGAAAAATGCACCCTGAAATATCACCAGTGGGCAAAGCACCCCCAAGGCTTGTAGGGTCTGTATACCCTAGGCTTCACACAGCCCTAACAGAGACCAGTGCCAGGGTGATGGCAGTGTTACTCCAGGCTTGCAGGTGTCCTCCAGGAAGGGGGATGGCCTGCCGTAGACTCCCCCAGGGAGACTCCTGAAGCATGGTTTTGGGCCTGGCAGAGTGAGGTGCATGGTTTTGCATAATGGCACCCCCTTCTGTGCTGCCACAGCCCCCACCTTGTAATACACTCATGTCCCAGCCAGCCCTGGTCACCATCTACATGTGTGTTATAGTGCATGTAACTACTTTACTACTTGCCCTGGACAGTACTATCCTGCAGTGGAGTTAGTTAATTTATTGTGCCCTAATAGAGACAGACGTGTAGACGGTGACACTTTACTGGAGCTAATTAGTCAACTCCGCAGTAAAGTCAACATGTAGGCGCACCCTCGAGAGCAATCTGCACAGCACAGATGCAGGCATGAGAGTACTGCACAACACTGAGCACATCTCATTAAGTAATAAATTAATAAGATTAATACATGTGAATGACTGAGTTGTGTTGTTTCAGCATGACTACCTGGTTTAAATGGTGACTCTAATACTGAAATCAATGGAATTTGACAAATGGCTTGTGCCACAATTTAAATGACTGCCTACATTACCAGAGAATGCATTGGAAACTTGTACTGTATCAACATAATGATTTAGAACAAAATACAGGGCAGCTGTGAGAGTGTGCTACTATTATTATCCCCATTTTATTGAGGTACATAATATGACTTTGGGAGGAGCCAGTTATAGAACCATTATTCTTTGAGTCTCTTCCCTGGCCCTAAAGCACTATAAACCCTGCCTTCCCTTTTTTATCTACTGTGATTGTGGTTTAATATGGTGATATTCGTAAGACAAAGATCATTCCTGTTCAGATATCATGGAAACCAGGCCAGAATCCATCAAGAAAAATCATTTTAAAGATGACTATCCTTAGCATGGCTCTTGCAATCCCTATGTAAGTGAAGCTTTGATTGCATACTATAACTACAGGTTTCCCTCACTTTATGCAGGTTCTGTATGTGCAAATTCATTCTTATGCGATGACCCTTTTTATACCAAAAATTCGTTATATGCAGGGTAAATTCACTCTTATGTGATTGGTGTGGTGGAAGCCTGCAGACAGCTGCTTTGTGTGGTATATTGTGGGAGTGATGTGTACTAAAATATAGTATCTTGTGTGGATCTGTGCTTCTTGCTCGTTGTCTGCGACACGTGTTTCTGTAGTTGCCATCTCTATTATGGCTTCGAAGCATCCTGCTAGCTTACCTCCAATTGTCTGCCATTGGTGAGAACCAAAATTGTCTTGTAAAAGTGGTAGAAATGGGTCTGGGGGTCATTACAGTCAAAGTCTTGGAACCTATCCCTATTTGTTACATTATAAAGTGAGCTCCCTTTATGCGAATTTGAGTTATGCGCTGTTTTCCAGGAATGCACGTACCGCATAAAGCGAGGGAAACCTGTATGCACTCTAAGGGTGCATGCCCACTAGCAGGAACATGAGTTTCCCTGAGGATAAGCAGCAGTGGCACAATGTGTGCCACTGCTATTTATCCCTGGGGAACACCAGTGCCATGCATGTGGTACGGTGCCTCAAGTGGGGTAGGGAAGGCTGGGTCCAGCAACTGGGCTGGCCCCAGCAGGCTTACCTGGAGTCCTGGGGCCCTCCAGGAGCTGCAGTTGTGGTGAACCTACAGCAGGGAGCCTGGCCAGCAGCTGGAGTGTGGCTTTGGCCAGGCTCTGGTTTTGGTTGGCATGCACTGTTGCCATGTACGCTGCTTCGGTTTTTTTAGGCACAGTTTTTTTTGACCCTGGGATCTTCTGGGGTCAAACCTCCCCCTCCACCCTCCTCACTCCATGCTGAAAATTAGCAGAGTGGGGAATGCCAGCATGTGTGTGGTGTGCTGTGCCACAGATGGATCTGTGGTGTTGCATATCACAAGTCTGCGCTCATCTGGATTTGCCCTAAATGTTTTTTAGGATTCCCTTGTAGGTTGGTGGAATTCAGCATTTATGTCTGTCCTCAAATGTTGTTGCAATGAACTGGAGGTTTAAGACCTGGTTACACAAAGCTTTGGCTGGGATGATCTAGTCGGGGATGGTCCTGCTTTGAGCAGGGGACTAGATAACCTCCTGAGATCCCTTCCAACCCTAATTTTCTATGATTCTATGAACTGTTTTCGAGAAATGTGAGCATACTAGTTCATAAAGCCATTGTAGTCTCATATGAAAAATGATGTTTTATTCCTCATTGTGCACATTAGGCTCACGTCCAGCTTGCTTTGCTTTCTCACTCACAGATTATTATTATTATTATTATTATAGCCAGGTGGGAAAGAAAGAGACTGATGACATCATCACTGAGATCTCTGAGGTGGTCCAGCTTTCAACTTGTCTAGTTAAAATAAGCCCAGAGAGTAGCATTTGGCTTAGAAGCAAGAGAGGGAGGGGATGGATTTTTCCATCTAAACTTTTCAGTGACTAGGGAAATCACTGGTGGGAAACTGCAGCTGGGAAAGGAGCATACAGCAAGGAGAAAATAGCAGTTTGTAAAGCAAATGTATTAATCACATCTACCGATGGGAGCATGCATTTTTGGAGGGGAGAGCAAAGGGAAAAGATGGCTCTGGTTGTAAATGCATTTACTAAATTTTGTCTCAAAGGGGGTTGCAGTGATTAGGAAGGAAACATGCAGCTGTGAAGAGGTGGGCAGTAGGAATTATAATTTGAAATATGTTTTTCTTGTATCTTAAAATAGGGATCAGAGTGGGAAGGGAGAGTAAAAAGGAAATGGAAGATTTCCCTTAGCAATATTTAGCACTATTGGAAAGCAAATGGATTGGAAGAAATACTTGTTTGAGGGTGCAACACTATAAAGATTGAGCCTCAAAACAGAATCATAGAAAATGAGGGCTAGAAGGAACCTCAGGGCTAAGTACAGAGAGTCAAAAAGTCCGAGGCTAAATCAATTCAGTCTTTGCAGGTTAGTCTAAACTGCAAAGATTAAACTGAGAAACAACTGGACACACATTTACCTTTGATTCAGGAAATGCAGCCAAATGCCTGCGGTGGCTCAGGCCAGAAGATGGGGGGTGCTAGAGTATGACCCTCTCCCATTTCCTCTTCCTGCTACCCCAGAGGTCTCTGAGATTTGCAGTCCAACATCACAGCACCAGGTCTTTGCAGGGTTGCTAATCACTTCTTCCATGTGCATCTGGGATTTTTAGTCCACAGTTACAGCCAGTAGTAACTTTCAGTAAGTTTAGCAGCAATGCAGCTCTGTACTTGGGGGAAAATGGGGGTTTAACTGGAGCAAGGGGAATTTAACCCCCATCCCTGGCCCCAGGCCCCAGCTGGGTTTTGCCAGGGAGGGGCAGTCCCTGCCTCTCTTCCCCTCAACCCTTCTCTGCTAGAGCAGACAGCACAGCACAGCCCAGGGCTGCAGAGCATGCCAGGGGACTCTGATTTAAATTGAATCAGGAAGGGGTCTGGGACAGAAGTTTCATAAACCAGTTTGGCCAAAATCAGTTATGTCTGATACTACATTCAACTAGGTTTATCTTAAACCAGTGTGGCAGGGGTCCTTTCTGGGGCTAGATCTCAGGTGAGCCCATCCACCTGCCTAGGACAGTCTGCCCTGACCCGTCTGCCATGACTTGAATGTTATGATAATATGTTAAGTGGGAGACTGCCCATTCTTTGCCCCAATGCCAGGGGGCACTATCCACAGCTCCATACATTCCCTACACCGTGGCCCATGTCTCGCAGATGGCATCCAGATTATTATTGCTCCCCAGTCTGAAACTGGAGCAAACTCAGTCCTTTGTTGGCCTCATTCACCCAGACTCACTCATGCTGCCTCGCTCTCAAAGGGGCCTCTTGCCCTCTGTCCCCCTCTCATAGAGGCGTCTTGCATACTGCCCATTACTGGACCATTCTCTACTGCCCTAGCTCCCTTACAGCAACCCCCTTGGGTCATCAGGCTTTACTACTCACACTCCAGCATTACCATGCAGCAACTTCGGATCTCGCAAGTTCGTCTATTCTATGTGATATCACCTTGTGCCTATGCTGGGCTGCTTCTGCCCCAAACCCCTCACTGGGAAGCTAGTTTTTACTCACACACTTGGGATTGGCCAAGCCTCCCCTGCAGCCCTACTTGGTATGCTCCTGGTGCAGGTCTTCAAGTGGTCCTCTGCAGCCCTACTCTGCACCCCACTGGCACAGTCCTTCAGGTGCCCCAATTACATCCTACTCTGCATGAGCACAAACAACAAGCTACCCCCTTTGGGGCCTTCGAGGTCCTACACCCCTGTTGGGCTCAGGTGCTTCCTTATAAGTGTGCCTGGCCCCTGCTACAACTCTACACTACCCACCAGATGGTTGGGGCCAGGGTTAAGGCACCCCTATACGCACCTTTCACTGTGGGAGTACCTGGTCTGGTATTTCTTGGGGGCTGTCCCAACACAGACAGTTCCATCAGACCCCTCTTCCCTGGCAGGGTGAAGTTTTAGGTCATGCACAGGACCGGGAGCCTCCTACTATCCCCATAGCTCCTGCCTTTACCTCCAAGTTGTTTTAGGAGCAGTAGCTCAGCCAGCTGATGTTACTCCCTTAGCTGCTAGCAGCAGACTGCTGATGCAGCCTATATGCGCTGGATCCTAAAATAGCCACCCTAATCAAGCACCTGGCGGCTGCCTGCCTCCAGCCCTTAAAGTGGCAGGCACCGAAGGGTGAACTGCCACAACCAGTTTCAGCTATTTTGAAACTGGCTTATGTGCACTGAGCTTCTGTTCTGTTACAGGTTTAAACCACTTTCCAATGACTTAAATTGGTTTATGTGTAACTTTTGTCACTAGCCCAGGAGGTCATCTAGTCTAACCCCTGCTCAAAGCAGGACCATCTCCAGCTATACCATCCCAGTCAAGGCTTTGTCTAGCTGGGTCTTCAAAACCTCCAAGGGATGATGAGAATGATGGGATGATGAGGATGAGGCTAGATAGCCTATGAAGATCCCTGGAAGGGGAAGTGGGGATGGGGTGGAGATGGAGGTGCAATTGCAATAGTAGTCATAGAGAAGCACTGGAACTGCTCCATAACCTGTGGAAAAGGAGACGTTTGTGTCTCCTGCCTTTATGTAATCCACCAGTGTACAATGGCTACTTCAAGCTGGGTGCTGCTACCCATGTCATGGCTAACAATGTCTCACATCCATTCACGACTGCATGTAATTCCACAACCTTGATGCTGTCCTCACATTACAGATGGGAAATCTGAAACAAAGTACTTTTCCGCATTGGAAAATACATAATTTCAGTGACCGGGTTAAGTTGACTTGATGCTAACCACAGTTCACCTATCAGTGTGAGAATAGACCAACTGAAATATCTTATCATGTATTATAATGCAGTCTCTGTCCAGAGCATAGATTACTTATGGTGAGCTAAAGTATCACACTAATGAAAGCAGTTTACACAAGAAAAGAAGTAACAGAAATCAGCATAGTATGGAAGCTGCAAATATAGCATATGGAAAATTTCCATAACAAAACCAAACCAGGAGGTTTAACTTTTCACTGAAAAAACAGAAACAGAAAAAATTGCCTCCAAACTGAAAATATTTCAGTCTGCTTTTCTATATAAAGATGTTTAAGTTAAAAAACTTTAAATTTCCTTAAAAACAAGTTTAAACAGAATATTTTCAGGCCTGTTGAAAATATTTTCCCCAGGAGTATCAAGTCCACTAGATGTCAGCATATTGCTGTAGAAAGAAAAAAGAAAATCCAGAAATTTCATAAGGCATTTTTCAGGATGAGGATATTGCTACTGAGCTGTCTGAAGTCACGGAGCCTGCCAGTAAGTCCTAAATTTCTATAAAATTCCTTAGCTTTAGATTTCCAGCTTTTTTCAAAATGATTACAACACATTCCATTAGACCTGCCAGCCAGCTATTTTTTTCCACTACCACATCTAACCCCAGACTAACCTTTAATTCACCAGATAATTACAAATTTTTAAGCAAAGTCTTAATACAAGAGAATTTTTTAAAAAAAGCGGTTCATGATATTATTGATTCTCTAATCATAGAGAGAAAGCTCTGTTCACTTAGGTGCTTAGTTAGCAGAGCTATGACATTTAAACATTGTTCTCTGATTTGACTTAGAATGAAATGTTGTTCTTTTTGAAACCAGTTCTAGAACAATGGATTATTCCATGAACAAGACCATGGAGAGAAAATATTTCAGGATATTCATGTTCCTGTTTGGTTTTACTTGACATGTAAGTGCTCCTAGCAAATATAGGAGCACATATAGCAAAGCCATTGGAGGGAAACTTGCACGGAAAATTATATTCTTGTCAATGATTACAATTGGGGCTAAATTCTTAGGTTTTGCATATAAACTTCATTGCTTTTCATGTAGTTGCTGGTGGTTACACCACCAGGAATGTTAGCCTTATGTTTGTAATTGTCAATATACTCTTTGCACGGCTTGTTGTTTTTCAGTTTACTCCTTTGTTCTTTCACCTGTATGTCTGCAGCAATGCTTGTGCTGAAGGACAAATGCAGAGAATTGAACATCACAGAATAAATTATTTGGGCACCTAACTTTAGGTAATTTCAGTATTCAAGTGTTCACGTGCTGAATTGGAAGTTTAATGGGTTTTTTTGGATCTAGACTTCCTTCCCCATAGGCACATAACCTATTACAAGAACAGCCTTAGCTTTTCATACCTAAACAAACAGGCATATTCTTGATGGTCAATAATCTTGAACCAGAGACTAAAGATGAAGGTACTCAGATTTGAACCAATAATTAATTTTGTAAAAGCAAAAATGAAGGAACAGAATTTGTGAAGAAAAAAGTCAAACCAGCAGCAGGAGCAATAACAAAACAACATAAAACCAACCAAACAACAAGCCAAAAAAAAAAAAAACTTGGACCTTAGCTTGCCCTACAGTGAACTCTAGAGAAAATCCATAAATTTAATATCTTTAATTCCAGATGGAATATATTTTTGATCCTAACATGTGTCAGATGTGTGGTCATTCTTCATGCTAGTGAAGTATGTAGGAGATAGGTAGAAATGACAGAGGAGCAATTTATATCTATGAGGCATACTGATAACCAGAGGAGCACAATGGGTTATGAGTCCCACCTTCTCCCAGTATGCTTCTGTGACTCTTCTATGCACATTAACCTGCTTCTCTGTAGCCAAAAGAATTGGCTTTCACACAAGAGAGTTGTAAACAGGCAGACCATACACCTTAAGCCAGTGAAAAAACAGAGCTTCTCTGTGCCAACTGTAATTCAGTGCCAAGAAATTTTTTAGTAATGAAATGCAAGAAGCCTTAGATACACAGCTCTAAGATGGTGCTTAAAGAAGTTAGCAGCAAGGCTCAGAGGAAGCACTAGCTCAATACATGTTCTAACTTGTGAGCATTAATTCCAGCTACATTTGTCTTTCATTTATGGGTTTTGCATTGAGCATAGGGTATGTCTCACAGGTGTTCTGTTTTCCAGACAGGAGAGATCAAACAAAATTGAATAAAGCTGCCCATCAAAACTTAACACAAATGTCCACTGGAAGATACGATGTGACACCTCTGGGCTTCTCCTGTTATTTATATGTTGGAAAATGTAAAAGGCTGGTGCAGCCACTTGAAAGCTTCCATCATTTAATCTGTTCTTGGGGGTCTCCCCATCTGGCATTGTTCCTATAATTACAGCAGTTCATATGAGTTGTAAGCCCACAGGAAAGGATTGTATGTTGTTTAGCTGGTCCAGGAACATTTCCTTGGCTGTTGCTGATGTATATATTTCCCAGTCCTTGAGACACAGCATTGCAATGATCCAGCAGTTAAAACAAGGGAGAAAAACGTTATTGTACATCTGTACCTAATGCTATTGAATGACCACTAACTGAGGGGGTCACCAGAAAGCTTTAACTCCATATGCCTATGGGATCAGGCCTCAGTGATTTGGAGCCATATAGCAGTTTTGGCTTTAGTAGTCAGTGTTACATCTGGAAGCCAAATTTCCTTTTAACCAGCCAGCAGGGTTAGTCTCTGCATTTAGAATCATCTGGGATTAAACTCTGACAAGTATACTGGGCTCTTCCTTTGGCCAAAAATGTGTTGTTGCCATCTAAATCATTTTTTCACAGGCCTGGCTCTGGGATTAGGAATTGGAAACATGACCCTTAATCTCCTTTATAATTACAGTACCTTCACATTTTTTTCTCAATACTAGGTTGATTATTCATTTTCCTAAGGGAATAAGGTAATATATATGCCATAAATTTAATCCAATTTTGTCTATTGCTTTTATAACATTTTGGGTGCTTCTACATGAGATGCTTTACTGTGAAGTAATCTGCTGCTCCATAAAGCATCACTGTCTGCACGTGCACAACATTTACTGGGCAGTAAATTAATCTACTGCATGGTTGGCTACTACCTGTAGACATAGGTAGATTTACCACACAGTATCTACTATGAAGAACCACACGTGTAGATAGCTGACTGGGAGCAAATTGTTCCCAGTCAGCCCAGGCAACAGTGGGTGGGAGAACTGTTCCCTCCCCCAGGCAGCTGCCTCACAGACCCTGCTTCAATCAGCAGAGGAGAGCAGGGACTGCGACACTGCCCCTGCCCTGAGCAACTGCCTGCTTCCCAGACCCCATTCCAATCTGCTGATCAGACCGGGGGCTAGGGGGCAGGCAGCTGCCCAAGGCAGGTGACTGTTTCCCTGCCCCTGCCTCCGCCCCTGCCTGTTGGGGTGCGGTGCTGAGAGGCAGCTGCCCCATAGGCAGGACATCTCCCTCCACTCCTTGGAGCCCAGGCCTCACCCCGGTGTCCACGGCTGGCCTGGGACTACACCTGGTGGAACCTAGAGCTCTGCCTGGCTTCTGTAGGTGGGCAGGACAGGGCAGGGGAGTAGTCCTGAAGTGAACTGCTCCTGTCAGGAGTAAATTTGCTCCCGTCAGTTTCATGTGTAGACGTGCTCCTGGGGAAAGCTTACTGCATCTTATCTTACTGGAGAGTAAGCTTAAAGTGCATTAATAGCATGTGTAGATATGCCCATTGTGATGTCCTCTTCCCTTGGTACAGCACCTTGACATAGGGGGAAGGCTTAGACACTCCAATACTCCTAAAAACTATGTAGGTGAGAGTTTTAGCTACAGGTAGGTCAGACATAAAGGAGCCCATGCTCCTTCAGGCTGGTGATAAAAAAATAGGATGATAACCTATCCCTATTAAAAAAAAACGATAGAAACCAGTAGTCTTTCCTCCAAGCAGCTTGTCAAAGTAATGGATTTTGTTGTGGAGGAATGTCAAGGTTTGGTGAAAATTTTTTACCAAGGTTAAAAAAGACTGTGAAGGTACATTGTTAGAACAACAGAACAATGACTGAACCAACACAACAAACCATGCAGGTATTGAAAGACATGGACAAATATAATCTTGAAATCCTGGCAGTGCATGTATGCTGATAGTCAGGATTCAAAAAAAGCAATTTTAATATGGAAATAAAGTTTACTGTATTAGAGGAAGCAAAACAGTTAACATTTGTGGTATTAATTATGACTTCCAAAGCAGGAAAATTACTTGCAGATTAGGACCTAACATTGACTATTAGGTTCAACCGTATTAGGTTTCAAACCTTACACATGAAAAAGATGAGTATGCAGTGTCACACAGCTACAAGCAACTTTGATGAAGAGTTTAAAGAGCAGTGGATGTATCTACATGAGCTGTTTACAGTGCAGTTGAGTAATTAGCTGCACAGTAAATGTCTCACGATCTACACATGCTTCTCTATTAGGCTGGAATAAAGTAATTTACTCTGCAGCAAGGCAGGACTTGTAAATACACTGTTACAAGTACCTGGGGGAACGTTTATTCACCAGAGCACCCTGAGGAATGACGAGGTCGAATGGTCATAAACTACTGCAAGACCATTTCAGGCTGGACATAAGGAAGAATTTCTTTACTGTCCAAGCCCCCAAGGTCTGGAACAGCTTGCCATCAGAGGTGGTTCAAGCGCCTACATTGAACATCTTCAAGAGTAAATTGGATGCTTATCTTGCTGGGATCCTATGACCCCAGCTGACTTCCTGCCCTTTGGGCGGGGGGCTGGACTCGATGATTTTCCAAGGTCCCTTCCAGCCCTAATGTCTATGAAATCTATGGAAGTACTAACCTGCTGTGGAGTAAAAGACTCCACAGCAGCATGTGTAGGTGCTGGAATGGCTGGCTGGGGCACAAAGGTGCTTCAGTGAGGGGGTTTCCTCCTAGCTAGCCCTGTACTGAAGCTCCATTTTACCCCAGCCAGCCCCTCTACAGCATATTGAGCTGTGGTGGGGAGCAGCCCTGGGCTGGCAGGCTGGCTGCTCTGACTTGGCTTTACATACTGTGTATGAATAAACTGCGGAGCTTATTGCTCCAGAGTTAATTGCTCCAGGCACATGTTCAAATGAAGCACCTGGGAGCAATAATCTCCAGAACAATAAGCTGCACAGTTTATTCATGCACCGTAATAACATGTGTAGACACACCCAGTTATACTAGAGGTATTACTCATATTCAGCCCTGCAGGCTGGATCTGGAATACAGAGATGTGTCATCTGGCTCACAGGACTGCCCATTGGGCTGGAAATTTGGCATCAGGATGAGTGATAGCTACTATGGATCTGAGAACACAGGCCACATCTTTGATCTTTTTTCAAATAGTTTGAAAAATTGTTCTTAGTCCATGATTTTTTGTATCCAGTAGATTTATGAAGTGAAGGTCATAGGATCATCTATGAAAGGTGTTTTGTAAATTCCCCTTGAGAATTAGAACTGAGAGATTGGAAAGATAGTGGTTCTGTTGTGAGAAGTGTGCACCCACAGGAAGTTTTTTGTTTTTGTCTTTGATAGATTTTCAGTGTGTGTTCGTTCTGGTACATTCTGGTTCATTCTGTTCATTTCTCCTACATATTGTCCATCCAGGCATTTACCTTTCTGGAGGTGCAGGTGTAAGATTCAGGAATAGTGACCCAAATCTTAAAAAAGATCTTTCTAATCCATCCATCCTAGCCTTTAAACAAGCACTGAACCTTGCCAACCTCTTCACCAGACGCAAACTTCCTATGGCCCACATCCCTCCTGAAGTGGGGTGCACGGAACTGGACACAG
>NW_017729027.1:16673480-16693861 GCF_001723915.1 Gavialis gangeticus | reverse complement strand
CATCGTCCCTGCCGGAGGCAATTTCTCTGTCTTTCTCCATCACAGCTGCCAAGGTGTCAAACTTGTTCCCCAGGTTAACCTGGGGAGCTTCCACCACTCTAGGCCTAGCAGCTCTGGATTTGTACACCTTCTGCCACTCCTGCATTGGATGCGTCTCCTGTGGGGGCTGTCCAGTGGGCAACCGGGCCTGCAGAGAACACAGGTAGGTATCAATTTCATCCTCCACATCCCTGATCCCCCTCAGCCTGCTCACCTCATCCTGGAGCTCCCTCACCTGCTCCTCCAGGGCCCTAAGTCATGCACAGGAGGGACAGGCAAGGGGACGACCAGGCCCCCCCCCAGGATCCCACTGAGCCCCCCCCCACAGACAGGGAGGCAAGGGGCCACTGACCCTGCCATGAGTTCCATCTGGGTGGAGGCCTCAGAAGAGCCCATGGCAGGTGGCAGCGCCAGGGCAGGGCCCCTGGCAGCCGCGCTCCGCATCTGCACCATGTCTGCAGAGCTGTGCCTACTGCTTTTGCTCGCTGGAGGTGCCGCTCTGGGCAGCTACCTCGTGCCCGCCTTACGCGAATGCTGGGGCAAACGCTTGCGTTCCCTTACAGAGTCCGTCTGTTTGTGCGCACTGTTTGTGCGCGCTGCCCATGTGCGGCTCAGGCGAGTGGCTCCCTGTCAGACGAGCTAAGAGGGCTCCGAAGGGCTTCCCTTCCAGATCCGCCTCAGCTGTGCTGTACCCTCTGCCCCACTTACCTTAGGGGGAATCAGCTGTTGCTGCCCCTGCTGCTGTCTCCTCTGCAGCTGCTGCCTTCGCCACTGAGGTAAGGGGGTACACGTGTGTGGCACATGTGTGCCGTGCTCCCTCAGCTCCTGCTCCCCAACTGCCGGGGGAATTTCAAACCGTGGGCTTTTCCAGGACAAAAAATGTAAAACCGGCCAACACATGAAATTCCCGTGGTTGACCCTTCAGCCAATCAGGCCTTCCGGCTAGGCTGGAAGTGCGTGCCAGCGGCCCCGCCCCCTACCGACCCGACCTTTTTTGCATTAAGAAAACAAACAGCTGAAAGATAACAGACAACACACTTCATCAGCAATTTCAGCTGAAAGAAGCAACTGGACTAAGAACAGATCTCAGGTGCTGCAAGACTGACAGGAAAAAAAAATCACCATTGTCTGTTATGTGACAAATGCTGTGATGAAGTATATTATCCCGACCCTTCCATGATGGGGTTAACTGGGGCTATGCTCATTCTCACTGTTATAGTCACAGACTCCCTGAGGAAAGGTAGTTTTGAAGAGGGACTATCACTGAAACAAAGATCCTAAGCAGAAAGTTCTGGATTCAGCCAAGACCTGAGTCAGGCAATTTTCCCTTTGCATTTGCTCTGCTTGTTTAGGAACGGTGAAAACCCAGAGGGGGTGGATTTCCAGAGGGCAGACATGGCACCATGGGTGGTGGTAGGTGGGGTGGGACCTGTAATACAGCAAAATGGTATGATCACCATAAGAAGTTCCTTTGGGTTCTGCAATAAAAGCAGCTGCCTCCAGGGAAGCAAACCAAAAGGACACATAGAACTGTGGGGAGAAAGGAAGCAGGTCAAAGCAAACATCCACTCCTCAAAAGCACCTCCAGAATAAGCAGCAGTTAAATATCTTCATAAAACAAAGGAGAAAGCAGCATGAGTAGAAACAGGATGAAATACATGGATAGCATTGCCAAACAAACTGAAAGGGCTGCTGAAAGTAAAACATGTCATCAACTTAAGTAGGTTCTTATTGTCAAGTTTACACCGACCAGAGAAGCTGTTAAAGATTAAAAAAAAAGGTGTTAACAACAGAAAAGACAAGTGAATACAATAGGCAGACCAGTCTGAAAGGTGATAAATAGACTGATACCACAAGAAACTATTCTCTTGTACAAAGAACTTAAAATCATGGCACTGCAACTTTTCACATCACAAAGAAGTAAAGGATGGAGGGGGAACTGTGAAAGTCTGAGAAAAGTGCAGGTGAAGACAAAGATGGCAGGAACATGTTAACTGGTAACAGGTGATTTACTGGTAACTACTGGTAAAATAACCAAATTACTCATAAAATTATGAAAAGATTCATCCTCTGCCTCATGAACAGTATTTATATCCGAAAGTTTGCAAAGAAGAATTTTTCCAGCTATTTGAGTTGGTCTAAAAAAAGATATTGGATTTACCCAAAGAACCTTGTCTGTCAAATTCTTCAACAAAATGTGAGACTGGGAAAAGCCTCCAGCATAAAAAGGGAAAAAGCCATACAATAACCAAAACACCAGTGAGGTCATCTAACTGATTAGAGTATCTGGTAAAATATTGTCCTCCTTTCAGTGGTAGGCAAAATCATTGGCAGCTTCACTTTGAGCAGAATAAAGCAAGCAGTTGAAACCAAGCTATGGGAAACACAGTCTTGATTTGACCTGGAAGATCAGGTATTTACAAAGTTTTTATCTTAATCATAAAAGGTGAAACCAGAAGAGTACTATTAGGAAAAAAATTCTCATAAAATTCTTAGATTTAAAAAAGAATTTACCAGTCTTTATTACAATTCACTGCATCCTGCAATGTTGTGGTATACTTGCAAATATAAATCAAAATGTTACATCCAGGTGCAGCTTGCATAGCCAAAGTAAATGTGGATTTGTTCCTAAATGGCTTAAACTTGTGTTGAAAAGCTAGAATGTCTCACCTTTCTTGTTTGGCACTGACCTCATCGTGACAGTTATTATAGCTGACCAATGGTGCAGTAGAAGATTGAAAGGTTTGTCTGCCCCATGGTGGTGACATGTGTCAGCTGGGTTGTTCCCAAGCACACCCGATCCATCCACACCTGCAGCATGCTCCAAAGTAGAAGTATGCTAGAGTCCACTTTTCAGTTTGCATATCAAGCATGCCAGGGACAAAGTCTCAAGAGTGGCAGCAGAGAGGCACCTCACAGGATCTGTTGTGTTTCTAGGCATGGAGAATGCTTGAGGATAAAAAGTGTTTGGGAACAGCCTGCCTAGGACACACTGCATCTGTGTTGTAGACATGCCTTTAGATTTTGCTCTTAGGATAACTTTTCGAAGTAATAGTTCAGCCAGCCAGTAAGTAAAGAAAGGAAGTTCAGCACCAGTTCAGCTGAGTCTATTCCTCTGCAGCCTGCTCATCTGAACAGTATTTCCAGTATTTCCATTCCCCCAGGGAACTCTCCATTAGGGCTGTGCGAGGCTTTGGATCATGCTTCAGATCTGGGGCTGCTTTGGACGCTTCGGCATCTGAAGCAGCATGCCCGGAGCGAAGAGCTGACCCATTCAAGCTGTCTGAAGTGGTTCGGAGCTTCCAAAGAGCTTCGGAAAAGTTCGGATGCTTCGGATGCTTTGGACACTGAAAGTGAAAGTTAGAAGTGGGAGGGGGAATGAGGGAGGGAGGGGGGTGGAACTGACATGTGTAGGTGGCCAGTGAGAAGGATTTCTCTCTGGCTGCATTTCCAATGACAGTGTTTGGGGGGAGGTACCTAGAAACAGCCTAAAAGCCTCTGTTTGGAGGCATGCTGTGCCTTTTGCAAGCTTTCAGGAGCTGCATGAGAAAGGTACCCTTAGACTCAGGCATCTCAGCTTGATTGCTTTACTCAGTAGTTGAACTTGCCTGTTCCTTTTTGTTGTTAGAAACGATTGGGTAGGGTTTAGCTTATTTTAGCTTAGCTTAGCATTAGGCCTGTGTGAGTAGGCAGGTATTCAATTTGGCTTTGGATTTGGCCGCTTCAGATGTCAACGATCCGATCTGGAGCTCCAGATCGATTTGCTGCTTAGATCTGGCCAAAGCGGCTCTGAAGCTTCGGAGCCGCCTTGGACATCTGAACATAGGGTATAATGGGGAATCAATCAAATATCTATAACTTTGTTGTTTTGTTTCTGATTTGGGTAGCACTTGCAGGAGTGGTAGCCTCTGCTGAGAGCACAAAGTCTGCCAAGTTTCAAGAAGATAGATGCAGGGGTTTGTGGGGAACTGCACCCCAAAATCTTGAAAGCAAAACTCATGTCACAGGTATGTGTTACACTACAGGGGGGTGAAAACTCCAGGGATGGTGGCTCCTGCTGAGTCCATAAAGGCTGCCAACTTTCAAGAAGACTGGTGCAGGGGTTTTGGGGGAACTGCACCTCAAGCTGCTGACAGGCAAAACTCATGACATAGATGACCCTGTGTGTGTTAAGGCATTGCGAGCTGAAAACTGCAGGGGTGGTAGCCCCTGATGAGGCCACGAAGCCTGCCAGCTGTGTGTGTCTCACTGGGGGAGTCTGTCTTCTGGGGCCCTGCACCTCAAGCTGCTAACAGGCAAAACTCGTGATGTGGGTGGGTGACACTGTGTGTGTGTTCAGGTGTGCCCTTCCTGGCACTGGGGCCTCTGCACAACACGGCAGTGTGCCCCAGTGAGGCCTTTTTTTCCCCTACAGCCTCATGCCCAGTCCACCACTTTACGTGACAACGGGTAAAATAGCTGGTTCAACACCAGTAGCATCAGCATCAGCATCAAAGGTACCCATATGGAACTATCACAGAGCTTTTCTTTTTATAAAGGAATTGACAGCAAGAAGTAAAGGTGCTGTGTTGTGTTGCATTGGACATATGATGTTACTCATGGTGTGTGATGGCTTATCTTGTGTTTTTATGTCTATATGTGTATTATGAAAAAAAAAAGGAGTACTTGAAAAAATGTATCTTCAGAAGCTTTAGGGTTGAAAACCCCTTTGTCAGGCTGAGGAAGTACCTGCAGTTGGTCCTGGATGGAAGGAATTGTAAAGAAGCCAGAGGCTGGCCTGGCCCCCAAGAAAGCCAGTCAGTGAAAATGGAAATGGAGGCATTGGGTGTGGGGGGGAAGGGACAGGCTGGGGAAAGGGGGATGTAGCAGAACAGTTAAAAGTGCAGAGGTGCCTGGGGTGTCAGATGTCCGGCAGGTCTCAGTGTGCCAGATCTCCATTGTGTATATTGAGTCCATGAGTCCTAGGAGGCTGATGAAGTGCAGTTCATAGGCCCAGGTCTGAAAAGTGGTTTGTACATTCAAACAAGCACCTAACTTCATCACCAGAACTGAAGCCAACTTCCTACAGCTCAAAACACAAAACCTGCCAACTATCTCCAGTACCCCCACAAACTGCACACCAGCATCTATCAAAAACAACAAAACCCAACTACCTGTGAGGGCACATTCCTCACCAAAAAAACACTCTACCTCCAGTCTCTCAGGCCTGATCCTGAGAGGGAACAAATTACAATGCAAACCACTTTTCAGAGCTTTGTGGCCTGGCAGGGCCCAGCACCCAGGCCTACAGTAGATTCTACTCCCCTGTGCCCCAAGACAGACACAGTCGCCCAAGCACCCACCCACATCACGAGTTTTGCCTGTCAGCAGCTTGAGGTGCAGGGCCCCAGAAAACAGACTCCTCCAGTGAGACACACACACAGCTGGCAGGCTTCATGGCCTCAGCAGGGGCTATCACCCCTGCAGTTTTCTGATCACTATGCCTTAACACACACAGGGTCATCTGTCATGAGTTTTGCCTGTTAACAGCTTGAGGTGCAGTTCCCCCCAAACCCCTGCACCAATCTTCTTGAAACTTGGTAGGCTTTGTGGACTCTGCAGGGGCCACCATCCCGGGAGTTTTCACCCCCCTGTAGTGTAACACATACATGTGACATGAGTTTTGCTTTCAAGAATTTGGGGTACAGTTCCCCCCAAACCCCTGCACCTATCTTCTTGAAACCTGGCAAGCTTCATGCTCTCAGCAGAGGCTACCACTCCTGCAAGTGTTACCCAAATCAGAGACAAAACAACAAAGTTATAGATATTTGATTGATTCCCCATTATACCCTATGTCTGGATGTCCAAGGTGGCTCCAAAGATTCGGAGCTGTTTCGGCCGGATCAAAGCGGCAAACCGATCTGGAGCTCTGGATCGGATCGCTGACACCCAAAGTGGCTGGATCTGAAGCTGGATAGAATACTTGCCTACTTAGGCAGGCCTACTCTCCATGGCCATTTCCCCTTTAAAGCCTCTGGCTCCTTGTTAAAGTAGGGTTAATACTTATGCAAATAGTTTCAACTCCCAGCTCAAGCAATATGTTAGAAGGGTAAGAAATACAAGAGGTGACTCTGTTCGTATATGTCGGCAATAATGTACATGCCAATGTGGATATCCAGAAGGAAATCAAATCATGTCATGAATTGGCAAGGCAGTAAGCTGAATTCACCAGCTTAAGCAAGAATTGGTCACTGAAAATCTACCAATTAAAGAACACTATGAATCTTTGATTCAGATGTTGTTTCTAGTTTAACATATGGATGTACAATCTGGAAATCTATCAAAAGTATAGATAGATGTCTACACACCTTTGAGAGCAAATGGTTTAGAAAAATACTAGGCATTAAATGCAATGAATTTAAAACAAATCCTGGAATTTATCAGAGCTTGTTAGCTCAAAAGTTATTCAGGAAAGAAGTTGGAAATATCCACAATATGTTAAAAATGAAGCCAGAGAATCTGCTCTGGCAGACATGCCATTAGGCAAGTGGGGGAGCTGACTGAAACAATCCCTTTGTCAAATTATTCTCAGAAAGGATAATCTAAGGGGATTTAACAACATGGTGGGTCTGCAAAGAGTAGCCAAGGCTATAAAAGGAATGACAGAGGCTTGTTTGTGTGCTAAACAGCATTTGCCTGGCCAGCAGGGAGCTGGCCTTATGGCATCTAAATCTTGATAGTATTTATAGTTTGGGCTTTATATTCAATGGGATGTTCTGATATTAACCATATTTAATATAAATTATGTTATTGGATACTCCATATTCTTATTTATTTCTAGATAAGATTGATGGAGATGTTACTCAAATTATAATAAGGTTCCAGAAATAAATTAGTTTAATTTATATACAAATAACAGATGGATTGGATCAATTTTGGCAGCCCAAGGATTTTAGTGACAATTGCATTGCATTGTTAGAGGAGTATGGGGAAGCTTGAACAGTATCTGTTTGTACTTTGCGTAACCTTAATCGGTGCCTATTCATTTGTCACTTTTAGAGCACTACAGCCAACATTCTTCAGCTTTGGATGTCTAAAGTTAAAGTAAATTAATCCCAAACAGTTACTAAAAGTGAGCGAGAAACCAGGTGACTCCCTACAATATAATGACTGCTTAGTTGTACAGTGAATTTCCTAGATATACTCGGCCTAGCACAGTGAATAAAAAGAAGTGTTTCCTTTTCTCACCCCCCATTTTGGTGGGTGTAGCACAGTGAGCCATCCACTCTATGACTGCTCACTCTGAGTCATGATTTGGAGGCTGTCTGGCAACTCAGCACACTGTATGCCTGAGTCTGCAAGTCAGAGCCAAGGGGCTGCTGATGCTGTGTGCATTCTTTACCCAAAATGAAGAATTGCCTTTTGTATTTACTATACTGAAGTCTTGTTTATTTGTAGTCCTAAGGGATATCACAACATACATTTACAGTGGCCCCAATGGGACTTTTGCTAATGACATCAAGGGGACTAGATTGGTTATGAAATATGACCCTCTTGGAGACAAAATAATAGGGCAAGCTTCTCTAGCAGGATGCCTCACCCTCATTTAGAAAGGACAATTCTGCTTTATGTAGCTCCGTTCTCTGACCCCAACAAGAGTTGAAACAAATAATAATAGTGTTGGTCGTTTCTGACACGTTAAGTTCTTATGTAGTATTAGTAGATAAAAATCCTGTCAAGCGACCATCAACAAAATTGACTTGCACAGATAAGCAAGCAGAAAAATTGACTTACACAGCTATTGCAGTGCTGCCCGCATGCAGAAGATAGGATTTTTCTGTAGACTTTCTATGAAATGTTCCCCCATGCCACTGACCTTTTTTGCTAGTTTAAAGCAGCCAAAGATTAAAGAAAAGAGAGTTACTCTTAACATGAAAGAACAACATAGTCTGGGAGTTTCCTTTTGATTTAGGAATCTATTCTTGACTTTTTGCCAGTTTCCCGGTTACCCTCAAGATAAACCAGTACATGTTCAAACGGCTTGTGCAAGAAGTCCCACAATACCAAAGAGAAATGTTTCTGACATGCTATGAAATCGTTTTGGTTTCCTCCTTTTTATCTTAATCCCCTATTGTAAATTGTGCTAGAGGAATGACACCTGTGGGACATACATTTAGATAAGGGTTGCTACCAAGAATATAACGCAAAATATTGAGAGGTTGGGCAGGGACATAAAAATATAGCAAGGAAGTTCTGGCTATATGCTATAGGTACGTTAACCCCCCCACCCCGCAAGAAAAAAACAAACTTTCTTTAATATGTGATCACTAGGTGACACTCTTGAGTTAAATTTCAGTTACTGGATACATTTTCTGTCAGAACTGAGGTTATTTCTTAATTGTTTTTCCATTTTCTCCCTTTTCTGTCACAGCTACTAGCACCCTTTTTATATAAGCTTAAGTTGAATACAATGTTTAGGACATATCAACATGGTAAACCTATAGTAAACCTATCATGCCTGGTATTGGCACCTTTAAGGCTACTGTGTTGCCCTGCACTGACTGCTTCCTAACCTGGAGGTGGTGAAGCTGTGTCTGTGTGTCAGTTAGCCCATTCCCAAGCCAGACCATGCATGGGCATGACCACATTGCTTCCAGGGTAGAAGACAGCTCGCCAGCAGCATCAGGACTTGCTTAAAGTATAGCAGTGGGGTTTGGTGAGTCTTCTTGTGTAAACAGGGCTTTGGACTGTCTTCCCATCTTACTTTGCCAGACTGCTGGTTTGAGCTACTGTGCACTTCAAAACTAATCAAATCAATGATCAGCTAAGGAAAACTTATAGGACTCAACAACACTCAGGGTAGGCAGGGCTGCAAAACTTTACTTATGACCAAGACTTGACCAAAGGGTGGGGGGAGGGGACGGGGATGGGACAGGACAGAAGAATGCAGGACTCCAGGCTGCTTTGTCAGTGAAAAAAATGTCCCCATACAGTCTTTTGTCTCATTCAGTCTAATCCAGGAGTAAATATTTTATAAATGAAATTATTATGGATTATCCTCCCTGGGTTCTATTGTGCCAAAAATTACTGATGGTGTTTTCTTCTGGCCAACGAAGAAACTAAAACTAGTACTAAAAATGTCTGGACTGATCTGAATATGACCTGGAAGTACCATATAATCAAAGCAAAACAACCTTTTCCTGTACTCATCTTATAGGATGTCCACAATAGCGCTAAATATGGCTAGACTTAGGTAAGCACATAAACAGCACTGCACGTTTAACTAAATGACCAAAAAAGCTGTTCAGTGGGTCAGAACTATAAAGAGACTCTAACCAAGTCAAATCAAAACAGAACTGGGAAATGGCACTCATAATTTTTTCTGTGGTCAGAAATGCGTGTATAGAGCTGGAATCTTGTCTCTCAGAGCTTTGTGAGATTGGCCTTCACATCTCCAAAGCCTCTTGTGCACACGTGGAAGCTGGGTTTAAGAGATTCATTTGACTTCTGAGTAGAGGCTGAGGGAACTGGGTTTGTTTCATCTGGAGAAGAGAGGGGATTTAATATTAGCCTTCAACTACCTGAAAGGTGGTTCCAAAGAGGATGGAGCTAGACCAGCAGTGGGCAAAATATGGCCCATGGGCCAGATCCAATCCACCAGCTGATTGGATCTGGCCTGCAGGCAGACACCTACCTGGCCCTCGGCTGCCCCTGCTGCACTCTTCCACATGGGGCTGAGTCCTGTCCTCTCCCACCTGGGGCAGAGTGTGCTGTGCTCCCAGCCTCCTCCACCAGGGGGCTTTAGCTCCGGCCAGTGGGCACAGCTTCTGGGCATGGCTGCTGCTGCCATTGCTGCAGCTGCCTGGGGAACTGCTGGATGCCTCCAGTAACGTCTCCTCCTGTCCCTACAGCAGGTAGGGAGGGGAAGCTACATCATAGAGGGGAGTGGGGTAGGGGACAGGCTCTGCCTGCAGTTCACTTTGGTCCTGGTCATGCATGGCTGGGCAGGGTAGTGCATGGATGCGGAAGTGGGGAAAGTGAAGGAGCTCAGCTGCTCCCAAAGTGCTGTTGGGAAGGAGAAAGACAGACCGGTGGGGTGGGAGCAGCACCAGCAGGAGCCAGTGTGGGCTTGGCTGCAGTCCCACTGGACAGGAATGGGACAGACAGATGGGGCAGCAGCAGGAGCCAGTGTGAGCTTGGCTTCAGCCCTGCCAGGCAGGTGCAGGACAGGCATTTGGGGTGGAAGCAGCAGCAAGACCAATGTGTGGGCTCAGCAGGTGTGGGACAGAGGCCAAGAGAGTGACCCTTTCTGCCCAAAGCCCTCTCTGCTCAAAAGGAGTACCTCTGGGGCAAAGGGAGAGACTTCTGGTTGCTAAGGATAGTGGGGTAGGGGCAGGACTTCTGGTCCCAAAATGGCAGCTGTCAAGGGGTGGGTCTACCCTTATGGCCCTTGACAGCTCACTAAAACTCATTAAGTATCCCTACAGCCAAAATAATTGCCTACCCCTGAGATGAACTCTTCTCAATGGAGGCAGATGACAAGGAGCAATGGTTTCAAGTTGCAGCATGGGAAGTTCAGGTTAGATATTAAGAAGAATTTTGTCACTAGGTGGGTAGTAAAGCCCTGGAACAGGTTACCCAGAGAGGTGGTGGAAGCTTATTCCTTGGAGGTTTTTAAGACATGGCTAGACAAAGCCTTGGCTGGGATGATCTAGTTGTGGCTGGTCCTGCTTTGAGCAGGGGGTTGGACTAGATGACCTTCAGAGGTCCCTTCCAACCCACATTTTCTATGATTCTGTGATTTATGCGATTCATTTATTTCAGACAAATGATGTTACAACTCACGGTTGATCAGCATCAGAATGACGGCCATATTTGGGGTCAGAAAGGAATTTTACCCAATGGTCAAACTGGTACAGACTGTGGGGTTTATTGTGTAGAGGGGGGTGTGACCTTTTTCCTTGGAATTTCTGAGTGTATGTTACCAATCTTTACAGTGGCAGGACATTGGCCACTGTGGTTCCCCTGCTTTGACTGTGGCAGCTTATGTTATGTCTTGTGCTTGTGTCAGGGTTGACTGCATAGTTTTACTAATAGGATAGACAATGGAGGTGTACGTAAATGATGCATGGCCCTGGAGGCTGGGGGGGGCACAGTGACTGCCTGTGGTATTGGCAGTGGGGGCATGGTGGCAGCGAGTGGGGACCACCTGCAGGCTGCCACAATGATGTTGGCAGCCAGGGTGGGCCAAGTGGGGACCGCCCACCGGCAGCCACAGCGGTGTTGGTAGCGAGGGGGGGTGGCGAGCGGTGGGCAGCAAGTGGGGACTGCCTGCAGCCGCTGTCCATTCTGTTGGCAGTGCCAAGCAGTGAACGGGGAATGCCCACAGCCACCGGCGGCCACGGTGGTAGCAGGGATGGGGGGGTTGTCAACTGCCCACAGCCACCAGCAGTGGCCAGTCTCAAGTTGTATGGAACAGATGTTTATATATGAACTTTATATTCCATACTAATGCATTTTAACAATGTGTCCTAATGGAAAATGTATAGCAGCAAATAAGGGATTTGAATAATTGGAGAGTACAAATAAACAGGTGTAATATGATCTGACTGATTTTTACTTTATCCAGGTACACAGCACATTGGAGTAGTGCTGGAGTAACCTTTCAGTCAGATGTAGACAGTGCCATTTTACTGACAGCTTGCCATTTTGCTATGCTGGCAAAATGATAGTTTGAAAGCTTAAGTAATCCTTATGTCCTGATAGTGTCAATTATAACATGGCCTCAGTAATCAAGATGCTTTCGAATTTTTGTAGGTTGAGTTTCCATAGTTTCCCCTGAATTTTGTGTATGTATGTATGCTATAAATCCAGTTAGCTCACTTCATTTAAATGTTAGTTTCTTTCAGCAGAAATATTAATGTGACTAAAAAATCTAAGTCTTCACAAGCCTGAGAAATTCTTTCATTGCATGTTCCAAACATAAATGTTACCAGAGGGTTCAGTTATCCAAGAAGCAAAGGAGAAATCATGTAGGAAAGAAAAAGTTCATTCCATTAAAGGTGATCGGTATTTTCACATCGTTATATCTTGAGGAGTGCTTCTGCAGCATGGAACGCAATAGACTAAACTGCAATAGATTTCAGCAATGGAATGGACAACTCTGTTGATGAATTATTGTTCCTTTGACTATGGCACTCAAAAAATGTTGAACTTAAAAAAGCAGGGGTAGTCAATTGGTGTTGTAGGCTGTTAAGTCACATGGTGTTCTGTAAGCCATATGGTGTAGTTTAGGGTACCTATAGATGTGTGGGACGTCTGCTCTGACGCACTGTAATTATGCTCCGATGCTCTGTAAATGCACTCTATTAATCAAGTCTGTTGGAGCATGGTCATTAGCACACTCCAGCAGCCTTGGTGTGTTGTGCATTCATTGTCCCCATGCTTCAAAATGGTGGTGGGGATGCTTTGACTAAAGCTTGTTGAACAGGACACTGAACACATGTCAAGTGTCATTTTTAATATGAAAGTTGGGATGGCTTCAGCAATCCTTTTTCTGGAAACTTAATGCAGGAATCAGTTTCCTGGCAAGATGCCCTTGTGGTTGCCTCAGCAGGCCAATATCTATATGTCCCCTTAGCTTACTCTGAACAGATTGTCCTCTGAATGTTACAGGAGGGTTGTGATGGTTATACCAACCATGCTGGGAAAAGGCAACATGATGAAACCTAAGAAGAAACGTGTCTGCACTTTCAAAAACAAAATGTACATGTTTCAGAGCCTCATGACTATGCCTTCCATCTATGGAAGGAAATAGTACACTGCTGAATCAGTGAATTCTTCCCCAGGCACATTTCTCAAGAAGCATAAATAGTCTGTTCCACAGAGTGAGACACTGGCATCAAAGAGTCTGACAAACGCTAATCCACGTGTTGACTGAATTTGTTTTTTCTTGCTGTCATTTAAGAAAAAAAAGTTCAGTCTTTCTCCAGGTATTTCTAAAAATGATGCCTTTTCTGAATTACCAGAGATGAATGGAAATCTTTCAAATTTGTACTGAAAATCATCTGAATTATTTAATTTTATAATACAAGGAAGCTCATGATTTTTCTATTTGACTTAAACTACAGTCCTGTTTTATAAAAGATATAAAACACACTGAATCCCATAAAACAAGGATTTCTATAGAAAATATTTTGAAGTGGATTGACACAATCTATACAACTCAGAGAAGATATTTTTGCACTTCTCCCCCATCTTCCTGTCAATTTTATAGATAAAAATCCTCTTCAAGATAAGGAAGGCTAAAAGACATTTAAAAGGCCTTATTCTATGTTGTGCTTAAGAGGAGTTTTTCCCTTTACAGCACTGGTGGTACAATCATATGTGAGCCATTTTACTATATTATCGATATATTGTGGGTACCATTAAAACCTTAATGTTTATTACTTGCAGTAGTTGAATTAACCTCTCTTTTCATGGTTTTTTGTATTAAAATTATAGTTTATTCTAAGAACAGCACAGTGCACTGGATGATTTTAAAACAATGTTCCCTACATAAACTTGCTCATAGATCTCATGCTGTTGTACTTGGATTAAGAGTAGTAACAATGGACATTCTTTCTACTGTGCTATAAAATACATATGGGATTTGTGCAGTGGCTTAGTCTCATTTGAGGAAAGCAAGACTACCTGGGTCAGATTACAGTAATGACAAATGTGGAATCAAAAATAGATTCATGAATAAAGAGCTCAGATTTATTTTACTGTTAATTATGAGGTCAGACTTTCAAAAATTTGCAGCTATTGAAGTGGCTACCAAAAAAAGTTTTGCTGATTTTTATTGGATGTTTCTTATTATATACGATAGGTGATATTTTAAACAGGTGCAATGAACTAGTTAAAAACAGGAAAACGAAGAATTTCTAACTGAAATACAGAATAATTTTGGATACCAGACAGTAATTTGCAGACTGAAAGTTGTTTGCTTTTCATATTTATTCAATATATTCAACTATCTAATATGGTATATTTGGAAGTGGCTCACACATGACAGGCTCACAGCCTTACAGATGCATTCAGCAGGCGCTACAGCAGCTGACCTAAGAACTCCTATTTCCCTGGTGTGTACATGTGCACCAGGGACAGAGCAAAACATTTCACATTGTTGATGGAGCTTATGGTAAGAAGGTAGAAGAAATTAATGGATAGAGAATAATTTTAGGCACGTAACTTTATCAGTACATTTAATTTTTGTATCAGTTTTCTTCTGAGGTTCCCAAAGCACTTTACAAACATGAATAAAGCTGTGAGGAGGTTAGGGTTTTTTATTCCAATTTCACAGATGGGGAAACATATAAGAGGGTGCAAAATGGTACCTAAGGTCACAGAATGAGCTACAATTGAAATGTAGGCTGCCTGATTCTCAGTCCTCTGCTCAAATCATTCAACTGTGCTGCCTTTTCATTTCAGTGTTATTCAGTAAGGGGCAGGTAAGGCAGACACTTGTAAGTTGGGTACTGCCACAAAATGTCGGAGCTAAGTAAGCAATGAAGACCTTAGACTTACAGTTCTTTGTTTGGAAACAGGTAATGTTTCATTATGTGCTGTATAACTTTACTATCTCTGTGAAGAGGACTTCCATAAATGCTTTGTAGTTTGGCGAACTCTCCAAAGTCAGTTATGCATTTTTCAAAGGATATTCAAAATCTGATACTTAACGATTTCAGGTACCACTACGTGCATTCGCATGCTGGGTAATGCTAGTAGATACAATCTGAAGTGTGGCATGGAGCCACACATGCACAGAGTCCCATTACAACAAGTATGATCTGTTATACAAAACCCTAGTCACCTATTAAAAAAATTGCTTCTGGATGTTATTTATCCTGTAACTAACTTGCGTAATAGAAACAATATACTGACAACACTGATTCTGTGTTATGTATTTTTGGATTTAGAGAGTGAAGTGCATGTCCAAAAGACCCTTTCATAATTGTCTTATGGCCTGATGTCAGGGCTGTGCTCTGTTGTCTTACTCTCTTCATATTTTTGTGCAGTCAGTGTGCCAGGGTGCAGTGCAGACTGGAGTGAAAGGGACTGTGCTCGTGCATTCTTGGAAATCTTTTGATCTTTCCTAATTAGTTACAGCACAGGACTCACCTATATAGTCTGTGGGGAAATTATATTGAAGTAGCAGGAATAGTTATATCTGAATATAACTATTTCACAGTTAGGGCGGCTAGGAGCTGGAACCAACTTCCAAGGGAAGTGGTGCTGGCCCCTACCCTGGGGGTCTTTAAGAAGAGGCTGGATGCCTACCTGGCTGGACTCATTTGAGTCCCGTTTCTCTTTTTGGGGTTTTTTGTTGTTCTCCCGCCCTGGCGGGGGGTCGGGCTAGAAGATCTACTAGGTCCCTTCCGACCCTTAATCTATGAATCTATGAATCTATGAATATTAGCAGATGCTTGAAAAATTCATATGACTTTGTACCATGTAACTGTCATCCCTCAGTCAATTTTAAAAGGTGAGGTTTGAGAGTGTTGCTATTTCTCTAGATAAGTTGTCAGGATACTTTCAGTACTGATAGCTATCAAGCAAGAAACTTTAATTACCACTGAAAGACTAACATTGTGAAATCCAAGGCACTGAAAAAGTGTAGGTAAAGTTGTACAAAAGATGTTTATCGTAGTCTATGCAGACTGAGCTGTTACAGTTTTTGGAGAACATTGTCATCACAGAAAATGAGCTGCATGTGTGAAGATGATAGATGATTCCATAAACATAAAATAATTCCAGACCGGGTTTATTCTTTCTACAGTAACTTACTTGCTGACAGAGCTATCACTTATTGGAAAGATCCCCTGTAATGTATACATATGTAGGTATGTTCCACATCTCTTTCTGACCCTAAACTTTTGGGGCACTTACACACATGTGGGGAGCCTGCTCTGATGTGCTAGAAATCCAGTGCGTCAGAGTAGTCTTGATTCATCAAGTCTGCGGGAGCATGTAAGTTGACATGCTCTGGCGGCTTTGCGCATCTCATGTATCAGTGGCATAGTGCTCCTCTACACTGAGAAAATGGTGGCTGTGCACTTTGAACTAAAACACGTTCAATGTACTTTAATTCAAAGGGCACCGCTGCCATTTTCTCAGCATGGAGGCATGCTGCACTGCTGATACACATGAAGCACAGGTGCTTTTAATTAGTGTGACTTACTTGCTAATTAAAAATGCCTGGGGCTGCATCAGGATCACATGTAAAAATGCCCTTAGTGACAAGCTAAGTCTTAGTAGAACTTCAGTACTGTTGACTAGCAAGGAAAGGCTTATGACCACAAGAGACATAACCTTCACAGTAGTTGACCATGATTCCCATGAATCCTGTATCTGTGAATAGCATGGACTAGAAGAACCTAGAATGTATGCAGTATGTATGCACAGAAGTTCCATCTAACTCACCGATGTTTTTAATATTACTCTCATTGCTTGAAGAAATAAAGAAAACCTGGCCACATCTACACAAGACACTGACTGTGCAGTCAGTAACTGGAGTTACTGCGCAGCTGTGCCAAGGAATGGCTTTTTTGTGATGCTGATTGTGCAGTAGCTCATGACTGCTTCACAGTAGCATTGCATCGCATCACACTTCCTGTCATGCAACACTACTACGCAGTAGTCATGGGCTACTACAGTCAGCGTCTCAAGTAGACATGGCCCCTCTAATCTAACTATATTGAGAACCAAGTGCAAAATGCACCTTTCTGTCAAGCTGGTAACCCCATTCTCATACATTTACCTATTTATTAGAAACAAAACAAAACAAGAGCAGCAGCACCACCACCAACAAAAACAACACAAAAACTAAAACCAAAAAGCAATATTCGGACCCCTTTCCAAGTCCTAAGCTTATTTCTAGAGTGTAAGGAAGGAGAAATTTGAGATAGGTTGTAACCATTTTTAAAGGAATGGGGCTTTTTCAGAAACTACAATGACAAAGGCCATAAAATATTTAGATAAATTTAACTGTTTTGTTGTAAATAATTGTAAGTAAAACAGCATGTTGATTTGGATGATCCCTATCCTTTTCTTTTTCTAATGGCTCACTATTTGACATCCAACAAAATATGGCTTTCTTCTATGACTATGAAGCCACCAATGCTGTATTAAAGTTCAATAAAATAGTTGAATTTATCTAAATATTTCTATGGCCTTCATCATTGTAGCTTCTGAAAAAGTCCCATTAAAAAATGGCTGCATCCTATTTCAAATTTCTGCTTCCTAACATTCTCTCTATATATGTACCTGTAGCAGGTTTAGGTTGCTTAACTCAAGTGGAAGAGAATGGTTTATGCACATATGTATGGTGAAATACCAGAGAAACTGAATTAATTGCTCACTAAAAGGGTTATTTATCACCTGTGATGACTTGTTTCAGACAGCAATATTAAAACTGTTTTTTCTTTGGTGGGGTGTTGATAAGAATGAATAATGTGGTCATAGAAATGGCAGAGAATATGTTAGGTAAGAAGGAACATGATGGAAGATCATGCGAGGTATAGATCCACAGATGTAACTTTGAGCCTTCACAGTGAAGGTTGTTCCACGTTGACACCAATATAAAAGGGTGCCTGGTCATCTGGGTGGATAGTCAAAGCGCCTTGATGTGAAGCCAGTGACATCACTCTCTTATGTGCCTTAACTGTACTCACTTGATAGTCATTCTCACTCAGACTGCCTCTTGATCATTGATGTTGGCTAAGTGCACAGAAGTAGCCTAGCTATCCCCTCAAAAGTCTCTATTGCAATATTTCTGATGATCTGGAGAATGAAAAAAATCTCAGATCTATTGGATCAGGCCCAGTAGTATGTTTTATGTAGATCCCTATCTACTGCAAAATGCTATTGACTTTTGTGGGCCTAAAAATTAAAGAGTAATACTTTTTTTTTGCATTTGACTGCATTCATTAATTAGTCTGCCACCGGTTTTATTCTTGTTTTCTGTTTATTTCAGGCAAGAATGTGGATATGCTTTGAGACGTATTTAATAAAAGTAACAAAATGACTTTACTTTATTCTTATGATTGAAACCTTTGGTTTTCAAGTGGATGAGTGTTGCTAATTGTCTGAAAGCAGTTATTTTAATTATTAGTGTGAAATACAGCAGCTTTCATTTTTTTTGATGGCTCTCAAGTCTCACAGCAAGAGCTGATGGTAACTAATGCATGTTGCTGAATAGACCTCAGTAATATATTCTAAATGTGTCATGTGGGATCACTACTTTAACTTCTGCTAAGAATATTTTTTAATACATATTTTCTTGCACATAACACATCCTCAAGTAAAACATGTATTGTGTAAGAAATTAAACTTTGCGTTGTGTTTGGTATTAGAATTCACAGACTCAGTCTGAGTTTATTGGCGACTATACCACACGATCATAGAGAGGAGATCTAACAGAATTCTTCCCCTCTACAAGTTAACATAACTTTTTATACCTAAAATTGTTTAAACAAACATCCTTGAAAAGAAAGTCAGGGGTAAATCGTAACAGTTGCTTGCTTAGCAACACGTTTTGTTTTGAAAACTGTTATCACCTTTTTTGTTTTTAGGAAAGGAAGAACATTTGTTCGAAAAAGACTGTGCATGGAGCCAAAAAAATCATAATAAATTTTATTATCTAAAAATGTTTTAAAATATGACCATTTTTCTTTTCTTCACTCTTTTTTTCTTAGTCAAGTTAGAGGCCTGGATTCTTCTACTTCAACATTTTCTCCTTTTTTTTTTTTAATGGAAGGCCCAACATACTAGATACTTATAGCCATTAATCTTTTGACTTCTAACTCTTCTTCTTCTTTACTGTTAACTATTTCAACATACATGTTATACACTTCTTTCTTTGCATAGAGGTTGATAAGCTATCTTGCATTTGCTTAGTGGCACAATTTAAGCAGCAACGTATGAGCATAAGCACTAGGCATATTCTAATAAAAATAACAAACAATATTAACAAACCATGAATGATAGTAGAGCCTAAGGAACTAAAAATGGAGCTAAACTACGTATTTAAATTCTACCTGTTTAACTCATGTAGTTTGGCTACTTCCCTTTGAATATGCTGAGTTAAATCCTGGATTTCTTCTGAGTTATCGAGGATATGAGTGCAACATTCTGTATCTATTAAAGCACAGACTCCTCTTTTGCTAGCTAGCATACAATCTAAGGCAAGCTTATTTTGTAGAGTTACACGTCTTAGTTCTTTCATTTTATTACTTATGTCACGAAGCTCAATGGCAGTGGCATTTGCTATTTTCTTTAGGGATGCTGCAACTTTCTTGATTTCGGACATAGCTAAGCCTGCACTATAGTTGGGGAACATTATACCTTAGAATTTTTGAGTTTCTGTAATCTTTTGCACATTGTGAATCTTTTCTTTAGGCAAGTGAAATTTTATAGTAAAGGCAGAATGCGTTGCAGAGACACAGCATGTCCCTTCCCAGCTGGAAGGAAGAATTTTATAGGCCTTATCTCTACATACAAAATAGTGACTAGTTAGTGTAGTAAACCCCCCTGTATTACAGGGATGCCATCATCCATTGTGAATAATAACTTGAAATTTCACTTTGGGGAGAATAATTAGGTATCCAGGAATTATTAGAGAGCTATGCACCATTTACCTTAAATTCTATTTCGCATTTATTGATTCCTACTGCAACACAAGTTCCATTACAGGTTCAGCAAAATTTTCCCAGGGTGGCATACACTAATTGTATATAGTCAGATCGATTACAATTTACATTTTGCCAAGTTTTGTTTCTATATAGATTTGAATAGTAAAGGGTTAGCATTTGGGTTGCATTCAACGGTATTGGTATTATAGGTATCCCTCTGGTGGAATGGAGAGGGACATGGCTCCATATCCAGCAATGAGAAACATTTAAATCTATTGCATATTGGTATGATAGTTGGAGAAAAACATTTTGATAAACCTGTCAGGGAGGGAGTGATCTTAACCTGTTTTGAAGCATAGTTTGATTTATAAAATTCTTTTTAGCTGGGGAATTTTTAAGTTTATATAAGATGATTCAACTGGAAAAACTGAGAATCACCCAAATCACGACTAACCAACTTCACCTCGGGAACCAGGAACGAGGTAGAAGCTTTTTTCCTGTCCTGAAGGGCATAGTGGTGTCGTTGGGTATATCCTCTTCTCTCTGTAGTGGTAAATCCTCTTCACCAGTAGGCATCTGTCTCACTACTGGTTTTGTGCTCTCCTGCTGGCAGGCGGTAGACTCACTGCTAGTCTGTGGAGGCTGATTACAAAATTCATAGATTCATAGATTCATAGATTAAGGGTCGGA
>NW_017729027.1:16663418-16673469 GCF_001723915.1 Gavialis gangeticus | reverse complement strand
GCAGCTACCTCGCGCCCGCCTTGCGCGAATGCCAGCGCAAACGCCGGCGCGCCCTTACAGAGCGCCCCTGTTTGCGCGCACTGTTTGCGCGCGCTGCCCGCGTGCGGCTTGGGAGCGCGGCTCCCTGTCCGGTGAGCTAAGGCGTCGCCGAAGGGCTTCCCCTCCGGATCCGCCTCAGCTGTGCTGCGCTCTCTACCCCAATTGAAACAGAGGAGACTGAGTCTAATGGGGTTGATGGTTTTTTACTGGGTGAAGCGTGAATCCACGTGGAGTGTCCTTGACACTTTATTGCAGTGTTGGTGGTTAAGAGTACCTGGAATGGGCTTTTCCAGCGAGGTTCTAGTAATGATTTTTGTTGATGGACTTTTATATGTGCGGGGGTGCATGGTGTGCCCCACAGCTTGGAGATCACAGCAGCTGGGAGTTCCCAGGTTTGGGGGTGTATGTGGGCCACCGCAGCTGGGGGTTCAGATCAGCTGATGTGGCTTCCAGCCACAGGGGGCCCTGGACACATGTTTAATGTATGGCATGATAGGAAGCAGCTACAGAGTTATTTCACATATTTTGTGGAATAACTTTGTAGGTTCTTCTTCGTTTTATCACACCATTAATTGTTTGAACACGTGGCCATGTGGCCACTTAAGGTGTGATTAATTGTAGTCACATCTTAAGTGTAACATGTAGAAGAGACCTATATCACACAGGATTAGGCCCCAAATCTTTGCAAGAGCAGTAGCAAGGCTGTTAGTTTGTTACTGTAAGTGGTGTTTTATATGTCAATGTAAATAAAGTGTTTTTCCCAAATCACAAGCCTCATCAAGATACTGCCAGCAGTTTACTTGCTGCTTTAGGTGCAATCTACAGTGCTCAACTAAAAACTATGGTTATGACAGGGTTAACATAGGATCCCGCCAGCTTGGTAGCCATCTTTCACAGTACCTCCAGGCTTACTTCTTTTCCAGCAAAGAAAACAGCTTCTCCACTTAAAACACACATACCAATTTGTGGGGTGATTTGGGGAGAAAATGGACATGTTGTATATAAGAAAAGACAGTAACACATTTGCATCATTTGATGACTGACAAAATGCATTCATTTCAATGGCACAATAGTACTCAAACACTGGTATTTATTATTTTTTGTATGGGCTGATATTAGTGATTTAGTGTAAGAACATTGGTAGTAAAAAGTCATCTCATGATGTTTGCTATCAAAATGTGATAGCCCATCCAAAACTTTTAAATAGACACAAGCAATACCATGTTATATTGCTAATATAGCTGTTTGACAAGTTTTACAGTGGTAATAAATTACTTAATTATATTTTACCATACACTGAAAAGAAATAGGTGCTAGCAGGAGGCTGAAAAGCAGCATATTAATGAATAAGGGATTGATGGCTGGAGTAAATATATCCATTTTAATGATTACAGGCTGCTGTCTTCAATTAAAATTATGTAACACTATTTTAACATACTAAAAAGTACTGTCAAATGTAAATATAGAAGCTTGTCAAAGAGAATGAGCATATTTCAGGCATCAGCACAAAGTAAGTGTCATATCTGTCAAAAGCCTGGATTGCTTGAAAAGAATATTTTTCCAAAAACTGTACTCACCTCATGATCTAAAAATTCACATCTCAATACATTCATTGCAAGATTTGATATTTTTATAGTAACACAGAATATCATCAGTTAGGCAATCCTTCTTGACATAAACAACACAATTAAAAATAATAAACAAAACGATTTGCAATAAGTTCAAAGTCTAGTGTTAGGCCCCTTCTAAAATGTTCTTTGTACTTTGTTTTGTGATTCATCCTTATTTTCACCTATAACTCAGAACAAAAATCTATCTTTCACAAAATTCATACTTTATTTTTTTGTGAACTCATACAGAATTCATGTTCTTCTGAGTATGGCATTAAGGCTATGATCTAGTGTATAATTGCTTAAACACATGACTGACTATATGTGCATAAAGTCAAGTACAAAAATATCGTCTTGAATAAAGACATATATAATGTGCGTCACTGAAAATGATGTTGTCCTCTTCTTTATGTGGCAAGACTTATCCCCTTTAGATCTAAAATATTTTTTTCTTCCTGGTCAAAAGGATTCTTTGACTGTATCTAGAAGAGCATTAGTAATTGTTATGTCTGTTTCTTCTACCTAATCTGTCTAAAAGATTCTAAAATAGCATTCCTGTCACTAAAGATGAACAAAATTATTCAGAAAAATAAAGAAAAACTGAACCAAATAAAACCAAAACCAAAACCTTCCACGTCTAACCTTTGTAGGCTAATTGTTAGGGAACTCATTTTGGAAGGGAAGCATCTGGTTTTCTATAGAGTATGAACATGTATGGATGAAATCAGGAAGGTTAAGGCATAAACTCAGGTACAGCTAGTAAGGGACATAGGGTACTTTTACATATGCCCTGGGAGTGGGGGTGGGGAGTGGTACTTTAATTAGAATAGCTCTGAGAACTGCTCTAATTAAAGTGCCTCAGCATCTCATGTGTCCTGCATTCCTGTGTTGAAAAATGAGCTTTAGTTTAAGTACCCCGACTGCCATTTTGAAGCACAGGGATACTGATGCACAAAATGCAGAGGCTAGCTGGAGCGCAGTAATTGCCACACTCCAGCGGATTTGATTAATCAAGTCTACTCCAAAGCACTGTAATTACAGCATGTCAGAGCAGCCTCCACAGTCGTGTACAGGCACCCATAAAACATAACAGAAAGCCTTTTACTTCTGATGCAATTATAGAAGTAAGAGGAAGATTAAGAAAGGGGATGGGGAAGTTAATAAGGGACAATGTGGAGGAGGCCTTTGTTATTTCAGTCTTTATAAAAGGTCAAGGAGCACTGCTGCTGCAAATATAAAGTAATAGCATAGGGAGGAACATGGTAGGGATTACTTAGGTAAGCTGCATGCTTTCAAATGATCAGGTTCAGGTGAGATTCATCTTAGAGTACTTTATGAATTGACAGAGGTAATTCCAGAGCCATTGTCTATTGCTTTTGAACACTTATGGCAGTCAGTTAAGGTCCCAGAAGACAGGAAATGGCAAATATACTGCCCAACTTTTAAAGGGATCAAGGAGGACCCATTGAATTCCAGATCAATCAGTCTAACTTCAATATTTGGAAAGATACTAGAGCATATCTTCAAACAATCCATTTCTAAGTTTTTAGAGGATAACAAGAGCCACGTGAAGACATTCAGTTTCTCCTGGGAGAGAGAATGTCTGCAAATGTTCTCTTATGAGAGAAGCCACAGGGCACGTTTACACGAGATGCTAAGTCACTGTAGCGATGCGCTATGGTGACATAGCTTGTCGCTATGGTGATGTATCATCAAGCTATCTTATTATAGCGCATTGCTACAGTGATGTAGCTGCTAAAAATAACCATGCGCCACTGGGATGGCACAGTAATGGCTGTTACCGTGCTGTCATTTAGTACTTCCTAAAGCAAATACTAAATGATGGTGCAGTTATAACTTGACTGATGTGCCCACAATATAGTAGTTCCTTAGTATCCTGGAGTACTTTGCTCTTATCCCCTTCTCCCCTTCCCCTGCAACCCCTCCCTGAAAGACTGCAAGCTCTCTTCTCTTCAAGGGCTCAGTATTTTAATGGCTGTTTAGGCACCTTTACGTATTTTTTTTACTAAGAGTACAAACGTGGGAGAATTCTCTCAGGTTATTTGAGTAGGTACATACAGCCAAGATGATACATAACAGCCAACATGGATTATCTAGAGCTAGTCATGTCTAACCAATCTGATTCCTTTTGTTGAAAAGGTTATACATTTTGAAGAGGAAGATAGCAGTGGGTATGCTGTAACTTGCATTAAATAGGCTGTTTGACACTACTTCTACAGCATTCTTGTAAGTATGCTAGGGTCTAGATGGAACCACAATAAGTTGGATGTATAGCTGGTTGAATAAACATACCTAAAGAGTAGTCATCAACTGTTCAGTGCCAAGCTGAGAGGAAGCATCAAGTAGAGTTTCCTGGGTTCTGCCTTGGGTCCTGTATGGTTCATTATCTTCATCAGTAACTTGGAAGATGGAAATGAACGCGTTCTTAGTAAATTTGCAGGTGATATTACCCTAGGTATTGTAGCAGACATTGTGAAGGACAGGTTTAGGATTCATAATGGCTTTGATGAATGGACAAATGATCTGAAACAAATATGTCAGGTGAAATGCAATAAAGAGAAATGCAAAGTGCTACACTTAGGAAGAAACAGTTAAATGCACAAATAGAAAATGGCTGTGCTCCTGTACTGCAGAAAAGGATCTGTGGTTTATAATGGATGGTAAGCTGAATATGAGTCAACAGTATAATGTTGTTCCAACGACAGCAGATATCATAGGATTTAGCAATAGCTAGCTAATAACAGGAGTATTGGATTCAAGTCACAATGATTCTTTCACTGCATTCAGCACTGCTAAATGGAGTATTGTGTCCAGTTTGGGGTACTGCAGTTCAAGAACAATGTGGGACAAGTTGGAAAGAATAGAGAGGAAAGCAACACAATTGCTTAAAGGTCCAGTAAACATGACAGGGAAGAGAAGACTGAGGAAAGATTTGATTAGTACAAGTAGAGGTGTTTCAAAAAAGGATGACAATCAATTGCTTTGTGTGTCCATATCAGACAGGACAGAAAGTAATGGATTTAAATGGCAAAAAAAGAAATTTAAGTTAGATATTAGGAAGAACTTCCTAATAGGGCAGTTAAGCAATGGAACAGGTTACCGAGAAAGGTTTTAAAATATGTCATTTGAAGGTTTTGAGTGCAGGGTAGTCAAACATTTAGATGGGGATGATTCTGCCATAAAAAGGGAGTTATGCCAGATGATCTCCTGAGGGCCCTATTTTACTTGATTCCTTAAGAATATTACACACACAGATCTGGCTTTAATCAGATTTTAAAGTTCTGAAAACTCTGCTAAGGGCTTTTTATTTCTAATCCCTAACCAGAAACCAAAAAGCGTGAAAGAAAACCCACTTTATGACAGAGAATATTCCTGGGAGTTTTCCATTCCAATTTCACGCTTGAAAGCAGTTTGGACCATCCAGACATGCAGATGCTCATCCAATTTTTTTGCAAGTTTTGGAAGCTTAATCAAGCTGAACTTGACCTTCCTGAGGGTCAGCCAATCCTATCAATAGCACCTTTTGTATAAATAAAATACCAGGGCTTTCCATGTGGCACAGAACAAAATAGAGTGAGTGAGTTATAAAGCAAAAGAAGGGGCTTAGCTGGGCATTGATGCTGATAATATTCTGAAGTATTGAGACCACCTTCTCAAACCTAACCAAGGACTTTTGCGCCAAATAAGGACTGTGCCACTGTCCTGAAATAGCCAATGGAATCATTTGCCTGAGCCAAGGAACTCTCCCTGGCAGAAAACATTTGAAGGCAGAAGTACTACTTCCTATGGCAGCTGCCCTCCTGCTCTTGAGCTGGTCTTTGGCAAGATGAAAAATCAAGGTCTTGATCATCACTAATTAACAGAGAAAAGGTTTTTGTTTCCTGTCTGAGTGAATAAAAAATGAGAGAGCTTAAAGGAATTCTTCTGCTAGTGGCCTTAGCCGGCTGTTAGCATAGGAGGATCTTAATGAGAATCCAATGCAAAAGTGGTTTCCACTATCATATTCACGCACATAAGACATTTATTGATTGTTGTTTCAGATGAGCACTAGAAACTTGCATGCTAAATAGATTAGTAGCCCTTCAAAATTTGGCATGAGTTACTATCTAGTAATAATATCTTAGACTTTCTGTTGGTGTCATACTACATGGTTGGACTGGAGCACCTTAAACGTTTTCAGAAGTGGTAGACTGGGTTTTGGACTTTGGACTTGGGCACAGTACAAGACAGATCTTTATTACTTGGGATTACTGTTTTAATAAAGGAGTGAAGTGTGATAGTGGGAGGAATACGGAAAATCAAGTGATCCAAAAAGGAGAGGCTTGTAAATGTTCATTATGCTTATAAATAAAATAAAAAAAAGCAAAACAAGGCCCCCTTTAAAAAGAGCACAGGACAAAAGTTATGAGATCTCCCTGGAAGAAATCCAGCCCTGGATACACTGCATTTACTAGACTTTACTTTAGTTCTTACTGCGCCAGTTTACAAAAGGTCCCTTCCATCTCTATTTTCCATCATCCCTATTTTCAAGAGGAGACTAGACAGTCACCTTGCTGGTGTCACCTGACCTCCTGTTATCTTTCCTGCTTGGTGGAGGGGGCTGGACCTGATGATCTTCCAAGGTCCCTTCCAGCCTTACAATCTATGAATCATTCTTAAATTCTATAAGTCTTTCCTAAATGGCTCCGAGCACTTTCAAATTTTGTTCATTCCAGCACATTATGTTTCCCCTAATAATACGGTAGTGGACATGTTTCCTTGCAGTAATTTACCTTGGCTTTGTGTCATTAGTAATCTACCTAATGCCTCAGTGTCAAATGGCCTGCAGGCCAGATCAGGCCAGATGGAACCATTCCATCCAGCCCCCTGGGTTGAAGGTGGGCTACTAGAAGTTGAGGGCATGGTTAGATGGGAGTGTGGCTTGCTGCCTGAAAAATGTTTTTAGGGTGAGATTTTCAAAATCATTCAGCAGTGTCCCAACTCACCTACAGTTGAGGTAAATGTGATTTTTACCAAGTCTTAGACTCATGAGAAAGTCAGTACTAGTACTGTTTAGTACTGACTACAATATTACTTAAAAAAAAAGAAATCTCAAGATGTTAGTATTCTCTCCCTCAAATTCCAAAGACAAAACAGTGCACTTCCCAGCTTTTGACACTTGCAAACTCTAAGTGCAAAAAATGCCACTTACATGGATGGAAAACTGCCATTTGGATGAGGAAAGGTCAGTAGAATCTGGCCCCAAGTGTTGCTTGGGGTATTCCCACAGTGGAATTATGAAATGCCTTGTCATAAAATCATTTATAAATAGCTTTAAAAAAAATCCCTCATTTAAGAACTAATTTGTTTGAAAAAAGGAGGGGTTTGAATTTTTCTGGCAAGTACTAAGAATCCCTTCCACCTCCCCACAATATATTAAGCTTGATCAGTGGTTCTCCACTGTGGTCCTGTGGTCCTCTGAGAGCCTTTCAAGGGTGTTGAAATGCCACTATGGCTGTTGCCACCAGAGTCAGCTGAAACTGCCTTGTGTACTTTGTTTTCAGAAGGCACATGCAGAGCCAAACTGGGAAACCAGTGTGGAAGGAGGAGCATCACACTGCAGTTAAGCCTGATGGGAAGGGCCACCATAAGGCAGCTCTGACTTCCTGAGAACCCAGACCACCAATGTCACCTTCGCAGAAGGTGTACAGTAATTGCCACCCATGCCCCTGCAAAGATAGGGGACTATGTCTCCCTTTTGTGAGGAAAAAGAGAGCTCCACATTTGCAAAGAGTAGTGCTAAATTCAGAAAAAGTCATGGAGGGGTTCCTTGAGTCTAAAAGTCTGAGAATAAATGAGCTGGATTTGCATACCTTAAAAAGTCATTTCACCTAATTTCTGTTATGTGTGGATTCTTCAGTGCCACCAAAGCCATCTATGGTCTGAGCACTCAGGGACTAACCCTCTTGAGACCTGAGGATGGAGGAGACCTGATCAAAGAAAGGGGAGCCATCAGTGACCTTTTGGAAGGATCATTTTGAAGACCTTTTCAATTGAGACTTTGCTATTGACAAAAGTGTTCTCAACTCCATCCCACAACACCCAGTCAGAGATGATCTTGGAATCCCTCCAACCCTTGATCAGGTGAGGAAAGTCATCAAGCAGATGAAGAACAAGGCATTAGGAGCAGTTGGAATCCCCACTGAAATATTCAAACAGGGAGGATAGGAGCTCACATCACAGCTTCGTGCCCTTATCTTAAGGATCTGGAATGATGAGGAAATACCAGATGCCATGGTTGTGACAATCATCAAGAAAGGAGACAAGTCCAACTATGGAAACTACAGAAGGATTGCCTTGCTATCTACTACAGGAAAGATCACTGCAAAAACCCACCTGAACTGTCTCCTTCCACTTGCAGAAGAGCTCCACCCAGAATTTCTATGTGTGTTTAGGGTATCAAGAGGCACAACTGACATGTTATTCACAGCTTGCCAGCTTCAGGAGAAATGTTGGGAACAACATAAGGCTCTCTACATGGCCTTCTTTGACCTCATGAAAGCTTTCAACTTTGTCAGCTGAGAAGCATTGTGGAGGATCCTTCTGAAGTATAGAAGCCCACCAAAATGTGTCACAATTCTTTGCCTACTCAGTGATGGTATGTGAGTGGTGGTTCTTAGTAATGAATCTATCACAATCCCTTTGAGGTTAAAATAGGAGTTAAGCAAGGCTGTATCATCTCTCCAACACTCTTCTCAATATTCCTTGTCACAATTCTACATCTGACCACCAACAAGCTTCCAGGCAGAGTGAAGCTAAACTATGAAATGGATGGTAAGCTTTCAACCTCAGCTGACTGAACCAAAAATAAGACCACCCTGCCTTTAGTCATTGAGCTCTGGTACGCTGATGATGCTATAGTGTGTGCTCACTCAGAAGCACACCCACAGTCAATCCTCAACATTTTTAGAAAGAGGCATATAAGAAAATGGAACTGATGCTTAACATTCAGAAGACTAAGGTCCTCCACCAACAAGCTCCTAATGGACAGTCCCCAGATCCAATAATCCAGATCCATGGTGAGACTCTGGAGAAATCCAACATCACCTCAAATGTGCAAGTGCAGCCTTTGGACACCTGAAGAAACAGGTATCCAGACATAACAAATGACATCAGATCTGAAACCAAGCTCATGGTTTATCAAGCAGTTGTGATCCTCACCTTGCTGTATGGAGCTGAGACATTAAAAACATACAAGAGACATCTAAAGTTGTTGGAGAAATACCATCAATGTTGCCTGAGGAAGATCCTCTGAACTCAGCAGGAAGGCAGATGCACCAATGTTAGTGATATCCTGCAAGCAAACACCATGAGCACTGAGGCAATAAACATCTGACATCAACTTTGTTGGGCCGGCTGTATCACACAGATGTCTGACTCTAGATTCCTGAAGCAAGATTTATTCTGCTAGATCAGCCAAGGTGTACACTTAAGATCAAGGCAGAGAAAGTGCTTCAGGGATGCTTTGAATATTTCCTTAAGACCAATTTAAAAATGCAACATTGATGTCAACTCATGGGAAACTATTGCTCGGGACCACCCCCTAAATGGAGGAAGAATCTGCTGTAGGGATCTCAGTACTTTGTAATGTCAGGACAAGAACTGGAGATGGAAAAGCAGAAGTAGCAGTAACAGTGTGTCACAGATCAAATCAAGAATCCAACACCACCCACACTGCATGGAAACACATTTTCAAGCTACAGTAGAGTTTTTCAATCCTAGATAGGCTGCTCAGTCATCTTTGGACATATAGATAAGATGATAATAGAAGAGAATCATCCTAAACTGTGAGGGATTGCTGAAGAAGTAGGTGTGTGTGTTCAGAAAGATACTTGTTAGTCAGAATATCTAGTTTACCTCGGAAAGAGTTTCTATTCCAAAATTATTATCAAATGAAAATGTAGTAGGTATTTAATAATTAAATCCTACTGAAATGTTAAATATAGCATTATTAGGGCACAATTTATATTACAGGACACATGGTACAGTGGTGATTATAATCTTAGTTTGCTTTTGGTTTTGTACCACCACATTTTTGCCATTTCACTTTAATTCACTGGTTGATCTGTAGTGGAATGAAAGCCTTGTAATTGTTGTTTGCCTCTGCCATTATCTTTTGTGCATTATGCTAATCTGTTGACAAACTATCAGTTATGTAGTTTAGTTCCTGTTTAATGTTACATTTAGACCCATAAATATACTCTTCTGTCTCTGATCAACACAAACAAAACTTTTTTCATAATCCTTATAGCCCGGGAGAGCCCCTGGTAAGAGTGACACAATAGATATAAATGATTTCATTGTATGTAATTGCTAAGAGCATTTCCCTAAATGATTTACTT
>NW_017729027.1:16654818-16658418 GCF_001723915.1 Gavialis gangeticus | reverse complement strand
TTGTTGCTTGCCTCTGCCATTATCTTTTGTGCATTATGCTAATCTGTTGACAAACTATCAGTTATGTAGTTTAGTTCCTGTTTAATGTTACATTTAGACCCATAAATATACTCTTCTGTCTCTGATCAACACAAACAAAACTTTTTTCATAATCCTTATAGCCCGGGAGAGCCCCTGGTAAGAGTGACACAATAGATATAAATGATTTCATTGTATGTAATTGCTAAGAGCATTTCCCTAAATGATTTACTTATAGATTGGAACTGATAGAGTCTGTACTGTGTAATGGAGTAGATTACTTGGCCTCTTGTAAATAATTTCCTATTTCTTGAGAGAAAGCATTGAAGAATTACTGGTTGCTACCCAAGTAATTGGCATCATTTCAGCAACTCTGGTCAACTTTCAAAACTGACAGCTTCCTTTAGTAGTGCTGAAACAGGCAGAACCCTTCAGCTCTCAGCATTTTTCTCTACATGGCACAAAGGCTATAAAGCAAAAGTATGAATGGTTTTATTATAACACACTGTGCTGATGCCAAGTAAAGATTTATCAGGGCTGCCTTACATACAAACAGCCAAGGGTGGCATTCTCTTCTTTCCTGGTTGTCTAAGTGCCATTTTTCCATAGTGTTCAGAGCATTTTTGGTACTTATGGTTCACAGCATTTTTGGTATTTATACTTATTTTGTTACTTATGGTACAGACATTACACTTTTACCAGTATAAGTGATTGGAAACTGGTCTATACCTGTAACAGAACAGAAGTTTGGCACCCATAGATTGGTTTATAAATGGCACAACATGGTCTAAGATTTGCCCCTCACAAAGGACAAATGCATGTTCTGTTCACTACAGGTTTCCTTCACTTTATGCTATACATATGTTCCTGGAAAATGGCACATAACTCGAATTCACATAAAGGGACCCCACTTTACAATGCAACAAATAGGGATATGCTCCAAGACCTCGACTGGACTGACTCCAAAACTGACCCCCAGACCCATTTATTAGACAGTTTTGGTACTCACAAACAGCAGACACACAAGCACAGGGCAGTGGTGAATGTTAAATTGGTGGGGATGGCAACTACAGAAACACGGGTCACAGACAATGAGCGAAGAGCACAAATCCACACAGGGGACTATATTTTGGTGCACATCCCTCCCACAATGCACCGCACAAAGCAGCTGAAAGCAGGCTTCCAACACACTGATTGCATAAGTGAATTTACCTTGCATATAATTAATTTTTGGTACTAAAAGGGTCATCACATAAGAGCGAATTTGCACATACAGAACCCTCATAAAGTGAGGGAAACCTGTATTGATCTAAATTATGTTGTTTACAGAAAACTGTGTAACTTAGATCAATTCTGCCTCAGTGTTTTTTAATGTCTGTATTTAGCCAATGTGCATTTATACATGTGCTCTGGGAGTGGGGGGTAGAGGGGAGCTCTTTAAATAGAGTGGCTCCAAGAGCCGCTCTAATTAAAGCACCTGGAGTGTCTCGTGTATCAGTATCCCTGTGTTTAAATGACAATGGGGGTACTTTAACTAAAGTTTATTGAACATGCTTTAAAGTGCCCCCACTGCCATTTTTAAGTGCGGGGCAATTACCACACTCCAGCAGACTCAAGTAATCGAGTCTGCTCCAATGCACTGTAGCCCTTTGCATGTGGATAACTATGTATGAGCCCAGATTGGCAGAAAAAGAATGAGAGAGACACCTCCCATTTCTCCCTCATCTCCAAGCACTGATTGACTAGGCCACTCACCTGGAAATCTGGAGATCCTTGGTATCTCCTACTTCGAGGCATGGGTCTAAATGAATTCTCAGCACAGGATTCTAACCACCACAGCACAAGTTTAGACATCTCTCCTCTTCTCTGGCACTCCTTTTGAAACTTGCCCCCTGGGTAGTCATGACAGGGATTCATAGATTCAGAGATTGTTAGGGGCTGGAAGGGACCTTGCAGATCATTGGGTACAGCCTCATCACTTTAGGCAGGAAGACAACTGTGGTTACATGACCCCAGCGAAGTCACTGTTTAGTCTCCTCTTGAAAACCTCCAGAGTAGGTGACTGCACCACCTCTGGAGGGAGTTTATTCCACAGTCTGGACACCCTGACTGTGAAGGATTTTTTCCTGGTATTAAACCAGGAGTTTTTCCCAGCCTTCCAGGAGTTTGTATTCATTGGTCCTGGTCTTCCCAGGGGGTGCCCTAGTGAACAGTTGCTCACCGAGCTCCTGATGCACTCCTCTGATATAGCGGTAAGTTGCTATCAAGTCCTATCTCAACCTTCTCTAGGCTAAAGAGGCCCAGGTCCCTCAGCCTTTCCTCGTATGGCTTGCCTTGCAAGTCCCTGATCATACAGGTGGCTCTTTTCTGGACCCTCTCCCACATCCTTATTGAAGTGCGGCACCCAGAACTGGATGCAGTGGTCTCACCAGTGCTGAGTACAGAGGGACTATCATTTCCTTAGTTTTATGCAAGATGCATCAGTTGATGCATGCCAGTGTGTTATTTGCTTTGCTGACCACCACATTGCACTGACAGGTCATGTTCATGCAGGACTCTTCCCCCCGACACTGTCTTCCATCAGTGTCAAAAGGAATGCTGGAGGAAGCTGTGAGTAATGCTGGACCTATGGTGAAGAACTTCCTGTGCTGTGCTGGAAAGTTATAGAGGACCTTGGTTCAGACCTCTGCCTGAGTGTGGCCCAGAACCCAGGACCTTCAGCATCCCAAGTGAATGCCCTAGTCAATGAGTTATGTGGAGCAAAAGAGGGATGCCCACCCACCCCTTTTCTGCTTCTTAAGGCTAAGTCAGTAGTTTACATGTTCTAGATAACTGTATTTTCAGATAACTAAATCCACTGCATATCCAAAAGGAACATTCATAAAGGCTAGGACTGCTACTGTGCAGTCTCAGCTGGCATGACTACATAGTAATACCTAGTTGTCCACATGCATAGGGCTCTGTGTCCAGGAATAAAATACCTCTGGATAAGCAAATACCACCAATACACTTCAGACATCCAGAAATGGCCACTTAAATGACTAAGAAAGAATTGAATGTCACACAAATTGGCTGCTTGATAGGGCTTGTAATTTGGGTCTCCACAGACAAAGCAACTTTGATATTGGCCTAGTAACTAGTCAGGGAATGATGATGATCAGGCACAGAATAGGAATCAACGCAAAGTCCAAGTCATATGTCCATCAGTGTACATCCTGTTCTTACTTGGGGTTGCCTAAAAGCCTAGAAAAGTGACAACTGTGCAGTTTTGTAAGTGAAGGGCACCTATATATGTGCAGAGAGGCTGCTCTGATGTGCTGTAATTATAGCATTATGGAGCAGCCTCGATTAGTTGAGTCTGCTGGAGCAATGGAAAGGAGGGGTCATCACTAAGGAGAACTATTCTGCAGTTGCTCGGGGATGTAGGGGGATGGTTAGGAAGGCCAAGGCAGAGATGGAACAGGGGCTGGCTTCCTGGATTAAGGACAACAAGAAGTCCTTTTTTAAATACATAGGGAGTAGAAAGAAGGCCCCAGGAAATGTGGGGCCCTTGCAGGACAAGACGGGGAATCTGGTTGTCAC
>NW_017729027.1:16653621-16654407 GCF_001723915.1 Gavialis gangeticus | reverse complement strand
CCCACCCCTTTTCTGCTTCTTAAGGCTAAGTCAGTAGTTTACATGTTCTAGATAACTGTATTTTCAGATAACTAAATCCACTGCATATCCAAAAGGAACATTCATAAAGGCTAGGACTGCTACTGTGCAGTCTCAGCTGGCATGACTACATAGTAATACCTAGTTGTCCACATGCATAGGGCTCTGTGTCCAGGAATAAAATACCTCTGGATAAGCAAATACCACCAATACACTTCAGACATCCAGAAATGGCCACTTAAATGACTAAGAAAAAATTGAATGTCACACAAATTGGCTGCTTGATAGGGCTTGTAATTTGGGTCTCCACAGACAAAGCAACTTTGATATTGGCCTAGTAACTAGTCAGGGAATGATGATGATCAGGCACAGAATAGGAATCAACGCAAAGTCCAAGTCATATGTCCATCAGTGTACATCCTGTTCTTACTTGGGGTTGCCTAAAAGCCTAGAAAAGTGACAACTGTGCAGTTTTGTAAGTGAAGGGCACCTATATATGTGCAGAGAGGCTGCTCTGATGTGCTGTAATTATAGCATTATGGAGCAGCCTCGATTAGTTGAGTCTGCTGGAGCAATGGAAAGGAGGGGTCATCACTAAGGAGAACTATTCTGCAGTTGCTCGGGGATGTAGGGGGATGGTTAGGAAGGCCAAGGCAGAGATGGAACAGGGGCTGGCTTCCTGGATTAAGGACAACAAGAAGTCCTTTTTCAAATACATAGGGAGTAGAAAGAAGGCCCCAGGAAATGTGGGGCCCTTGCAGGACAAGA
>NW_017729027.1:16651434-16653466 GCF_001723915.1 Gavialis gangeticus | reverse complement strand
GACCAGGAACAATGGTCACAAGCTGGCGGAGGGAAGGTTTAAGTTGGACATCAGGAGGCGCTACTTCACGGTCAGGGCGGCTAGGGTCTGGAACCAGCTTCCAAGTGAGGTGGTGCAGGCTCCCACCCTGGGGGTTTTTAAGAGGAGGTTGGATGACCACCTTACTGGGGTCGTTTGACCCCAGTGCTCTTCCTGCCATGGGAGGGGGTCGGACTAGGTGATCTGCTCAGGTCCCTTCCGACCCTAGAAACTAGAAACTATGAAACTATGGTGATTACTGTGCCCCAGCAGACCCCAGCATCATGTGTATCAGTGTCTCTGCACTGAAAAATGGCAGCAGGGGTGCTTTAACTGAGCTGCTCTAATTAAGGTGCTCTTGGAGTTGCTCTAAACAAAGCAGCACCCCCTTTCCCTACCCAGTCTTGGAGCATGTATATAAACACCCAAAGAGCTTAGATACTTATCTTCAGAAGAGGATTACAGGCCGTTAATCCCAAGTGGAGGAAAACACCTACTTCTGTTCTCAGCATTTACCTATTGGCTGGATCTAGTCACTCAATATGCAAGTTGTTTTCCCCCAACTTGGAAGTACTTAACTTTATCTGTGTAATATATAGGAAGCCTATATATTAGTCAGGGTTCTAGTGCTTTCACTCATTTCTTGACTACAGAAAAATAGTAGAACAATTCTATTGCAAAGAACTCAGGAAGACCAAAACACATCAGAACGATTTGACACTATGGATTCCTATTTGAAATTTCTGGGTTTATCTTGTAAATCCTGTGTAGACATTTTCATACCTAACAGTGCTCATTTTTCACAGCATCCCAAAGCACCCACTGAAGGATCTTATGGCACCCTAGGATGCCATGGCAGCCTGGTTCAGAATCATCTCCTTCATGCTTTGAAGCAAGCATAAAAAAGTTATTTATATGAATTTTGTGTTGTTATTGCTGCAGTAGATATTAGTCATGGGAAAATTTTCTGTGTATGTTGACAGGAAACTCTCAACTATAATTTTGTTTTCTGAATAAGACTGTTACTCTATGATATGAGCAGCAATGATGATGATGATTATGGACAGTTATCAGTTGTTTCTCAGTAGGGTATTGCTTTGCTGTGGTAATTTCTATACAGTAATCATAACTATAGCTTGTAATTTAAAACATTACTTTTCTTGTCCATCAGGGTTGTATAATATGCTCTTGATTTTTATAAGAAAACCATAAAGTTTGTCTCTCTCCATTGGGTCTGTGTTTGACAAACTAAGAAATAGTCATGTTAGTTGATTTTAGTTTTTAACTTCTTAACTTGAAAGGTTATAAAGTAATAAAGACTTTTCAGTAATCAAGAACAGGACCAGTGGTTATTTTACCAAGTTTATATCAACTTTCTTTGACTTTTCACAAAGTAGTTGCGGAAGACATAAAAGTCTGACTAAATTAAAAGGGCAAATTTTACTCAATACATCAGTGTTAGATTCCAGAGTAGCTGAAAATCCAGTAACGTTATTTTTGAATAGACATACATTTATATACTTGAGAAATGCCTTTCACCTTGTAAATTGAAAGATTTTTGTATGAAACAAAAATGGTCCTGTTGTCTTTTAATCTAGGTTTCAATTTACAGGGGGAAATAGTAAGACTCATACATCTTAAGCTTGGGGAGAAAGAAGGCAGAAAAGAGAATCATAATGACAAGTGCTAGTTAAGTTGCCTAATGTAGACCAGAATGATTCAAGAAACTTAGTAGAATAGAATAGTAGAAACAGGAGGCTTAATATTCCAACACTAGTGAATTGCCTGTTAAGAGTGATGGCAGGGATGGAGCACTGCTATGACAATGTGGACGGGGGGCGGAGGGAGTGAGGCCAGCGCCGCACTGCCATCACCCCGTGCTGCCACTGCCACCAGGGAGCAGGGCCTGTGGGGGGGGACAGCAAGGCTAGCAGTGCTGGACTTGCTTCCCTGCTCTGTCCTCTCTACCTCCACTGTTATCTCCCCCCCACTCCGTGTCTGGCCCAGGGCCTAA
>NW_017729027.1:16644442-16651098 GCF_001723915.1 Gavialis gangeticus | reverse complement strand
CGCCTTGCCAGGAGCCACGCCCCCCAAGAGCATTACGGATAGGATATACACAGATGAACTGAGCTCTTTGTATATGTAGAATGCAGAAGCCCTCAACTTATGGTTTTTTGCCCTAGTATAAATTGAGAATGGCTTCATTGAATTTCATGGAATTGTTCTGGCTTGACAATGTGATAACTGGAACAGGATCTTGTATCTTAATACCTAGACAAGTGCAAACAAAACCGTAACAGGAACTTTTCCCTTCCAAGTTTTTCATTTTTATTTTAATCTACCTTGGATGAGGAAAAAAAAAGCAGCTCTTGCCTATAAACACCAACAGGGAGTCTAAAAAGTTTATTTTAAGATTCTGCTTCTTGTCTGTAATTGAAAAGTGCTTTATTTTTTAGCGTCGAATTTTGTCTTTCCATACTTTGGAAATTGTCCTGAAGGAACAAGGAATGTTTATTTCAAATAAAAGGTTAAACACTGGAGAAGAGGTTTTTTGTTTTTTCAGGATTTTTTGTTTTTTTCATGAAAGCGTGTTGTTCTGCATAATAGAGAATGATGACTTGGAAGATCTGAAATAATAAATTTAGCTGGCATCTGAAACACTGCAGGAAATAGAGCCTGTTCTTACATTAATATACTGACATTTGATTTCAATAGGCTTTAGACACTTCATATTTTCCTTTGAATTCTAACTTGAATTTATTTGGATATAGTTAAGTTTTGGAATTGCTAGCAGCACACTGGGAGAAAATACCTAAACAATAGTTTTACTGTCTTTTTGATAAGAATCCCCTGGAGTATAATTTAACAGTATTCTGTCTGTTACTCTGTTTCATATCCTAATCCTCCATCCAGACCATAAAAACCATTTGAAGACTAGTTGAGTAATCCTAAAATAAAATGACCAATGTTGTGATTAGGATAAACAAGCTGAAGGCACTCTGGCAATATGATAAAGAACTCACTTAATTGTAAGGAATGACCAAATAAATGGAAGGGGTATCCCAAATAAGGATGAACACAACAGATGAAAGCTGTAGGAATGGAGACTTTGTTCATTCTGGCAGTGGAAAGACCTTTATCTGTAACTTGAATAGCTTTTGGATAATAGTTTCCTGAAAAAGCATTAGAAAAATGCTTTAAGTTATGAATCTTAAAACCAATGATAGAATTATAGGGTTCTTGTCAGTCTACCATAACATAAAAATGCAAGTAAATGCGTGTAAATGCAAGTAAAGCCACTGAATTATCTTAATCTATGGTGTTTTACCTTCCCACCCTGTGGGATGGATCTGTGGGCCAGATCCCATGCATGGGGTTAATCCATGGACCTGATCCAGCATGGGGTTGGTGTGCAAGGTTAGTTCCTGGGTGTGATTTGGTGTGCTGGATCTGGCCCTGGACACCGGATCCAGGTGTGCACCAGCTCAATGCTGTGCACTGGATCTGGCTGCATACCAGCCTGACTCTACGTGTCTGATCTGACTATGAACTGAGCTCATGCATCATCCTCACTGCATGTTGGCACAATTTAGTGCTTAGGGCCACATCATATAGCTCATGCGGCTCCCCAGGGTCCAGAAATCTGGCAGCAGCGGAATGACAATTAACACTGCTACCGCCCTGTGATGGCCAGAACCAAAAGGGTTAACGAGCAACTTATAGCAAAAGAAATCTTCTCTTTGAAGGTATCTGAAAACATTGGCTAAAATAGACCTTATGACACTGCTTCCTGTAAATATTTCCTGTCTGTCTGGAGTATAACTGTAAAGAATATATATATAACTGTTTGCACTGTTCATGAGACAAACATAAATTTTAAAAAGCATAACTAAAGAATAACTTCAGACTTAGCTAATTTAATACATTTTTGCTTAGAGTCAGTAGAATAAACTTCGGTAAGAATATGCTAATCTCAGACCCCAAAGTGATGTGGTGTGATTTGCTTATTGGGTAAACCCAAGCTTGGGCAGTAACCTATTATAACGATTTCTAACACCTTTTAACCCCATAGGGTAACAGCTATAGAGTAAGATTGTGAGTGGTTCTACAGCCAACAGATTCGCATAAACAGGATATAAAAGAACACGCACGTTAAGTGACCAGCAGGAAGGATGGAACAGAATGGACATTGCTGTCCCATGCCCCTGGATCTCTTACTGCCAGTGTGAGTGAGGACCAGATCCTGACTGAGGGACCTTCCCCGGTATTTCCCTCTGACAGCGTGGATTGGGGACACCTGACTTCGCTGAATCAACTTGACGTGTATCTGACACTGAGGGACTATCGATAAGTTGCTAACCAAGTGGGAACTCTTTGTTAATTTGTCTGTCCTTTTTTATTATCACTATCAATTTTTAACTTTTATTGCTATGTTGTCTGTTTATTAGCTTAACCTTTTTATTAACTGCTATATGTGCAAACTATATCTTTTGCTGTTATAAGTAAAATTCATTTTTACTGCCATAAGTGAAACTTGTTATTGCTTCCCTCCCAACTTCACCTCCTTGATCCCGAACCAAACAGCTCAGTGGCTGATACAGTACACTCACAGTGCCCAGCTAGCCTGTGACACCACCCTCCTGCTGCCAGATTTCTTGACCCATGGAGACCACTGAAGACTGGATGATGTGGTCTCATGGGCTGGTTCTGACCTGAGGGTTGGAGGTTGAGCACCACTAATCTTGAACATTACTAGAAAAAAATGCTTCAGACTAGAAAACAAATGCTAGTCTGAGGTTTACTTGTGCCAGCCATAGGTGAGTGGGGCTCCAGTGTTCTTCCCTGTTGATCATGAGAGGAGCAGCTTCTGAAATATGAGCAGAAAAACATTTTAGAGCAGCAGCTTGATTATATCCCCAGTGTCTCCTCTACTTTTACTTCATCTTCTCCTCCCTTCCGCACATTCCTGCTGGTGGTACATTTGCTTCATGGTTAGAATTAGACTATAATTAGATTGGAGACCTCAAATGAATTGATGGGACAGTTGTAAAAGCCCTGTGCAGAAGGTCTTCTCCAACTATCATAGAGACTTCATGTTTACCCCCTACCCACTTTTATTTGAAGACTGCCTGTATTTTGTCACCACCAAATGAGTGCCGTGGTAACCTCCATTAAGGTTAGAGGATTTATTTTTTTCTCAATTAGACATTTAAATTGTTGAGACAGTGGGTAGTGGAGAGCAAAGATGAGAGAGGCTCTCTAATAGCTTGGATTCAGAATTAATAATGATGATATATCTGCTCTTAGTCACCCTGCAGGGTAAATGTTTGCTATAATTTTCTAAAAGCACCTTCTACAAATTAAATGAAGAAATATATTATGGGCTGGGTTAAGAGCTGGAATTACAGTAATAGAAGATCTATTGTCTAATTTGATGTTGGTATGACATCAAATAAATGACTTCTATTATTGTTCTACTGGCTGTTTACTTGTCAAAGAACTTTCATTCCCATTTATTATATTTCCTAATTGGCTTGCTTCATTTTCTTAACAAAGTAATGGAACTAACCAAGACTACATCTTGTTCACTTTCACATTTTTGTAAATGAAACAAAATATCCTGGTACATACCTGATAAGGGAAATGTTCAACTGTGCCACACCACTAATAACATAATACATTTTTACACCTGGGAGCACAAGCAGTCTTGACATTTACGAGCCTGTAAAACCTAACAGCTTAATTTAGGTTTTTTATTTACCTCAAATAAACCTGCTAATCATTGCCTACATTTGCTTTTTGTAACTATTTGAAGACAACAAATAAGCTGGTAAAGGTAGGGCCATTCCTTTAATCTGAGTATGTCTCCTTTTGCATTTATGATAGGCCTTATCCTCCTTTCTAATACCATCTTGCTCCTCCCAAAGGTCATTGCTCTTCATGTTTAAAGTAGGATTTGATTGTGCATAGTGCCAAGTAGTGTGCCCAGTTGTATTTGCAGGGTTAAACTCTGCTCTTTTATATTCATAGGCCAGTCATTTCCAAAAGGGTGTGCTGTGGGACACTAGTATGCCACAAGAATGCTGGAAGTGTTCCCTGGGATCTCCCCATGTGAGGAGGGAGATGCTGTCCTTCCTTATCCAGAACCACGCTTCTGCCCAAGCTATTCCAGGAGCACTGGCAGCTGGGGACCTTGGGGACTGCTACTGTCTCCCTGCCTTACCCACCTCCAGGCAGCCTGTGCGCCAGCTCCACCACACTCTCAGCAGCATGCTGTCCTGCAAGCAGGGCAGGTGGGTGGATGGATGAATACACAGACAGAGCTGCACTTTGCAGCCTGGCTCATCCCCTCCACTGCTCCCACACTGCTGTGGCTGGCAGAAGAGGTTATAGACATGGTCACTAGCATTCAAGACCCAGCAGGAGCAGCATCAGCAGCAGGGGCTTCCCTTGCCCCCTGAAGTATGGAGCAGACGCTAGGAGGAGGCAGACAGTGAAAAGATCAGGGCACAGCAAGTGAGATCATGCCTCTGCCAGGCTTAGGTGAAACCAGCTAGATCAGTGATTCTCAACTTTTTAGCCTCAAGGTCCCCCTCTATATCTTAGCTCAGTGATTTTCAGCTGGGGTGCTTTGAAATGCAGAAAACGCTAAGAAGTTATTTTTTAACAGTACATCTTAGCACTGGCAGGGAAATGGAATATGTTATATGTTTAGGAAAAAAATATGTACACGTACCTTGGGTGTAAGAGTAAAGTGTGCCACTAAATTTAATCTAGAAGAAAGGTGTACCCCAGCTATAAAAAGTTTAGGGAACACTGTCATAGGCAGAGATGAACCTCTACTTTCATTGTTCAGCTCATGGTGAGGGCCAGTCTACAAAGATTGGAAGGAACGCCCAGTCCCACTGAAATCAATGACAATAGTAAGCAGGAACATCTATGAATGCAGTTAGCATGGCTGAACAAACTCTGGTGCAATCACAATGGAGTTTATTTCTTCTGGGCATAACATTTACACATGGACCACAGCATGTTGAGTGAGGTGGTGCAGCCCTGGCTGACAGGGAGCCCAGTGTGTCAGTCTGCCAGACTGGAGCTGGCTCAATGGATGCCTATACATGAGCAGCAAGGCTGCTCTGACACGCTGTAATTACAGTGCATCAGAGCAGACTCAATTAATTGAGTCTGCTGGAGTGTAGTAATTACTACGCTCCAGTGAACTCCAGTGTCTCATGTTTCAGCGTCCCTGCACTGAAAAATGGTGGCGGGGGCACTTTAATTAAAGTTTGTTCGATACTCCAGGTGCTTTAATTAAAATGGCTCTTGGAGCCAATCTAATTAAAGCACCCTGCCACTCCCAGAGCACATGTAAAAATGCCCAGTGTACTGTGTAGGGGCTGGCTGGGGCAAGAGGGTGCTACAGTGTGGGGCTTGCTGGCAGGTAGCCCCTGCCCTGTAATACTTTCATGCTCCAGTCAGCCTTGGTCACCGTCTATACATGCACTGCAGTGGAGTAAATAGGTACTATGCTACAGCAGAGTTAATTAGTTTAATCTGGCCTAATAATGCCACATGTGTAGATGGTGATGCTTTAATGTGGAGTTAATTAGTCAACTTCACAGTAAAGCGTCTCATGTAGATGCCCCCAGTGTGGCCAAGATTTTACCTCAGGAATGTAGAGAAGAGCCATGAAGCCATTTCTGGCCAAGGGGACCATATTTTTAAAATCAGTTGTGGGGTGGTTTAATGACAGATTTTAGACCTTAAGAAAAACTAAGAAGTATGTTTAAAAAAATGTGCACTTATGTCATAGCCGCCAATTCTTTTCTTGGCAAGGACATATACAAATTTCCCAGAGTGGACTTTTTTTTCACAGAATTCCTTATCTGAATGAGATAATTATTGAGTAACATTAACATTCACTTTGAGCCCAAGTACAACTTTGATAATGTCTATGCTCATTTGATTTTACTTACATGGTTCTTTTTACTGATCTCTGTCTGTTGACTGGTAGACACAGTTTACATTTGGTTAGGGTTAGGGCTGGTTACTTATTATTTATCTTATTAGATTGATATGCTGCCCTCCCCCAAAAGGCTCAGGGTAGCTTACAGTAGAAGAAAAAATACCTTTAAAAAATATTAAAATACCATAACACCAGAAACTTCTCCCCAAATAATACCCCAAAACTTAGAAGTGCCACTTACACCACCCACTCTCACTCACTTGCTTCTCACATAGGACAGTGTCCTCCATTTCCTTGTCCAGCCCAACCTCACTTCTCAACTCCTTTCATGTCCTCCATTAAATAAAGAATTTTCTTATCACTGGCAATGCATAGGGCGTTCACACAGGTGCACGTACACCCCCGAGACTGAGGGTGTACCCCCTGAGAGAAGCACCATTGATGCTGCCAGTGGTGCCTACAGGCGGTCGCTGCTCGCCACTCCACTGCTTACCACTGACACTGCCAGTGGCATCTGTGGGTGGTCGCTGATCGCCACTGCCACCACAGCCAGCGGCATCTGACGGTGGTCGCTGAATGCTGATGGGTGCTCACCATCCCTCCACCCCCCCTGCCACCAACACCATTGTGGCCATCTGTGGGAGCTCCCCACTTGCCGCTGCCATGTCCCCACTGCCATTACCACCCCCGTCGCCTGTGGGCGGTCACCGTGCCCTACCCCCCAGCCTCTGGAATATGCAGAGTTCATGTTTCTTTG
>NW_017729027.1:16636877-16639442 GCF_001723915.1 Gavialis gangeticus | reverse complement strand
TTTTTTCCCCCCCTGCCACCAACACCATTGTGGCCATCTGTGGGAGCTCCCCACTTGCCGCTGCCATGTCCCCACTGCCATTACCACCCCCGTCGCCTGTGGGCGGTCACCGTGCCCTACCCCCCAGCCTCTGGAATATGCAGAGTTCATGTTTCTTTGCGTACTCTCTCCCATTCATTCCCAATCATTCTCACTCTCCTCCCTTTCTTTCAGGGGAGTCCTCTTCTCCAAACCCTAATGCCTCCCCAAGCTCAGGCCTCCCTCTCTCACAGCAGCTGTTCCCAAATCCCACTCATCTGCCTCTGTCCCACAACAAGCCCATTATTCAATTGAAAAGACATATAATAAGAAATACTAGAAACTCCCCTGTTCCTACTTATGTAACCACCAAAGGGCAGTGCCAAAGGGTGCTCTTGAGTGTCAACCTTCATACGTGCCCTAGGGTATGCACTATAGGGAGGCCTGCAAATTGGCTGGGTCCTTCTCCTTTCTAGCTCATGTGGCTATAGGGAACAGAACCTGCATCAGGAAAACACATTAAGTACCCTAGGAAAACATCTAGGTGGAAACTAAAAGTTTTTGTACTGCATCTGTTGGCTGACTAGGTGTCAGTCTGTGGATAGATGAGTGAACTCTGGATGTATCCAACATTAATAGTTATAAACACATTTAATAAATAGGAAATAAGTGAGAAGGAACAGAATGAAATCAGGAAAATATTCAGATAAAACTCTACATCCAAATTGGAGAATCTAGAAGAATCAAATAGTACTTTTTTCTGCTCTTCATTGGAATACTTTTCTCATTTTGCATGATCTAAACACATATACAACAAGATATGATATTCATGTACACCGTGCCACCAGTCATAATGATGTAGACTTTTTCATATAATTCTTACTGAGGCTACCAGTGTTTAGTTTAGCTTTATTGTTTATTTGGAGAAATCCTTGCTCAAGAAGCAGATTACATAGTTTGTTTTGCAAAGACCAAATGCATTAAAAGTCTTTGTTGAAATAAGTAGTCATTCATGTTATCTGCACAACATGATTTGTAGTCAAATCCTAATGGCCAACATGTTGTTGTATTTGAATAGTTTCCTTCTGATTCATGACAACAATAGGGGAGTGTCACATTAACATTTTGATTCCAAGATATGGATATACAAGCTAGTCATGGGCATTATGCTACTTATGGATGGAATGAAATAGGTTAACAGTATAAATTGTATATCAAAATCAATCTTATTAACAGGATTATGTCTGATGATAGCATTGCATTTTCCAAGCATACTGCAGAATTCTTTTTAATGGTGAGCTACACTAAAACAGGCTAGAAAGCATGTGAATAATTTTGCTATATGAAGATTTCTAATAGTCAGTGTTTTATGATTTCCCTGGTATTCTCAGCCTGCTAAAATTCTAAAGACAACATCTGTAGATATAAAAATTAATGACCAGGCTTCTAACTGCATTGGGCAAATTATGGAGTAAAACTGAGCTATCTGCTTTAAGATTTCTATATTATGTAAATGGAAGATGTTAAGTGACTTTAATTTTTACAGGTATAACAACATTGTATAAAACTTTTATTATACTTCTTTAATATAAGTAATGTGCTAATGAACTGTGGAATAAACAAAAAGCATGTATCAATGCATAAAACTCATGGAAATGGATCTGTTAGCTAGCATCTGAAGTTACTGCCAAAATGCTTTTCATCTGTTATATGTAGAGGTCTACCTAAACTGTGGGGGGACTTACCAATTTTCACAGGTTGATCATGATCTAAAGTTCTTATTCTGTGGTCGTTTCACTGTGGCCCTGCCCCTTGGCACTGATAGGCAGAGAGGACCTGCCCCTCTGTGCTGATTGGTGGAGAAGTCCTGGGAGGGGAAGAGGGATGAGGGGATGGCAGGCATCTTGTCTGCTGCCCTCCATGCCGTTCCACCAGCTGGTACCTTCCCCTCCTGGTAGCGAGGCAGCTAGGACTACTGGCTCCCAGGGGAAGCCACTATTTTATTTTTACTAAGGTTTTTTTATTTTGTTGCTGTTGATTTTTGCTGATTTCACAGAAAATCCTGGATTTCTTGGTTTCCATGAAAGCTGAGAAACTTTAAATTAAGTAGGTGCCTACTTATATGTGCAAAGCAATTCCACAGGTAATTTACTTTGCATCTTGTTTATCTAGCTCATTGCAAACAAAGTTGTATGCCTAACCACACATTATATGCTATGGGCATTTCTTGGGAAATGCAAAAATCATAGTTTGTAAAGGCTGCAGCAAGGTTATTGATGTTCTACTTAATTGTCTTTATTCATTTATACCACAGTATGGTAGGGGAGTATAAAAGGGTATTCTAGCCTGCTGACTTTGCAGGTGGCCTTGTCTCCTGAGAAGCTCTTCAGCCAATCCATCAAACAATGAATTTCTTAAGTTACACACAAGCAAACAAATAAAGCCAAACCCATTCATCCCTGGCACTTGAGGAGGAACCTTTGACTCTGGCTCCCAGCAGAGCAGCCTGGCTCTTTCTGGCAGTAGCTAAACTCAACACTTGCTTCC
>NW_017729027.1:16620112-16631877 GCF_001723915.1 Gavialis gangeticus | reverse complement strand
ACAAGCAAACAAATAAAGCCGAACCCATTCATCCCTGGCACTTGAGGAGGAACCTTTGACTCTGGCTCCCAGCAGAGCAGCCTGGCTCTTTCTGGCAGTAGCTAAACTCAACACTTGCTTCCTCTTCCTGCTTCCCCTTCTGAGAGCTTTTCTGTATCCAAATTGCTGTGCAGCTGGGCTTTCTCAACAGGGCTGCCTGCTCCCTCTTAAATGGATAGACTATTACAGGTAGTAATTTAAAAACATAACATTTCTGTATAATTCTGTCATTAATTGTCCTTGGATCACTACCTAAAGTTTTTCCAACAAGAACACATAAACTTTGACTAATGTGTCCTTGACAGCCAGTAACATGTTGGATGCAGATCAGCAACTTAACTACAGGAGAAACTGACTTTCACACATTGTACCTAGGCAGATGGTCTAGTTTTCTAGGCAAGCTATGGTTTCAGCATTATATTGTAAGTGTTGGAATCCCTGCCCCATATTGATCTGGGATTAATCCAGAGTATGGATTCCTACACTATAATATAATCCCAAGACTGTAGCTACTCAAAAAAGCCAGACACAGACCCCACTCTGACCTTCTACAATACCAACTCTGTAACAAGGACAACAGAATACCTTTTGTTGTACCTGATAGCCTCCAGCTTGAACGCTTTGAACACATCACTAATGATCTCAACCCCTTCTGGAAAACGATGACTATTTCATGGCAGCCTTGGGGAGACAAGCCTCTTCTGATTTACAGTCAACCCCTCAACTTCAAATGATGTCTCTCCAGCAACAGATTACGTAACTCCTATTCTCACCAAGGCACCAGGCCTTGCAATGGACCCAGATAACAGCCATGCCTCTTTATCGATGCAGATTGCATCACCACTAGACCAAACAACAGCTATTATAACATACAGCATTTATTCACATGCTTCTCTAACCAACATCATGTATGCAATCAACTGCTTACAGAGCCCTTCTACTATCTACATTGCCCGTTGTGAAAGAATGGACAAAGGTCTAATATCAATTCCAGAAAGACACAAAAGGTTGTCGCAGAATACTTTAACCTCCCTGGACATGCCATCAATGACCTTAGAGTAGCTGTTCTTAACAAAACTTTAAAAGCTGACTTGAATGTGAAACTAGGGAGCAATAAATCAACTACACGTATGGTCTCAACAGAGTCTCTGCATTCTTATCCCATTACTTGAAGTTGCTTTTATAGCCCCTATGTCCCTCAGTGGGTTAACTGCTTTGTTTATCCCCTTTGAACTTTTCAACTCACCTTTGCCTGTCTCAGCAGCGTTCCCACTTTTCCTCCCATTTTCCCTATTCCTTGTATTTAAATGCCCTTATTTCATTCTATTTAGTAGCCCTGTTTTCTACAAATCCATTCATAGCATCTGATGAAATAAACTGTAGCCTATGAAAGCTCATGCAACTCTGGACAAGTTAGTCTATAAGGTTCCACCCTGCCCTGCCTTCTGCCTAACTTCAGAGTAAAATGGCTTACTACCTCGCTCAACATTGTACCTAGGTAAGAAAATGCAATCTTTATTGTTTGGGTGCAAAAGACTTTTCATTGACAAAAGTACATGGATTACAAGCCATTTGATGATCTGCTCATAGCTATACATCTGTCTCTCTAACTACGGCCTATTTTTCACTAAGCAGTGCTCTGTTTCCATAGCTCAAGGAATCTGCGCAGTAGCTGGAGTGTACAGACATGTTCAGTCCAAGGCTGGCAGTGACTCAGATGTTACTGATCAGTTTAGAAATTGCATATACCCTTACAAATTACAGGTAGAAATGAAAAGCCACCCCTTCCCCTCCAACCGTCTCTAAAATAGCAGTATAAATTTCTCCAGCACCTACGTACAATCACTATCAGTCAGACTCAGGTCACCATGTTACAGATCATTTTATATGACATCCTCAAAGAGATTTGTATGCTCTGACAGTCCATTGTTTTAAGGACTTAGGAATTCTGCCGACATCCTACAGTAGACAGTGGAGTCCTGGTGTTGTTACGCGTGCCGCATGCATAGGATGACTCAAGGTTGGAGTATTCTAGAACATTTGAACTCCTAACCTTAACGATGTCATGACCCACTTCTGAAAGTTGAGTACGTGCACTGAGTTGTCTGACCAGTACCTAGATGTTTGTTTGGTACCAGGGGAACTGCGGCAGTTAGGACCATGATTTTAATGAGTTATTATGGGTTGTTGGGATAGTTTGATTTGTATGGTCCTGGCTGTGATTGACTTTGATGGGCATTGATTGAGAGAGTAATGATTGGATCTGCACATGATTGACAGGTGGCAGAGTTCGGACGTTATAAAGCCTGTTGAGTGTAGGGGCCGGCACGGCTTTTGGGGGTCATTGTTGTTGGAGTTAGAGCGCGCTGACACCTGCTCTGTCTCACGCTCTCTCCTTCTTTTGCCTGGTGTGTGCACGTGTGCAACTGATTTAGCATTGGAGTCCTTGTGTTTGTGGAACCCATCGTTTACTGACTGTGGAGCGAGTGAGAACAGTCTGCGTGGGACGGTGTTCAGGAGCAACAACAGGAGCGTCCTGAGCACTTCCCGGCCACTCAACTGCTTCTGTGTGTAACATCAGTCGGGTGAAGTACCACCTACCCCTTTTCTGAGGTGCTCAGTACCCACCTGCATGTGAGGGAGCAGCATCGAAATCCTCAGGGGTGTGAGGCTACAGAGCAGGCCTGCCCTGCCTGTCAGCTCTCGAGGGTGATAGTCAGCCACCTCGGGTGACGGACTGCTCTTGGGTTCTTTAGCTGTTCTATAGTTTAACTGTTTATAGTTCTGTATACTGCATCTGTATACTGTTGTGTTTGGGTCTGTTGGTTCTTGTCTTAATACACTCGTTAAACTTTACATTCGTGTGGGATTTTGCTTGGTATTTTCACCTCTGGTCGGGGCCGAGCAGTAGGCCAATTTCCAGAGGGATTTAACTCGTTGGTGTCCCTCAAATCTAATAGGGAGGTGGGTAAGGTATAGAGGCTTAACAGTCCTCTGTGCGTGTTTGAGATCGTGGGTGGGTGCCTGAAGTGGTCCATGGGGTTCTCTGCTTTGTTGTGGTGTGCCTGCCTGCTCTTTTCCCTGCTCTTCACTATGGACTCCATGCAGGTCTTTTCATCACACTGAAGTCACCTGAGAATAATCCTGGGCTGACAGGTCACTTGGTGTTTGTTAAGAAACAACATTATAATAGCATTTATTTCTGGCTCTCCCTTTTAACAGCAGCTCAGACTGGTTATTGCCTCCCCTTCACCACCCCCAGCTCCAGCTGTCCTCCTCACTTCCACTGAATTGCAGAAACCAGTGAATATGTTCAGTTCTGTTCAGGGGAAATATCAGGGAGGACTTAAAGAAAGAGGTACATAATACTGAAAATTAAAACGGAAATCCAATCCAGGCATTACAGTGACATCAGCTTGAGTGTCCAACGAACAAGCATTTGTGGGTGTTACAGTTTATGAAAAGATTGAATGTTTAGGAAATCCAGCTAACTTTGGAGAGGCAGTTATGACTATGTGACTTCCTACATATGGTGTGTGGGGGGGGGGGAGCTGGACCCGATGATCTCTTGAAGTCCCTTCCAACCCCTAATGTCTATGAAATCTATAAGATACTATTCATTATTATTGCTTTTCTTGCTATTCCAGAGGGATTAAATGAATGGAAGTAGGCTCCCACTTTGGAGAAGAAAAATGAAAAGGAATTTGGTGATCTTGTCCTGAACTCAAAACAACTATGAGAATAAACTGCAAAACAATCAACTCAAAATAATCAACACAAAATGCTATGGAGGCCAAGTACAGGGACAGCAAAAAGGGGAAAAAAATTACTGTCATATTTTGGATAGAACCAGAGGAATTTAAATGCCATACTTTGTCCTTTAACACACCCTGGAATATAATACACTCCCTGTTTTTGAAAGGCAGAGTGAAGGGAAAAAAAAGTTTTTTTCCAGAGCTATGGCTGCATAGAGTAGGGATAGAACGTAATCTTTAGCTGACTCAATCTCTATTTCCTTCTTAAATTTAGCTGAAACCCTGGCTGTTGCTGAAGACTGGTTTCCATGTGTGGATACATATCATTTTGAAAGGAGCTAAAGAGTCTTCAAGCCTGTGAAACAGGAGGAAAGAGACTGGAATCAGATAATAGACAGAAAAATTGCCCTAAGAAAGGTTAGCGTAATTAGTGGACCATCAAGACCCTTAAAAAGGAGAGATGATCATTAACACATTTGGAATGAAGAACAATGAGTCATTAATTCAACTGACTCCTGTAGTTACCTGAATATGCAGTAGGGAATCCAATGCAGTAGGGAATCCGAGCAGGGCACTTCTATCCTGGTCAGAAAATCTTTTTTCCACTTTTAATACAACCTAATTTTGAGGGGGAAAAGTGCATATGGTACGGTAAAAATAAAATATGGTAAAAACTAACAATTGATCCTTGCCAAAACTGATATGACTCTAACTTCAGGAAATCAGGATCCAGGTTTTATGGTTTAGGTCCTTTTATAATAAAACACAACACTGTTTTGACTACAAGCACTTTTTGTGAATAATTGTTACAACAGCTTCAAACTAAACAGGACTAAATTCTATAATCTTCTCCATGGTTCTCTCACCTGCTCTGAAGATCTCTGTTGTATATTTTATTTTAATTCTGAGCATAGGTCTCCAGCTGATGTCAGAATATTCAATAGAGGGTTGCACTGTGGATCAGAGAAAATTTTGCTCAAAGCATTCAAAAAAGCAGACACAGCTGGGGATCATTTCCTTTCCCAAATAAACATCACAACCTGATCTGATTTGCAGTTCCTGTAAAATTCTCTGTAAAAAAAAAATCATATAAAGCAATATATTAAATGAAGTATTATAAAAGCCCTGTAAATCAGAACCCTATGGGGAAAAACATGAACCAGCTAGATACTTTTGTCAAGTCTGATAATTCAGTTACTCCCCTTTTATATTTCTCATGCATCTGAAAATATTTATACATTCGTTTTCTTAGATATGCAGGTAGCAGTAGTCTATGTCAGTGTTGCTCAACTCCCAGACTGCAGATGAAATCCAGTCCCCAACATCATGTCATCTTGCCTGCAGGGCTCCTCATGGATCTGTGGGGAGTCCCATGGGCTGTGGCCCTGTGGGCTAGATCATGAGGCCCGATCCTGGTGCATAGGGACCGAGTGGGGGCAGTGTGGGGCCCTGGAGCCTGGTTCCTGATGCCCAGAGGTGGCACAGGACTGCAGAGTCTGATCTTGGCCAGACAGGAGCAGTGCTGGCTTCCAGGGCCTAATCTTGGCATGTGGAGCTGCATCTGGCCTGAGGACTGGCTCTGTGACTTTCACCTGGTAAGTAGGGCTAAACCTGTGAGCACCACCTGCCTGTACTCATCTATTGCTCAACCAGTTAAGAAGTTACAAGTATTTTTTTCTAATCTCTCTCCCTCTCTTTGTCTGAATATTTTTAAAAGTTCAAACTCCCTAGGAGAAGAGATAATGACTGCCTCTATCCAGCAATTATCACAGAACGTGAAACCATTCAAGATCTCTGGGAGGGTGTGTATTATATTAGATTGCAATGTATTATATTATAATTAACATATAATAGAATGCAATACCATAAACTAATTATTTATAAATAATGATAATAAGCCACAGCTCTTAACCTGAATACTATCTTTCTGTTATTCATTTATTTTCCATTATCAGTTTTATGCTTGGAAACTGAATAACCTGTCATTCCTGCTTAGTTTAAACCAGTGGTGCCCAATCATCTTGTCCAATGGGTCAGATCGGCAGTGTCTGGTCCATTCACGGGCCAGATCTGGCCTGTTGTGCCATTCAGAGGCCAGGGTAGGCCCCACCCAGGTGCACAGGAGAGGGCAGGGGGCAGCTCAGCCCTGAGGGGTGGAAGGGAGCTTGACCTGGCCCTGAGGGGGGAAAAGGGGGCTTTGAATCAGCCCCAAACTGGCCCCACATAGGAGGGCAGAGGGTGTGGCCCAGCCTTGATCCAGCCTCAGTGGAGGAAAGGGGAGTGGGGTGTGGTTCCCGCGTGGAGCTTGGGAATTTGTCAAGGGGGAGGGTGGCCATAGTAATGGCTGCTGCTCCCCCACCACCAAATTTCCTGTCCCATTGGTTCCTGTTGGTGATGTGGTCTTACTTGGCTTGCAAGCTGGAGGTTGAACATGCCAGCTTTAAACAGTAAATAGGAACACTGAATCATAGAAACTAGAGCAGGAAGAGACCTCAAGACACTATCAAGGCAGGCTCAGCTATACATAAACCGGTGTTTGTCTACCCTGTTTTCAAAAGCCTGGTTCCTGCCACCCAGAGGTGGCACAGGCCTGATGGAGGTTGTACATCATAGTTTCATAGTTTCTAGGGTCGGAAGGGACCTGAGCAGATCATCTAGTCCGACCCCCTGCCATGGCCATGGCAGGAAAGAGTACTGTAGGTAATCTCCCTTGGTGCTTAACTGTCTTCACAGCTAGAAAGCATTGCCTTATAGCCAACCTAAATCTCTCTTGTTACTGTGTGAGCCCGTTATCATTCATTCTAACTACAAGGGACATTGGAGAACAGTTGTGTCTCCTTCCTCTACATAATTACCTTTTACACATTTGAGTGAGTGTCCTCCCCTTGCTGCAATGTATTGCATCGTATGACACCCCTGCAACGGATGTCCCACTCTGCACTGGCTTGCCATATGGCTCTGGCTCATTGTGTCACATGCCCCATCACAACCATACTGGTGCCTGCATGGAAAGAGGAGGAGAGAAGGGGAGGCCAGAGACCAATGTGACAACCGAGGAAGAATGATGGAGGGAGTGGTGTTTGTACTGGGAGCCTGGGGCTGCAAGTTAACTCCTTGGGGGCCAGATGTAACCTGCAGGCTGCCAGTTGGAGAGCCTTGTCTCAGAGAAAGTCTGAACTCTATTGAGTGTGCAAGTATCTGAGAAAAGCTGATGTGGAAAGCAGGTGTAGTATTTCTGAACTGGTGGCCTGAATAAGAGGCATTACTAGATCCTGCAAATTGGTATATAGACTTTTTTTTGTTTCATCTATAGCTTAGCTGAGAATTCTTTTTTAATTTAGCCTCTAAGAAGTATAAATCTAGATGTTAAGCAAGCTTTCATTTAATTCCATTTTTTTGTCATCATGGCATGCACTAAAGCCATAGTTCAAACTTGGTATCGTTCTGTTTGTGTCTGCAGGTTAGGGGATGTAATGGACTATTTTCCTCATTATCCAGAAATTAAAATACTGGAAATGCAATGGCCAAACATGTCATCACTCATATCAAACCTGTGTTTGCCAGATGTAGTATCAGGCTATCTCAGAAGACACGTGGTACCTAAAAATTATTGAAATTTCTGGAGACAACAGGAAAGAAGCAAAGAGAAAAGGTACTATGAAAGAGTGGTGCATGGGTTGCCACTTTGCAGTCAGATGACAATGTACAGATCTATAAAGGCAAAAAAAAATGGGTGCAAAAAGGCAGTGGTCAGGGCTTCTCATTCATATGAGGTTATTGGGGACCATAAACAGACTTAGAGGAGAGAGAGAAGATTCCTACAGCTTCTTCCATCAAACAGGGATAAAAAAGAAAGGAGCACATAATCTCCAAGGACCTCAGTCTGAACAAAATTCAGAACCAGAGGAATTAAATTTAGTAGCACAAGGTACCTCAGCAAACACTATGGAGGACTACAAGCATCCTCATTAAAAAACTAGGTGACTGGCATTGATGCCTACACAGTCAGATGGGTTGCAGATTGGCTGAAGGGTCACACTCAGAGGGTGGTGGTGGACGGGTCATATTCGACCAGGGGAGAAGTGGACAGCAGAGTCCCCCAGGGCTTGGTCCTTGGGCCCGCGCTGTTCAATTTCTTTATCAGGAATTTGGATGATGGGGTGAAAAGCAACCTGTTTAAATTTGCTGATGATACCTAAATTTGGGGTGAGGTGAGCACGCTAGTAGGGAGGGAAAGACTGCAGCAAGACTTGGATAGGTTACAGGAGTGGGCTAACAAAAACAGGATGCGTTTCAATACTGACAAGTGCAGGGTGCTGCACTTGGGCAGTAGTAACCAGCAGCATACTTATAAGATGGGACACTCCCAGTTAGGGTGGCTAGGATCTGGAACCAACTTCCAAGGGAAGTGGTGCTGGCTCCTACCCTGGGGGTCTTTAAGAAGAGGCTTGATGCCCACCTGGCTGGAGTCATTTGAGCCGAGTTTTTCTCCTGCCCAGGCAGGGGGGTTGGACTTGAAGATCTACAAGGTCCCTTCCGATCCTACTTCTATGATTCTATGATAAGCATGACAAAGCCTACCTAGAGTCTAGAAGAGAGTAGTTGATGCCAGACTGGTGTGAATTTAAATCAATACAGTCTGTCTTTCACTAAAAGGAGGCCTGGAAGGTACCTCTGGAAGTCACCTAGTTTAACACCCTGCTCAAAGAAGGATCATCCCTATATAAACTATCTTACAAAAATGTTTGTATAACCTATTCTTAAAATTAACAACATCCCTGTCACACAACTACCAGGCACATTACCCTCAAATACCAAGAACACCCTAACACGCCACTGGTGAAGCAGGGGGACAAGAGTACTTCCAATGTCCTGCCATTGCAAGGACAAGACTGGTTGTTAAAATACATCTGAGAGATCCAAGGAAGAGGACCATGGCCCCTACAACAGTACAAGCTGCAAATAGATATCTTGTCATTCAAGACAGGGAAGTCAAAGGTGGTTGTACATGAATGCTAGCCACATTGCTCCCTTGTATGCTGTTGGCTATAGAAACTAGTGTATTTAAACTGTGCTATCCAAATGGGCTATGCTTAGGTGAACCTTTGACCACTCTTTGCTTTCACATACACATCCGTAGTTGAAAACTGAACCCTTTGAAAACTTTCCAAAGAATTTGGGCTAATATACTTTAGTGGGGACCTTCTTATAATGTACAGATTAAGGTAACTACTGCTGATGCTTTTGGGTACTCAGACAATGGCAATAGTGGTGGATAAGCAGCTGAAGAACCCGGACCAACAGCTGCTATGGTATTTTGGCAGCAAGTAATGGTAAATCTTCTACAGATGCAGCATATACTGGAAAAAACATGGACTTCTACTCAATCACTTGTAAGAAGCTGGCTTTCCATTGTCCTTGTTTTAACCTTTCCAAGCAATAGAATTACTTCAGTTTTTAGAGAGAGCAATGTAATTATTAGATTAACTCTGAATGTCTGTTTGTCATCTCACATTACAATAGTAATATTTAAAAGGCATTTCTGGATTGAATGTACCAAGCGTTAGCAGAAAACCATAGTAGAATCTAATAAAATGTGAATTTTGTAAACAGAAATCTCCCTCTTCCCTGACAAAATTGAACTTTGGCAAAATTTCACCTGAAGAATAAAACACACTCCCATTTGGATTTGATCTTTAATGGAATTACAGGAAGAACATCTCCTTTCCCCTATTCTGAATGTCAAAGATGTGATAACAAATAATAAAAATAGGCTTCAGAGTGTGCTTTCTGATGAAATGGTCATAGTCTGGCAGCATGGTGGTCACTGAGTGTGTTTCCAGCTGGGAAAAAACCTTGGCTAATGTTTGGCAGTTCTCTCCCTCTGGTTCCCCACATGGGGCTTTGATGTTGTTCATGGAAAGAGAGGGACTCCGTCTCATTTGAAGACATTAAAATAAAAAAAATGGGCGAGGGTTCATAAAATTATTCATCTACCTCAAACAGATCAGGGTGACATGAAAGTTTAATGCATGCAGCTGATGTTTGCTAAACCTCAAAAGGATGAATTCCATGACCCACAGGCTTTCGGGTTCCAGCACACATTCAGGACCAGCGCAAGGTCATCACTGACATTAAGCAGCTGGGCTTGTTGTTTTGAAAGTTTGTGGTCTGGGACACTAAGATAAACAGCAATTTAGCAGAGTTCTGCTAAAAAATAAATAGGATACATTTTATCCCCAGCTCTTGAACAATTAGGAAAATGCATATTTGTGCACTCAGTTGCTAGAATTTAATAAATTAAAACTTCCAGAAGACCTTGATTTTTGGGAGTTTTGTTTTAATTGAGGCAAGGAGAAGAATAATATTTGAATGAGTTGTGCTAACTGTTCCATGATTTTGATAATCAGAGAATATCAATTATTGGGTTTTCACTTGATTCCTTTGTCCAGTGGCTTTCTTTAGGGCCAGCTATACTTAGGAGGTTTCAAGTAACTTGGATTGTAAATTCAAAGGCAGTTCTCTAAATTAGAATTAAAGGTGGCAGCATGCTGAAATGTGTAAAAGTCACATATAGACATTTTTTATACAATAATTTCAATTAAAGGCCTCCAGGCACAGGAATCTCAGCAAAGGCAAGGGAAGATATGCCCTTAAGTGATAATTATGGTTCTACTGGAACCGTAATGAGATAGCCTAGGAAAACAGATTTGGTACCAGATTAGAACTGGTCTTAAATCTGATTTTGGACAGGTCAGTCCAAAACATGCCTTCTTTATGAACATCTCAAACCAATCTGAGAGGAGAATATGTAATCTGCAAAACAAGTGCTTTAAACACAGTTTATATAAAGCTATGCCAAAAAACTGAGTAACAAAGCTGAATAAATTTCCCAAAGTATATGGGTTTCACTATCAGACTTCATTATACAAAACTTATTAAACAATTCCCTTGGCAATTTTACCATGTATTACTGATTTTCTTAATCTGCTTTGTTTACTTTATTTTCCAGGAACCCAAACACCAGATAGCAGCCCTGAAATGGAAGTTTTGTAACATTTTACTACAGGCAATCAATCCAAAAAAATGTTTTTTTTTCTTTAAAATTAGAAGCTTCATTTGGTCTTTTTGAATATGGAGAAAGGCTTTTTTGCAGAAAAGTCTCTATGAATTCTTCCCCAGCATCCACAACATTAGACTGTTTTCTTTTCTTTTCACAAAAACCTCCAGATCCTTATCTATTGTAAAGCAGCACAGTTCTGTTGACCTCAATACAGCTATTCAGAGTTAAATTACCTGCAGATTTGGTCCACATTATTATATTTTTAAGTTGGCTTTTTAATGTTAGCATACTTTTTTTATCTCCTCCCTCCTCCATGGTGCCAAATCAGCTAAGGTGTAAGATATGGAAAAAACACTAATGATTTTTTTCAGTATGCCTGGTTTTTATTTTAAATCCTTGGCTCTACAGCGGCTTATACATGCTCTTCGCTTCACAGAGGGTGGATCTACATGTGCCGTTAGGGGACAGCAATAAGCTGCTCCATTTATTGCTCTACAGTTTATTGCTCTACAGTTTATTGCCCAGGAAGCTCCTGGCCACGTGTCTGCATGTGCACCCAGACTGCAGCACGTTGAGCCAGGTCACAGCAGCCCTGGCTGGCAGAGGGCCCAGTGTGTCAGCCTGCCAGCCTGGGACTGCTTTGACTGGGTTTAATGTGCTGCAGAGGGTCTGGCTGGGGCACAAGGGTGCTTCATTGCAGGACTAGCTGGCTGGCAGCTCTGGCACTGAAGCACCCTCATGCCCTAGCCAGCTGGTCAGCACCTACATGTGCGCTGCTGTACATGAAAAACTCTACAGCTGGGAAATACTTACATTTACAAGTACTACCCTGCTATGGAGTTTATTAGTTTTGTGTCCTGGAATAGGGGAATGTGTAGAAGCTGAGATGCTTACTGCACAGTTAATTA
>NW_017729027.1:16609565-16615112 GCF_001723915.1 Gavialis gangeticus | reverse complement strand
ACATGTGCTGCTGTACATGAAAAACTCTACAGCTGGGAAATACTTACATTTACAAGTACTACCCTGCTATGGAGTTTATTAGTTTTGTGTCCTGGAATAGGGGAATGTGTAGAAGCTGAGATGCTTACTGCACAGTTAATTAGTCAACTGTGCAGTAAACGTCTCATGTAGATGCACCCAGAGAGTAGTCAGTAGAACTCCTCACAGTGCATAAAACTAAGATTGGGCCTGAGTGAAATATCTCTTCAGACAAATCCCCGGGAGGGGAAGTATTTGCAGCCTCTCTGTCTGTGGTCACAGCTGTAAGTCAGCTTACACACTTTTGCTTGTAATATTTAATGAGTGCTCCTATGTGCCTCTCACTCTTTGTAGTTTCAGCTCTAATCTAGAATTATAAAAGTTCTTAGTGACAGTGTTTTAAATATTACATTAGTGATATAATGACCTAAACCAAACAATGATTTACAAGCCAACACTAAATGAAACCTTAATTTAGAATGGGACTCCAGGATGAAGATTTTCAGTTAGCCAATTTTTTTAAATGGGTTGTATAAGGTATTTGAAGTGTTTATTTTCCCCCAAAACTGCTCTAGCTAGTCTTAGACAAGTAAGAGAAATATTTATAATAAAAGCTGCACATTTTTAATTAAACAAGAGTGGAGTGAAGGTCAAGCAACAATTCAATATCAAGGTAGAAATGGATCTAGCTGAGAGTATGGATGATAAATCTCAGATCTTGTCTATACCAGGCTCCCTTCTGGTCACAGACAACACCTGCCATATCCAAACCACTAGAGTGCTTGTGCACGTATACACCATTTGACGGGTGGCAAAAAAATCTTTCTTTACTTGGCACAGGTGGAATAACCTGGCCAGCAGAGTGGCAAGTCCTGCTATTACACGAGTGGAGTGTACACACAATTAAAGTTTTGCCAGCAGAGCAGGAGTTCCCCTCTAACACCTAGCACATACGGATTAAAGGCACTGTAGTGGAGTCCAGTACTGTCTTCATGGTAAAGTTCTGTAATTCAAGCTGTAAATGTCACAGTGTTTGGTTGAGGGAACCCAGGTTTATAGCAGAAGCAAGGTGTTAGTCTTTACATCAAAAATAGGTGTGGTTTAGTATAAATTGGAAAAGATCTGTACCTTGTTTGAGGTGGCTGAGGAGAGCCTGAAGATATTAGCAACTTTACTACTACTGTAGTAGAAGTCCTGATTACAGGTAGAAGATTGATAAAAATTCCAATGAAGTGTGTAAAGATATGTCTGTGTCTTGAGTGGTGTTAATGATTTAGATATATATAGACATGTCTATACTGCAAGGTTCCTGAGACAGGCAGCTATACTCATCATGCTGCTGTGTTCTCTAATGTCTGAATTGGAAGCATCATAATAGCTTTCTTGTGGTGCTGCAGTTCGATGGATACAATTGAAAAGCACTTCAGTGACAGGCAGTGCTAAATAGCTTGCCACAGCATCACGCAAGTACAGGTACCCTGCTTTTTGTGTGGGAGTGAGTTTGAGTGTGATGGAGTCTTGAAGATTAAGGTTAAAATGGGTCCAGGCCTTGATCCAAAGCTCAGTTTCTAAGGGCCCTTCTATACATTTAAATTAACGCTGGATACAAACCATTTATAGCATTGTTACACATTTTCAAGCGCCAACTTTATAGCTAGTTAGTAATTTTTATAGTTGGACAGTCATTTTTATTGTGTGATAATTACCATGCATGTGTGGATGGTCTGAATTTATTGTGCAATTAATCAGTTAATTGTGTAATATATGTAATGTGTAGTAGAAGGGGCCTAAAGAAATCTAGATCTCCCTTTAGAACGTTGTGATCCACAGCCCAGTCTACTGACTGCAACAGTCTTTGGAACTGGCCCTAGGCACACAGGAGTCCACATTTTTAACACTAATCAAGAATAATGTGTACCTCTACACACACTGCCCTCCTGGATGCTTCCTACATCCATGTGAATAGATTTTAAAATGCCATACAAACAGGTCTGAAATTAGTTATAAACTCTTTGATCTTTATAATTTGTCTTTTGAAAAGTAATATTTTCAGATGTTTGCCAGCATTGTTTAATTTCAGATATGTAATATAGGAGGGAAATGTCTATTTTTGTTGCTGGTTTTCTTTGTGTAAAATAAATTAAAGTAATTTAAACTGAAAATACATGTCTCTAGTAAAGAAAAATAATTTCCAGCATTATTATTATGGCTTTGCCTGTGAGATATAAGAGCTCTGTGTTATGAAATTTCCTCTCAAATATAAATGAGGCAGGATCAAGTCACCTTTTCTTTGAATAGGCTAGACTGAGTTAAGAAGTTCAATCTCTTTCGTTGTAAACCATGTTTTCCAGATCTTGAATCATTCTTGTTGTTCTTTTCTCAGTTCTTTCCAATTTAGAAGAATTCTTTTTGAAGTTTGATCACCAGAACTGGGCACCATACCTCTGTAAACATAGGTAATACTGCCTTTCCACTCTTACTTGCTATTCTTTTGTTCTAACTAAGGATCATGTTAGCCATCTACAGCATTACATCTATAGCAGTGCACTGCCAAACTCTTATTCAGTCAGAAGTTTTCTGACATATGGTCAAGGCCCTGGATCATGTTAAGTCTTTGGAAAGACATGGGAGAGAAAAATACTGGAATTGGAGTTACTTGCATTTGGTTTCTGAAGCATCCCAAGACTGTTCTGGATGGAAGATGTAGATGAATTTAAAACTAGGCTATTTGGAAATGGTGTTGTGTTTATGGCAGTTATGATGGGTTCACACATATCTCCTATAAGGATCCTACATGGCATTACATGCAATTCAATAGTCCTCAGCTTATGAATAAAATAAGCTTATATTGGCGCAAGTGTATCCAAAGATGGTACAGTATTTAGTCAGTGAATGTAAACCTTATAGTTATTTTACTCAGACCTTGAAAGTCTGACTCTCCACCCACAGAGACTGAATGCATCATTGTACTTGAGGAAACAGCTGCAGATGAGACACTCACATACTGTTATTGGACAACTGGCATTTGTAAAGGAAATATGGTAGCATGTTTTATGTTTAGGTCAACATCTCCAATTGCATGGCCCTTGTGGAGTATCATTGCCAACTTCCTGTACAATGGGGCAAAGAAACATTTAAAATGGAACTAGTAACAATGGCCAAATACAGACATTATACTTTTACTGGTATACGTGATTGGAAACTGGTCCATACCCATAACAGAACAGAAATTTGGCACGCAAAATCGGTCTATACTCATAACAAAACAAAAGTTTGGCAAACAGACTGATTTAAAAATGGTGGAATCTGGTCTAAGATTTGCCTTGCTCCCTTCCCCCCATTGGGGCAAATCTGTGTTCTGTTCACTACTGATCTACTACTACGCCACTTACAGAAAACTGCCTAACTTAAGTCTATTTCACGCTGGGGTTTTTGAATGTGTGAACCTAGCCAATATGTCTATAAACACTTGGCACTTTCCCAGTGCCTTCCATCAAAGAATCTTCAAAATGTTTTGTCAATATTAATACAGAAAGTTCACAACATCTGTTTTGTAGGTGAGGTTTGTTTTCATCATTTTTATAGATAAGGAAGAGTAGCCTGCAGGAAGTCAATGGAAGAACCAGGAATCTGTTGAAACTGCCTTTAGCTACTAGACCATTGTACTCTTTCAAGGAAAAGCTTTATTTTTAGAAGTTTGTATTATATAGTAGCAGACCTTTATTTCAAAATACAGGCAAAAATAGCAAGTGATGAGACACCTGGCATTGTCTGAAGTTACATTTCTAAAATCTGGCTTTGCAAGTGACTTCCAGTGGCCTCAAGGTAAAGTTCCAGGCAATACAGCATACTAGAATGAGCTGAGAAAAGAAGCAGGGTGGAAGAAGTCTTATGGGTGATATATTTTAGTGGAACAACTGTATGGTTGAGATAGAGAGACAAGTTTTCAGGTATCACAGTGTACCCTTCTTTCTGTCTCTGGGAAAGAAGCAGACATTACAGAGCTACGTAGTAGATAGAACAAAAGCTTGTGTAAAAATTAATATGTAAATAAAAACACGATATAAGAGAAATTATCAGGTAGCCAACAAACAAGAGAGATGCAGTAAAACTTGATAATGGAAGAACAAGATAGTTCAGGATGGTTGTTATCACCTATGACATGCAGAGATTAGCAAGTAGTAGATAGACTATAATGACCCATGAAGTCATTGTCTGTGATACTTAGTGTCCAATGGGTTAACACATTTTTGTTTCTAGACTCCTCTTTTTAAGGTGCTTGGTAAATTTGCTTTGAGAATGAGAAATGTGAGGTCAGACTGGGAATGATTTAATGTCATATTAATGTATTCCATTTTTTAGTCTATGGCAAGAGTAAAGGAGGAATATAGAGACACAGAAATGGACAGATGATCTTTCAAATACTTATTCTAGTTTTGGTTTGATTCTATGGACTAGGCTCTGGTCTGCTTTTTAATTACTTGCCTGCTACTTGAGTGAATAGTACCTTATTTCTGATATTGATATCTTCTTTGGTAATCCTTTGTAGTTGAGGATGACTGTCTTTCATGATTGTCTTAGCGGTGGGTCTGAATATGACTGATGAGCAGGGACCCTGGTTTTCTCTGATTAAAAAAAATCCCCAATTTTTGGATTAAAAAGGAACCCAAAATCCACATTTTTCCATGATTAAAATGAAACACTACTATCTATATCTATATCTATATCTATATCTATATATATATTGGTGGTCTTTCATTTTAATCATGGAAAAATGTGGATTTTGTGTTACCTTTTTAATCTGAAAATTGGGGATTTTTTTTGTCATAGAAAACCAGGATCTCTGCTGATGAGACTGATCTGGAATTGACAGACTTTGCTGCAACTCGGGCATGTGTTTCCGTGCAGGGTAGATGGTTCTGGATTCTTGATTCGGTCTATGACACGCTGTTTCTGCTGCTTCCATTTTTCTGTCTCCTGTTGTCATCATATGGTTTCAGCAGACTCTTCCTCCATTTTGAGCAGTCCTGGGTGATAGTCTCCCATGAGTTGATGTTAATGCCTTTTTTCAAGTTGGTCTTGAAAAGCTTTCTCTGCCCTCCCCTTGAGTATATGCCTTGACTGAGCTAGGAGTCTAGAGTTAGATATCTGGATGACATACATGACTGGCGTAGTGAAGTTGATGTTGGATGATCATTACCTTGATGCTTGTGGTGTTTGCTTGTGAGAGAATGCTAATGTTCATGCATCTATCCTCCCACTGGATTTGAAGAATCTTCCGCTGGCAGTGTTGACGGTACTCCTCCAGGGATTTGAGGTGCCTCCTGTACGTTGTCCACATCTCAGCTTAATATAGTAAGGTGGGGATCACAACTGCTTGATAAACCATGAGCTTGGTTGTCCAAAGTCTGCACTTGAACATTTGATGTTGGATTTCTTTGTTAATGTCAGGCTTTTGCGAGAAATGCCTTCCAAGGTATGGGAAATATACTTATTTCCCCATTTACTGTGGGGTAAGGCATGTGCATA
>NW_017729027.1:16602133-16604565 GCF_001723915.1 Gavialis gangeticus | reverse complement strand
GTCCAAAGTCTGCACTTGAACATTTGATGTTGGATTTCTTTGTTAATGTCAGGCTTTTGCGAGAAATGCCTTCCAAGGTATGGGAAATATACTTATTTCCCCATTTACTGTGGGGTAAGGCATGTGCATAGGAAGTTACCATGCAATATCTGTCACACTGAAGAGTCACCCCACAGATTAATGCTCAATAGGGGAAATTCTCCAGAGTCTCACTGTGAATCTGAATGATGACAGGTAGGGACTGCTCATTAAGAACTTGTTGATGGAGGACCATAGTCTTCTGAATGTTAAGTGTTAGTCCCATTTTCTTGTATGCATTGGTCAAGACGCTGATGATTGCCTGAAAGTCTGCTTCTGAGTGGGCATACACAACATCATCATCAGTGTACCTGAGCTTGACAAAAGAAAAAAATGGTATCAGTCACCAAGGGAATGGGGGCTGCATCAGGGCAAAGTCTTTGCTTCTTACTCAAAGAAAGTAGAGGCCAGACAGCAACAGATTCAGGATTAATTCTTCAGGGTCTTGCACCTTGTTTTCAACTGTGTGAAAGGACTGCAAATTGGGTGTGAAACAGTATTGGGAAAACTGGAGTTTGACATTCAATTAGCAGTCAGAGGACAAAGCTGTAAATCGTTACATAGGGTGCGAGGCAGTAGAGAATCACACCTACAATTTTTGCTTAAGGCTGAAAAATGTAATCTATCACTGACCTGGTATAACTAGCTACATGCTTCACAAACCTTGCAATACTATATAAAATGTGCATGTAGATAGCTTTTGACTACATATTTCATGGTACGGGACAAAACTAAGTTATCATGAAGTAGCTGGGGTATAAATGTACAATGCATCAGCTACTCTGTGGCAGTTGCCCATACAGATGCCCTTACCTTGTGGTAAATATGAGTGGCATTCCCTGTTTACTATGGGGTAAGGCATGCACATGGGAAGTCACCATGCAACGTCTGTCACATTGAAGACTCACTCCAAAGTTTAACTCAGTGATTCTCAATCAAAGTGCCTTGAGTCTAAAACTGTTGAGGACTAGCAGTTCAACCTGTTTGGGTACCCCTAAATTTTGTGTGCTTATACTTACTGTGAATCAATATGTCAAGAGGGTTGTTCCCTCTGAATATATTTGAATACATGTTTTATAGTTTGGTAGGGGAATTACAATATTCAGCTACTTGGACCCTGAAAATGGCAACACATCTTTGGCTTCTGTTATAGCAGACAAAACATCACCTTCACACTGAAATTGTTTCGCAGAAATATAGTATGTAGTATTTTCCATCTTCTTTCCTAAATTTGAAAACTACTAGAGGTGATCAGATTGTTTCCAGATGACTGGGGAAAAAGGCTGATTTACTGCTCTGCTCCTACATGAGCCAAGAGGGTGAGGTGCATGTATGGATCAGCCTGAATTTTAGTAATTGTTATTTATTCCTGTATGGCTCTTCCTTTGGTTGTTTGATTTTTTTAAAGTACACCTATCATAAAAATAGTTACTGGGAATTACAGTAGTTTCTTCATAACAGATATTGTAACAATGTTAATTTCTCATTTATTTGAATTGATTTGGAAATGAAAGCCATCACATAAGTCAGTTGTCCAATCTGATAATAAATCACTGGGGAATATATTTTAGGGAATAGTTCTGCATTGGCGGACATTTGGACTAGATGATCTAAGTATTTTTTCCATCTCTAATATTTAGTTGTCTGTGATTGATTGGCCTGGTAATATAAATTCAAGACTATGAATATGTTTTTTATGACATATTATGAAGACAATGACAAAATAAGTCCAGTGCAAGTATGGTATATACTTTTACAGTGTCTGGAAATTAAAAAGATGTTGATCCAAAGTTACAGTAAGGTTTAAAGGATAACACCTTAAAAGAAGTTCTCTCTTTTCCGCTCCCTCCTCATATATTCAGCTAATTATTTTATCAAAGGGAAAAATGTTTTCCCCATCAATTCAAACCAGGAAATATAAATAAAATTACGGTGTCCAGACAATGGAAATACAATATCATTGCTAATCTACATAGACCATATTGTAGAGCTGGGGGCCATATTCAGGCTAGGGTCTAGAGCCCATAAAGGATTTAGGCAGAATTTCAATCCTAAGTGATGGAATCCTGAAAACCCCTACTCAGCTGCTGCTTCATCCTGCCGTCTTTCTTTTCAAATTTAAAGTTCCCTGAGCACTGAGAGTTGTGTCCCTGCATATGCCCAAGAACTGCCCTAGTATGAGAAGCTTGACATATCACTCATAGAATCACAGGAATGGAAAGGATCTGGAAGATCTGGAAAGGATCGTTTCATCCAGGCCTCCACAACAAATTATATCATATGCAGCTATAACAACTTCCCCGTCCTGCACCCTGAGCAGAGTGTAAACCCTGAATCTTCAGCACTGGAATATA
>NW_017729027.1:16598140-16602122 GCF_001723915.1 Gavialis gangeticus | reverse complement strand
AGCAGAGTGTAAACCCTGAATCTTCAGCACTGGAATATACATTCCTACCACTTTGAAGTCAAGAGCAACATGAGAGAGAAAGTACTTAAGACTTCTGAGATTCAGAAACTAGATACTTCTTCAGCCTAAATTCTACATGGGGTCTGATCTGTGTTTCTAGAGCATACCTAATACAAACTCAGAGAATCAGATTCTCATGAAATGCAGCTGTGACCACTTTTTTAAAGGAAGTGGACAGTAGTAGCTTGAGAACATTCAAACTCACATTTTCCAAGCTACCTGAAAAGTACCATAATTACCAGGTTATAAGAACTCACAAGCGGGGACTCTCTTCGTCCTTCCTGTTAAAGCTATCCAACTGGACCAGATAATAGAGAGCGAAAAAGAAGGACTGTGATGGTGTTACCTAGCGTTTATGACATTCATCTGAGGATGGAAACTTCTGGATTAGGCCCCAAGAACTGTTTATGCACTTTATCAATGCATAAAAAGAGAAGCAGGCTTAGGAGGAGGGACTGCAATTCCAGGCTTTCTCCCTGTATACTCTTTGCTTAATGTTACTTGCTTTCTCTCTCAGCAATCACTCTTGCATTCCTTTCTGTGCAACTTCAGCAGGAAGAGTGAAGAATATCCTTCCGCCCATCGTAACTTACAGTATAATGGATGGGACATTCCCAGAAGATGGAAGGTGGGGCATGAACCCTCTAAACTGAGGAGAGAATTAAATCTATAAGTTTAACCTATAACAAGAGCCTAATATATAAAGTGGGGCAGTACCACCACCCCTACTTAGTTCTTTGAAAAAACAATCATCAGTGCTTATCATCAGGAAAGGACTGTGTTTCCAAATGAACAGAGCTGCATACACTCAGAGTAGGATGGAATTTCAGGCATGTTGCAGTACCTAACTTTTTAGATGCTTAAGTCTTTTTTTTTTACTGCATTTAGCCCTATGTCTAAATCAGGATAAAATATTTTATAGTGGCAATAATAGTTATTTACTGTAAAATAACTACTTCCTCAGACAGCCAGTATTCAGTTTGGATGTTCTCTGCTTTTGTTAATGCTTGTCTTTGGTGTCATTTAGAAAGATGCAGAAGTCTGGTTGTGCAGAAGCATAGGAAGAATAATCTATTAAAATCTCTAAAACTACTAAATGAAAATACAGAATGAGCATAATAAGTTCATCTGGATGTTAAATAATGTAGTCAAAGGATAAGTTCTGGTGCTAATGAAGTCACGGGCAGAACTTCAGATCAAAGCCCAAAGAAACCATCAAGATTTATATAACAGGGCACAAGGAAAGAATCTCTCATTTTGGCATTTTATATGTAGGCAAAAATAAGTAGATTAACTACATGAAAAGTATTTTCCTCACCTTCACCCCCACACTTTCCATCATCTATCAAGTGCCCACATCCCTTGGAGACTTAAAAAATATTTAAAAATTGGCTGCATGTCCACCAGTGTCTAGTTATGTAGTTGTCGTAGTTGTAAGTGTTGGCCAAATGTTGTTCTTGGACTACCAGTATGCAACAGACTTTTTATGCAGTTGTTACTTTCCATTAGGCTACTTTCCTTTCTGGTAAGTGCAGAACTGTAATTTAGATGCTTTTGTTAATTTGATTTCTATTAAAAGACCACACAAAGCTCATTGCCACAATGACCATCATGCAATTCACCATGTTTGCTAGTGAAGCATGCCAAAGAGAGCATATACTACCCTAATGGATATGTTATAAGAAGATACACTGAATATCAATTTTACAGAAGATCCACTGATGGAAAAAGATGCACTTTTATTCTGCAAGACTTGTGGGAGTGTTTTTGGAAGAAGAGAAAGCTTGCCTATATATTGATATATTTTATGGCCAGTAGAGACCATTATGATCACCTTGTAGGCTCTCTGAGTAGCACAGATAACTTCATTCAGTGATTTCTGCATAAAGCCCAAAACATGTGGTTGAACTATAATATGCCTTTTAGTTCCAGTCTTAAAGATCATGAGGTCTTAACTTTATCCATTAAAATGCCTACACTGATTCTTTTCTAGGTCTTTATTTTGAAAATGAGAGATTCCATGGAAAAAAAGGTCTAATAGCATATATCTTTTGTAGCTTGTGTGTTTCTTCAAGACGAGAAGATTTAATCGGTGACTCAATGGAAAAGTAGTTAGAGAGGACTCTTAGTTTAGTTCAGAGGTTTTTAATTGTTCCTTATGTAGCAGGAGGAATGGGAACACTTTGTTGTAGGATATTTTTCAGACTAACTACTTAGTGGGAATCAAAGCTTTGAAGGATCAAAAAGGTAGTTTCAGCTTCACTCATGTTTTGTTTAGTTCTGTACTTGAAGCAGTTCCATCTGGTTTACAGATCTTGAGTGACCTGTTCCAATGGAAAATTTTCCCCCCTTGCACTAAATCTGGGCAGCGTTCTTCAACTTTATGTTAAATGGTTAACATCCATGGCATCACTTGTCATTCACTGTCAAAGTGCTGTTATTAAGGCAAAGGCAAATCAAGGAAACGTGATTATGTTTCGTATCCCTCTGTTTTTATTATGCTATTGTTACAAAACAGCTACACATGAAAAAGACTAGGGTGACCTAAACATGACCAGACATTCCAGCTAATTTTGAACACATTCAGTGATGTGCATTTGAAGAAACTAGGCTATTTGGAGTACAGCCATTTTCTGAAGTGTCAACTACTTCTGGTATGTTTCTTTAGTGGTAGGGGTGGCAGGAAAAAAATGACTGCACCTTCTACCTCCTGAACCTAGCACCAACTCTCTACCCATCATGACTTAATTAGCTAACCCATGTGCCCTATGAACTTGAGGTTTCTTGGTCTGATTATCTTGAGTATCATTCAGGTTTTGATGTGTATTCCAGAAATTATCTGCTTGATATTTAAAAGAATGGGACGTGCAACAGGAGGCCAGCCTCACTAGATAGCAGCCTCTTCAGTGAGGCAAAACTCAAAAAGGAGTCCTATAAAAAAGTAGAAACTTGTTCAAAGTACTAGGGGAGAGTATAAGAGTATCCCATAGGCATTTAGGGAAAAAATTGGAAAGGCCAAGGCATGATTTGAGATGCAACTGGCAAATGACATTTAAAAGTATGTCAAGTATATCAAGAGGAAAAGGAAGACTAAAGAAACCACACATGAATGACGCATGCCCCCAGAGGCTGGGGTGGCATGGTGACTGCCCACAGGTGGTGGCGGTGGTGGTGGTGGCAGGGGCATGGTGGCGGCAAGTGGGGAGATCCAGCAGGCAGCCATGGCAGTGTCGGCGGTGGTGTTGGGCTGAGTGGGGAGCTCCTGCAGGGGACCACAGCAGTGGTGGTGGTGGTGGTGGGGGAGATGGCAAGAGGCGACTGCCTGCACACGTTGCTCGCAGGTTCAGCAGCGCACCGCCAATCTCCCTATGCATCGCCAATGAAACCACAGGTCCCGTACAGAATGCAGAAGTCAATCTAGTTACAAATGATGCAGAGAGGGCTAAAGCATTCAATACCTTTTCTATTTCAGCCTCCACAGATAGCAGAAGCTATCAGATGATGAGTGCAGTTGGAAGCAAGTATGGGGAAGGAGCCAAACAACAGCCTAAAATAATAGCAGAAAAAGTTAGGGATTACTTACAGAATCTAGATGCTTTCAAGTCAGCAGGGCCAGATGGGATGCCCCTTATGGTTCTGAAAAAAATGGTTGAGGTAATTTAGGATTATTACTTATGTTCTTTGAGAACTTGTGGAGGTTGGGTGAAATCCTGGATGATTGGAAAAGGGCAAAATATAGTACCCATCTTGAAGAAAGAGAAGAAAACCTGGGAAATTACAGACCTGAATTTGATACCTGGAAAGATCATGGAGTAGGTCCTTATGGAATCTATTGTAAAGCACCTGGAGGAGAACAAGGAACAGTCAGCATGGATTGACCAAGACTAAATCATGCCTGAACAACCTGATTCCTTCTATGATA
>NW_017729027.1:16596417-16598129 GCF_001723915.1 Gavialis gangeticus | reverse complement strand
ATTAAGAAGTCTGGAAAAAGAAATACTAAGATGATACAAAGTGGGGGGGCGAGAATAGTGGATTTGACTTACCTTGACTTTACCAAGGCTTTTGACATTGTCTCCTATGACAGTCTCATTAACAACCTGAGGAAAAACAGACTAGATTAAAGTATTAGAAGGTAGATATGTAACTGTTCGAACACCATGCTTAACTATTAGTCATACCTAACTAAATGTCTGTTTGGGTCCCCTATTGTTCAATGTCTTCATTAGTGAAGATGATGGGATTTGGTGCATGCCTAGCAAATTTGTGGATGACACCAAGTTGGGTGGAGTTGTAGATACTCTGGAGGGCAGGGCTAGGATTCAAAGTGATTTGGATAGCCTGGAAAAATGGTCTACAGTTAATTGGGTGAGATTCAACAGAGAAAAGTGCAAAGTCCTGCACTTAGGATGGAATAATTGTATGCACAAATACAGACTGGGAATGACTGGCTAGGCTGAAGTACTGCAGAGAAGGTCCTAGAGGTTACAGTGGACTACAAACTGGATACAATCCCAGGCAACTATTGGCCCAACATGCTCTTGAAAATTTCCAGAGATGGATTCTACAACTTCTCTAGGTGGCCTGTTCCAATGCTTGATGACCCTCATAGTCAGAAAGTTCCTCCTAATCTCCAACCTAAATTTCCCATGCTACAGTTTGAGACCATTGGGTATTTATGCACATGTTTTGGAAGGCATGGGGGGGTGCTTTAATTAGCGCAGCTCCAAGAGTGGATGAAGATTAACAAAGAGAAGAGAACCCCACATTTGGATATCAGTAGAAAATACAAGGTGGCATAGAATTGCCATTTGCTTGGGACCCATGCGGAAGAGAACATGGCAGGCAATCAAGACACTGAGAGCCCCCAAAGAGGGAAATAAATATATCTATGTTAGTTATCTAAGAGAGGACATAATAACTGTGCAGAAGAGTTATTTTTGTTGAACCACAGACACGATATCTTCTTCAAGAAATAAAGGAAATTAACCAGTTCATATTAAAGCAAGAGACTGTGATTTATTTTTGCAGGTGTAGCTTAACTCTCATGCACCCTAAATGAAAATCTGTAGTCATTGCTAATTTTACAGTGTATAATATTAAAAAAAAAATCTCATTTCTTTAAACAGTCATTGTAATAATGTGCTAGCAATGATTATGCTCAGATTTCAAAGCATAGGGCCACTACTTTTTTTTTGTTGCTGGAGGAATGTGAGTTTTCAGGAGTATAGTATGCTTTTTTTTACATTGACATATGTTTAACAAAATCTCACCTTGTCTCATAACTTCTCCAACATTATCCCTTTTTAATCTATGTATATTTTACTCTGATTGTTGTAAGGTGTCCTTGAAATGGTATCAAAGACATTTTCTTTTATCATAGTGAAGATTAAGCTTGCTTCTCCTCTTTTTCCAGATCAAAGTCTATTTCTCTGGGGTAATTAGTCTATCCAAATTCTTTCCTTGCTATGTCATACATGGACATTTCTTTGCTGTGAAAATTGCCTGATGGATCCAAATAATGCTTGGGTGAGGGGGAGATTGTTTATTAACTAACAAAAAGCCAATATCCCTACTGAACTTAGCCTTTTGTGTAGATCAGCGTTTCTAAAAAGTTGATATATATTATTTGATGATTGCAGTACTTTGGAAGAGTGGGCTAGTGAAAGTTATTTTTGATTTCTAA
>NW_017729027.1:16588137-16591417 GCF_001723915.1 Gavialis gangeticus | reverse complement strand
TAGCCTTTTGTGTAGATCAGCGTTTCTAAAAAGTTGATATATATTATTTGACGATTGCAGTACTTTGGAAGAGTGGGCTAGTGAAAGTTATTTTTGATTTCTACACAAGTTTAGAAAAATTGTAACATATATGAAAATACTGGCAAAATAATATCTTTCAATTCAAGATTTTCAGGAACAAGTGATTGTTACGAGATGCAAGCCTTAGACTTGCAAGTATAATTGAATTGTGAACTGAAGTGGCTTGTGAAGTGTAGTACCTGTAACTGCCCCAAAAGTTGCTTAGAAAATAGAAAATATTTTAATCATTTGTCACATTTTTTCATGTTGAAATTTCTTTTTTATATTTTATTACAAGTTTTTTTTCTAGCCAGTAGAAGGATTGGGGTTATGAAGGTAACTACTCAATTAGATCAGTATTCAAAACACAAAAAATTAAATGGTTAGAGTGTATTAAATGTTGCACACTATACCATATTTTCTCACATACCACACACTTCAAAATAACACATGCATCTTGTTTTTGGGAAGGCAGAATGACGGAAAAAAGATTTTTTTTTCAGACATAAGGATGCATAGGCCACAGATAAAGCCTAATCTTCAGCTCATTTACCTTCCTTTCCTGATTGGGCAAAAAAAGGCTATTATTTTAATCCTTTCACAGCTGAACTAAGCAGCTGTTGGCTGCTGAGCCAAAAGCTGAAACTGTAGCTGCTTCAGGAAGTTGAACTCCATGGGCAGGTCCAGGATTTTGAAAAGAGCTAAAAACAGTTACAGGGATATGATAAAGAAGAAGAGAGACCAGGAGCTGCTAACAGAAAGAAATATTGCTGAAGAAGGGATAGTAGCTTGATTAGTTGAATATCAAGACCATTAAAAAGGAAAGAGGATCATTAACACCTGGTGGAATAAAAAGCAGTTAGGAGGAATCAGGTAGATTATAATGCCATGAAGTCAGTTGACTCCATTCATTTTGCCTGAATAGAAATGCCACTGCTGTTTTTGGGCAGTTGATTTTAAACTTTAGGTGGAGCAGGAATCAAACCATACCACTGAACTCCCCCTGCTTTACTCCACCCCTGTCTTCATGCAGCTACTGGAAGGAAGAAAAAAGAAAAGAATTAGCAGTCATCTTATAGCATCTCTATACTTTTATTCTGGGCAGAAAATCAGCTTCCTCATTTAAGACATGCATCCCAATTTTGGAAGGCTGATTTTTGGAGCAAAGGTGAGCATGGTATCTGAGTAAATTTTGTATGTTGAATTGTAACTTTAATGCACTCTGGCACAAACCAGTTGGAGTCACTTGTATTATGCAAAGGCTCCTGTAACATGATGTTGAGCAATCAGGTCTCAGACACTGAATGAAACAAAACACACCTGGAGTTGCACCCATGGAAGCTTCATCATCTTGCGGAGTGATCCAGATCATCAGTGGCTGTACATTAACCTAAGGCAATGGGGCCATGTTGAATTCCACTCGATATGAACCAGAGTATTTCATTCTGGTACTGTCATCCCAAGTGGGATGATTATTTGAAACTTACATTTCGAGATTAAGCTGGCACTTGTGAATTCAGCATTTTTCATGAGCATCCTTATATTTTCAGTGCTTCGATATCTGGCCAAAATAAATACAGAGGAAAGTAAAAATAAAGAAAAATAAATACACTTTGGGGAATCTCAGATATATTTTTCTTGGGCTTGGGTTGAGTTCTGGGTAAAAGTTCCAGAAAAATCCCAGGCAATTCTGTTTCTTATAAGAATGACTGTTCTAGCTTTTATTATTTGTACTGTTGTAGGACCTAGGTATCTCAGGCACTGACTGAGGTGATATTGTGCTACATAATGCATATATTCTCTACATATAGCCCCACAAGTAGCTATAATCTAAGTACATGACAAGAAATTGTAAGTGGATAGAAACATTGTGGAGGTGGGGAAGATTTGTTCATTCAGCTGATATTTCCATTTATAGGGATTCATGCAGACAAATGCCAAGGCAGGCTGGTAGGGCCATTAAGGCATTTTGTTCCAAAAGCATGAGTTTAATTAAGTCTTGCTCTGGCTGAAAGATACACCCTTGCTGACCCAACTGTAAATGGGTTTCTGGTCATTCCATTGGACAGTCAAAGGCAGCTGGACCTAATACTAGCTATATTGCTCCCTTGGGTCCATAGGGTAGACATCTGACTGACTTGATGGAGATGAATCCTATGAATCTCCACAGATCAAAGTGGGATTAACATGAAAGATAATCCTCCTTCCCCCCTAAATGTTTCAACAATATATTACAGTTGGAATAATTAGGATCTCTTTTTGATGAAACACCAAGGCAGCATGAAAAAAATTCCTCTTGTCTATTATTATTTAGTTAGGACTGCAAAACAGCTTGAGGGAAACATCTGACTCTGCAGCATTACAAAAGTCCGTTTAAAGAGACAAGTTACTGAATATCTATAATCAACCTCTCATTTGACACAATTAACCCTAGGCTCTTTACCAAGATTCTAAGCCTCCAACCAAAAATATATGTTACGCTCTAAAAATTCTTATCCTACAGAAACATTTAGATATAGGCAAATTGTTTCCACCCATAAATTGTAAAGCAGGACATGATACAACCTTTTAAAACTACAGGCAAAAAATGCCAACGTTGTGACATAAGAAATCCCACTGAATAGATGCCTAACATCTTGTGGAAACTCAGGGTAAAATATCAAAGGAAAGGGAGAAGGATCTGCATATTTTAATTTTGAAAATGGATTGTGATACCTATTTTATTTGAGTTCACCATTTCATTCTAAATTAATTACAGTCTGATGTAATGCAGATTAAACAAGCAGAAACAAACTGAAAAAAATCCCAAGACAAGTTAAAAGTACAAAAAAATAGCTTATTTAATACAAACCATTTATTAAAAAAAGAACAGGAGTCTCGTTTTGAAGTAACCATTTGAAAATGTTTCAATTTAAGTCCGAAGAAGGAAAGCTGCAAGCCATGAACATGTAGTACACAATTACCAAACTCAGAAAAAAAAAATCAAACTTACTTATCTTATGCAAAGCAGTAGGACAGGTAAATAAATACTTTCTAGCTTTTCATCATTAAAGCATTATGGACATTGAATTGTTGCTTAGGATTTTTCCCCCTTTCATTAACACAAGGACAAACACTTGTAAAAAAAAAAAGATCAATCTCATTATTTATGTTTTGCTCTTAGCAAATGGTAAACAATGCCAATAATTATACAACAATGCCAATAATTTTAGTAGCATCA
>NW_017729027.1:16580646-16583137 GCF_001723915.1 Gavialis gangeticus | reverse complement strand
TTATACAACAATGCCAATAATTTTAGTAGGATCACATTTGTATAGTGGCAGTCATATTAGAGCATCGTTAAATTATTATTCTAAGAATGATGGGCCTGACTATGAATCTTTTATATCCTATATGAATGTCTCCTGAGGCATGAGTCAAGGTTCCACATTTAGGTCTTATATGTAATAAGGATTCTGCGTTCATAAAATGTGATTTTAGACACATCAGTTTTTTGGCTTAGAAAATGGTATTTAAAGGTTTGGTTTTTGGGAATTGGCTTATAGGTATATATGTATTAGAATGGTTCAGGATGGGCAGCAGGGGTTAATTGATTTCTGAAAGCCTGGGTCACCCACAGAATTTCACACAGCCTTCAAAGCAGACAGGCTGTCTAACACAACAAGACCAATGGAACAAGGCATCTGGGTCCTAAATCCAGAGTGAACACAGGTCACACACTAAGATAACAGTGTATCACGTAGCAGCAGTAGTGTGTGTCTTCTCTGTAGACCAAGACCTCAAGGAAGTGGTGGAGAGGCTTGTGTCCCAATGATCCTCAGACCTACTTCAACTGGAATCTCACACTTCTTTCTGGGTCACCCATGGTGAACAGGCCTAAGGGAAGGTTCCAGACAAACCACCATCTAACCTCAACTCTTCAACAGTGGATCAGGCGGAAGATGTCAAGATCCCAGTAGCTCTAAATACAGAAGGTGGCTGTAGCAAGAAGGTCTCCTGTTTTCTAAGGTTTTGCTTTGCCACTGGGCCCACAATCTTGACAAAATTGTGTGGCTGCTGTTTCTGTGCACCAGCTTCCTCACATGGTGGGCCGGTGGTGATAGAGATATAACTACTGAATCTGGCAGTCACCCGTGCTGAGTCTGAGAAGAAAGGAATAGGGAAAGCCAACTCCAATGACATCTTTCTTCTGAGCAAATGCATGGAACATGGTCTTGTCACCACTAATTCCATCTTCAGACAGAGAGACAAATCTAAGACCACCTGGAGACATCCTTGCTCTAAGCACTGGCATCTTCTCAACTATTCTATTGTTAGAGACCATGATCGAGTAGCTGTCCATATCATATGAGCCATGCAAGGGAGTGATAACTGCTGGACAGATCACTGTCTTATCAAATCCATTCTGAACACACAGCTTGCCCTGAAACACTGAAAACAGCCAAAAGCAATGCAAAGGACTCAACACCCGAAGGACCAAGGACCAAATGGCCTTCCCAGGGAGTGATGCAGAGAGAAGCTGGTCCTTGTTCCTCTGGTGTGACTCTCAACATCCAAAGGACCTTCAAGACCTCAAAGGTCTGTAAGGATCTCCAATAGTGTCTCCCTGAAAAGCTCATTGCCTTGTCCACAAATGAAGGCAACACCAGGAACTCTGGAAGGGGTTTAAAATCACTGTCTATGTGGCCTGTGCTAAATCTTTCGCTGTATCGCTTGTCAGCGCCACAACTGGTTCAATGAAAGTGATGCTGAAATCCAAGCCCTCCTTGACTGAAAGAGTAGGGCTCATACTGCTTGCAAAGATGACACCTCACCTCAGCAGGAGGAGGAGATATATTAGTTCCTCAAAGCCAAAGCTCAAAGACAGAATCAAAAATCAGTGATGGCAAGATATAGCCAGCTCTATGCTGACAAACATGGAATTCATAGTGTTTTTCAGGTAACAAAAGCCATCTACAGTCCAAATTCCCATGGTACTATTTCCTGTGATCTCATGATGGCTTGACACTTCCCAAAGATAATGAAACTAAGCTAGATGGCAAGAACACTTTGAGGCACTCTTGAACTGTGAGTTGACTGTGACAGATGCTACCATTGAGTCAATGCCCCCAAACCCTGAAAGGATGGTGGGGACAAGGATTCCTTGTCAACTATATGTGGCAGGGAGTCACAGTTTGCCCCTCCTACACTTGTTCTGTGGATAAGCCAGCACTGGGGATCCGGCAGTGAGACTAGATTAAAACGGGACATGGGCTCTTTAAATGGGCTGCGGGGGAATGATGCAGGGTGGAAAAAAAAACTAAAGAAAAACAAGGGATGCAGAAACAGGGAAAAAAGAAAAGACTCCGAACTGCGGGGGAGAAAAGCGTAACCACAAAAAGGGGCTGAGACAGGGTACAACAACTTACCTGTGCTGGTGTGGAGGCATTGAGAAGAGAAAAGGATACAATGGTATTCCCAGGGATCAATGCAGAGAGAAGCTGGTCCTTGGTCCTCTGGTGTGTGCTGAGCACCAGCACAGAGATTTCATCAAGACCTATGAATGAGAAGTAAGAGAAAGAGAGGTTTCAGACAAAGAAAATTAGTCAGACTCCTGCCCAGGGATGAGACCCACCCTGGGAGGGAAGATCCAGGTGGGGACGACCTGGCTGTGAGGCAGGAGTCAGCTTGTAGGACACAACAATGTAACTGTTGACAAAGAGATAATTAGACCCATGCTGTGAAGAATAACAGCTTGGGAAAGTATCCCTGAACCCCCAAACC
>NW_017729027.1:16579612-16580005 GCF_001723915.1 Gavialis gangeticus | reverse complement strand
CCGACCCTTGCCCTGGCTGGCCCCATCCCCCACAGCCCTCAAGCCCCACCAATCCCTACCCCGCCACACCATAGTTTAAAAAAACAACCCCCCTGGCACTTACTGGCAGTCTGGCTGCCGTCTGGCTGACTGGGGCCCTGCTCATACAGTGCAGGGCAGGGTGACAGCACCAGCGGCCCCAGCCCAGGCCCTGCTGCCCCCCCAGCCGTCCTGTGCTGCCAGGAGGCCCTTGAGCCCCCCCACCCCTGCTTCAAAGGTAAGCAGAGGCTTTTTTCCCCATTTTTTTCTGTTTTTTTTTTTCAAGTGACGGCACCTGGGGTTGTGGAGTCATGGGGGCCTGGGGGTGCAAGTTGGGGGGGTGAGACTGGGTGGGGCAGCCATTGGGGGGGCTGG
>NW_017729027.1:16578821-16579383 GCF_001723915.1 Gavialis gangeticus | reverse complement strand
CCATTTGGCCCCTGTTGAGGGGCTGAACCCCTTGTGTAGGGGCTTGAATCCCATGTGTGGGGGGCCAAATCCCCAGTTGGGGGGCTGTAGCCCTTGTGTGGGGGCCATGGCCCCTGTGGGTGGGCAGCAAAATATGTATCCATGAATTCATGCAACATGTATTTAGAGTTCACTTTATTATAATGATAAGAGACTTGCTTTAACACTGTAAGATAGATCAATAAAACATTGTCCAACTGATCGCTGTCTCTGTCTCACTCTCTCTCTTTATAGTGGTCTTTTGTTTTACTTGTGGAGGAACATGGATTTGTGGGTATTTTAGAGAGTGACTTTAGGATTCTTTAATCAGGGATTTTTCAGTTTTCCAATAGAGAACACCAGAATTCCTGCTAGGGAGACCAGTGGTAGGACCCTGCTTGCTCAGACCTGGCACCTTGGACCCAGCTGGCTGTGGCTGCTTTGACATGCTTTGATAGTTCAAAGCAGGCCATCACACCTGGAACAGCTTCTGGGCAACAGCTGCCAAGATGTCCGGGCAGGGGCACATGTGGCAGTAGTGCCG
>NW_017729027.1:16573601-16573821 GCF_001723915.1 Gavialis gangeticus | reverse complement strand
ATCAAGACCTATGAATGAGAAGTAAGAGAAAGAGAGGTTTCAGACAAAGAAAATTAGTCAGACTCCTGCCCAGGGATGAGACCCACCCTGGGAGGGAAGATCCAGGTGGGGACGACCTGGCTGTGAGGCAGGAGTCAGCTTGTAGGACACAACAATGTAACTGTTGACAAAGAGATAATTAGACCCATGCTGTGAAGAATAACAGCTTGGGAAAGTATCC
>NW_017729027.1:16572955-16573535 GCF_001723915.1 Gavialis gangeticus | reverse complement strand
TATGGCCAGATCTCCAAAACAAAACAAAACAAAACCCACAAAAATAAACCAGAGACTGAGCTGGAAAAGTATAAACCAGCTAAATGTAGCCAGTGACTTTGAATTCATTATGATGTGTATTACAAATAAAGCTCCCCAGGAGAAGGGAGAATTTGTCAGTAAATAATGACTCTTTGTTTTAAGTTATTATTGTGCATTGCAATAATTTTAAGTAAGAAGACTAAAAATGGACAATTAGACCAAAATGAGCCCTGGATTCAGAATTTAAATAAGGATACAGTGGGCACTTCCAGATGAGCATGGACCTGCCTCTTGCCCCACCTCAAACCCTGTTGAGGCAGGGCAACAGGCACATTTGGGAACGAAAAAATGTTCCCCACGCTGCAAGTTTGCAGCATGGGGAGAAAATTAGACCCCTGGATATTCAGGGGTCTAAAAAAACTGAAGTTTAAAAACTCAGGGCTCCAGTGCCGGTGAGTAAGGGGTTGGGGGGACTGGAGGAGGGGGGAGGGGACCATGGGTGGGACCCCCGATGGCCCTGCCCACTCCCCCAGCCCCTCTGACCCCTATTCTGGCTGGC
>NW_017729027.1:16570930-16571834 GCF_001723915.1 Gavialis gangeticus | reverse complement strand
TGCAGGGAACTCTCAGGGCTGCTTCAGCAGTCCAGCTGGCACAAGGGGTAGTGTCCCCAGGTACCAATTGGCTGGTCCCCAGAAGCTCCTGAGAGCTAGTAGCCCTGAGCTACTTGCCCAGGTCGCTTTTTATACTACTGGGGACAGCACAGGTGCTGGCCCTGGGCTCTAGCTCCCCCTGGCTGCAGATCCGGGAGGAACCAGGCAGGGTTATTTTGCCCCAAGTGGCACAATTTGCTCCACAACAAAGTGCATGTTTGAGCACATGCCCTGAAGCAAAAAGCCCTGGCTCAAATTTGCACTACTTCTATTTGAGCTGCTGCAAGCACATGTGCTTGCATGTGTGGACACACCCTGTGAGTCTTCATGGAAGACTCTTTTAGTTGCCCAGTACCATTAAGCTCCCATGGTGGAAACAGACAAGGTTTGAAGAAAGGTGGAGCCATGTACTTTATGTTACAAACCCTACGGACACATCTGCAAGGCAGCCTCCCACACTATCCTTCTTCATTTAAGTAGTACATAAAGATGTGACAGGAAAGAGGGCAACAGGCTGCCCAAACAGGAGAGTGCCCTATGCCTGTTACACTATCCTATCCTAGAAGAAGTCTGGTATATCATCAAGGAAACTAAGAAAAGACTACTGGACTGGATGGCATACCTGCAGAAATCAACAAGGCTGGTGGTGAGAAACTGCTTCTGAGACTCAATGAATTTATTCTCTGAATTTGAAACAATGAAGAGTCACCCTGGGGACTTGAGGAATGCTAATGCTGTAGCCATCTTCAAGAAAGGAGATAAGTCTGTGTGTGAGAACTGTGGTGGGTGCAGCGATCCCACCTCAGGAACACAGCTGGGTATTCGTATCCCTCTGCTGTTTCCACCACGTGAGGCGGGCCAGTAG
>NW_017729027.1:16562436-16570097 GCF_001723915.1 Gavialis gangeticus | reverse complement strand
AGTTCCCTAAAGAGACAGGCTGAGGGTGTGGTCCCCTGTGTGCTGGGCCCACCCTAATTGAATGGTCACAGCACAGAGATTTAAATCACAGTGTCACAGGGCAGAGATTTTTGGGGAGAAACCAAGGTGGCTTTCTGCCACAGGAACTATAAAAGTATCAATTTCCTTTACATAGCAGGAAAAATCCCCTCCTGTATTCTCCTGAATCATCTTCTATCTCAGTGTAGTTTCAGACTATCCTATGAGGCAATTGACAGGATCTTTGTTGTCTGCCAGCTCCAAGAAAAGTATCAGTAACAACATCAGGACTTGTATATGGCCTTCATTAACATTACTAATTGTAAAGCCTTGTGGAAAGTCCTGGTCAGATTTGGATGTCATGGAGAGTACATCAAGGTCCTGAGGATTCTCCAAGACCAGATGACTGTGTAGCAGATTGGAAACTTTGTCATCTGAACTAGGGTCAAGCAAGGATGCATCATTGTCCAACTCTGTTCTCCATAATTTATTAGTCATCCTAATTCAAATTAAGGACTGCCTTCCTTCTGGAATTGATTTTGAGTACTGAATGGATGGAGGGCTAATCAACCTGGGACGTTTTCACTCAAAAACCAAAGTATTCAAAACAACCATCCTTGACTTTCAATATGCTGACTATTGTGCCATCCTTACACACACTGAGGAAAACCTCCAGACTGTACTGGATTTCTTTGGAGAAGCCTACCGAGCTTTGGGCCCCTCTGTCAACATCAAGAAGACGCAAGTGCTCTATCAGCCTGCCATAGGCCATGGGTGTGACCTCTCTCCCCAAATTACTATTGAGGGAAAGACCCTGGAGGTAGTTGAGCACTTCTCCTACCTCAGAAGCCACCTTTCTCAGACTGAACACTGATGTCCAGCACAGGATCCAGTGTGCAAGTGCCTCCTTTGGGAAATTGCATTGGTATATCTTTATTCATTGTGATCTCCAGAAAGACACCAAGATACATGTCTAAAATACAGTCATCATCTCCACCCCTCTGTATGGATGTGAAATGTGGGTGACCTACTATTGTCATCCAGAACCTGCAGAGATATCACCAATGATGCCTCTGGAAAATCCTCCGCATCAAATGGGAAGATCACCGCACAAATGCCAGCATCCTTGCTGAAGCCAGTGTTACTAGCACTGAGTTGGTGAACCTCAAGCATCACCTTCACTGGACTGGACATTGTGTGAAGATGGCCAACTCTTGACTCTGAAAACTAATGCTGTACTCCTGTTTTAGTAATAGCGTGAAATCTTTCAGTGGCCAGAGGAAACACTACAAGGACACATTCAAGAAAATGAATGCCAATAAAAAGAACTGGGAGGAACTGGCTTCCAGCCAATCCCAATGGCACTGCAACCTCAACCAAGCAGAAGCCTGTTTTTAGGTAAAGCATCTTGCCCTCAAAGCAGAGAAGAGATTGGAGGAAGGAAAAGGAGAGGCAGCCAACTCTCCCTGAAGAAAAACCTTCAACTTTGGCTCAAGGATTGAACTCTTAAGTGATCTCAAGACCCATCAATGATCTATGGTAGAGATCATCTTTGAATGGAGGGATTGGCAATGGCAAATGTGTGTGTAAGACACAGATAAACCTTTCACTTCTCAGGACAACATAGGAACAAAGGAGAGAAAGGGAGATGTGATACCATGTGGAACTCTGACTATATTTCTGTAATCACTGTTCATGCTTCAGTTGTCCTACATTAGTCAAGTACATTAATTTCCATCCTGAGTCAGAGGTAGAATGAGACCTGGTATACATGAATATAGCTTTCTGGCCAGGTATAAAATGGACCAACAGGCACTGAAAATGGGAAAAAACCCTCTTATCATTTTATGATCCCTTTCATCCAAATTGCCTTTCACTTTTAGATTACTGATCAATTTCTACTTACCAGTCTGAACCAAATTTAAAATAGCTGTTCCCTGTTAACTTTATCTTATGAAGCTTAAAAAGTTGTCTGCAACTGTAACAGGACCCTGTCCCATTGCTGAAATGGGGAGGGAGCCCAGGACACACTGGCTAGCTCAACCCACTGAACAGACTTAATGGTAAAAAGGGGCCGGTAGGAGGCAGGACTCTGAGGAGGAGCCAGTCTGGACTGCTTGGGGAAAAATAACCATGAACCTCAGAAGGGCAGAAGAAACCCTGCACCATGAGTAACACAAGGTAAGTGCCTCAAATGTTTGCACTGGGACTATTGCAGAATGAGACTGACCCTGACGGGGAGCTTTTATTATGTGAGCTTTATATTTTTGGAGTAGGTGCTTATGCTTTTGATTTACCTTTGTAACTGGAGGACTGAGTGTGGTTGTAAGGGGAAGACTGGAGTCCACCAGGTGCTGCAGGGGCACCCAGCACAGAACAAACTAGGATCTGAAGCCCAGTAGTCCATGTGAAGCAGAAAACCCAAAATTTTGGAGGATGGACTGTGGCATGCCGGAGGACTGAATAGCTGGCAGCAAAGACTGAGAGGATGCAAGCCCAGAGGCTGTGAGGCTGAGAGACCCACAGCCTGAGGGGTAGGCTGGGGTCTATAAGCCTGGGGTTTGGGCATGGTGGGCCCTGGGTGGAAAGAACCCAGCTAGATTAACATGGGCCAAGGCTGAAGGAGGCCTCAGCCATGACAAGGGCTACCTCAAAACCCACTCCTGTCTCTTTGTGGTAGCCTCCTTATGAACTTTAACATCAAGGTGTGGCAGGGGAAATAATGTGGACAAACTCTGGGAGGACAGAGGGGGATAATGATGTAAAACCCAGGTGGTAAGCCACACAGGAGAATTCTTCGCTCCAGTGATGGGTATGTTACACCAACACATTCAAATAACTTGATGGTCTATCTGTGTATTGCTTTTTCCAATAGATAATCTGTATAAAGTCCTCTACTACCACTAGTTTCCATATTTTGGGTGCTTCTGAGGACTTTTTTTAAAGCCTCACCCAGCTTTTCCACTAACAGACTTGTGTTTTGCCTTTACCAGGACCATCACACCTGCTCTTTTCTCCTTTTATGTTCATCCAGGGGTTCATCCAAGCCTGTATCTTATCTCTTACTGAACTTTAGAGCAAGTATATATGTTCATTATATACAACACTTTTTATTTTTTTCTAGTTGTCCTCTGGCCTTTGAATACCTGATTTAGAAACCTTCCAGGAAATCTGCAGTAAAAATGAGATTTTTGGAAATGATCACTGTGGCAAAGTGGGGCTCCCCACCTAGCCACAGTGCTGGTTCCCCACTTGCCTTTGGGCACGCCCCCCACCTGATTCTGTTGCCATGCCTTGTTCTTAATTAATTAAGATGTTAATTAAGGTGGGAGGCTGCCCATTCGTGCCCCGATGCCAGGGGGCACTATCTGCGGGTCCGTACCTTCCCTACACTGCAGCCCATGCCTCGCAGATGGCATCCTGACGTTACAGTGCTCCCAGCCTACAGCCAGACCAAGCTTAGGCCTTGTTGTCAGGCCTCAGTCACACAAACATTTATACCGCCCTCCTCTCACTAGGGCCTCTCACACTCCATCCTCTCTCACAGGGTCTCTTTCATGCATCAACAACTTATCCTGCCTTGCTCCCTCTTGGAGCGGGCCTCTTAGGCCATAGGCTTAGCTAGTCCATTCCTTGAGTGGCAGATGTACCATCTTTTGGGCCTCTGCCACGACTCTCACCGGGGTAGTGGCCAGCCAATTACCCGACCGGGTCTAAGCTTGCTCTGGCCCCTTCTGGGGGCAACTCTATATATACATATGTAAGCATACTGGGCTCTCAGCCCTCTGGTTTCCCCCCCTTCACCTGGGCTCCAGACAGCCCCCTCACTGGGGCTACTCATCTCTACCCCTTCACTTGGGGCTCCATACCGCCTCCTCACTCAGGGCCATGGGGGCTTCCCTTCTTGGTGGGCTCAGGTGGCCTTAGCTGTGCCTGGCCCCAACTACCTTTTCTCAGGGTCTTGCACCCTGCACAGGGCTCAGGTGGCTGTGGCCATAGCCACATGCCATGTGCCCCAACTGCCTCCAGTGTTATGTGAGCCAACCAAAGGTGAGGGCTAGGGTTAAGGTGCCCCTACCCGCCTTTCACCAGGGTGATCACTGGGCTGGCATTTCCTGGGGATCCCGCACCACTGAGAGCCCCACCAGGTCACCCACTCCTGGCAGGGTGCAGTTTTAAGTCATGCCCAGGACCAGGAGTCTCCTGAACCATCCCCTACAGGTCCTCCCTTACCTCCAGGATGTTATGGAGCCTCACAGCCAGGCAATGTTACTGCCTGGGCTACTAGCAGTGACCTGCCCTGTTCATATGGGCAGCCAGAGCTCTAAAATGGCTGCTGCAATTAAGCACCTGCTGGCTGCTTGGCCCCAGGTCTTAAATACCATCCCCCTTTAAATGGTACATGGGGGATGTTTCCCCTGCTGCTCCTCCAAGCAGGCTCTCCTCAGAGCCTGTGAGAGCCCTAAAGTGGCGAGCACCCCAAAGGTGCTCCGCCACAATCACAAAGAACATAATTGGTGGAAATGAATGAATGTAATGATGATGAGAACCCTTTGTAGACTGCTCCATTGTTAAAGAATGATAGGGCACCTACACATGTGCTGGATGTCTATTCTGAGACATGCTAATTAGCGTGTTGGAGCAGACTCGATTAAACTTGCTAATTGGCACACTGCAGCAGCCTGTGTATCATGTCTATTCAATGTCCCCACACTTCAAAATGGTGGTAGCAGTGCTTTAACTAAAACTTGTCAAATAAGCTTTTTTTCAAGCCTAACCTCAGCAACCACAATAGCCAGAGACTTAAAAAAAAAAGCTAAGGGTGCAGACAGAAGTGACAACTTTTGCCTGATCTGGCCCCAGAAAGTGATCTACAGAAGTGCATAGCTGCAGGATTCTTTAAAAGGGCCCAAGCCTGTGAAAATTTGAACCCTCATTGAATGAGGGTTCAGATGACCACACTTCAAAACGGCGTGTGTTCTGTAGCTTGTGTCTGTGGAGCTCCCAAATTGTTGATGTTTTCAGAATGGGAGGGAGGAAAGGGAACAGAGTGAGCTTGGTCTGGGCTTTTTTCAGCCCATGCTGGAAGGTGGAGTGGGTGTATTGGGTCCCCCCCCCAGCTAGGGGGGCTTCAATCTACCCACCTCACTTTCCAGGACCAGCTGGGGAACCCTAAGAATGAGTTTCCTTTGCTCCCTTTTGCTCTTCCTATTTTGAAAGCAGCATCCAGGCTGGGAGGAGGGAGTGGCATTGTTATGGAGACTGGGCTGCAGGCTCCCAGCAAGCAGCTGGAACCCCCAACTTTCATACCCAACAGTGAACTTCTGCTTGGTCTAGGGATCGTTGCAACTCAGAGTGTTCCTTACAAAGTGCTAGTGCAACAGGGAGCTGCTCTTCTATCTGCCTAATGTTTTAAAGAACTGAAAAACTGATTGAAAGCTCAGCTTGTATGCATTATAAGAGATGGGCTGCTGGGCTGCCAGCATCAGTTACAGAATGGATTTAGGATTACTGCTGCCTTTTTTGGAGGGAAAAGTATTTGAGGAAAATCTAACAAATGGGAGAGAAAAAATAACCAAGATATTAAATTAAAAAAAAAAATATTTAAATTACAGGAATCAAGAGGACAAATCTGTAATAATATATTTACTGATTACTTTTACCATAAACTAGTACTTCTTCACTGCAGTCATTTGTGTAGGAACAGAAATAGCTCAGTTACCTGTGTGCCATAAATACTGAAAATTAAACCTCTGAATCTGTCTTGAAGGAATGCTAGGTAAGTGATAGTAAAAATCTTAGTAGAAATTTAGGAAAACAGGCTGTTTTGGATAACAAAATTCTATAATATACCGTACATGCACTTGTTTGTTCTCTCTTAGAGCAGGGATCAGCAACCCCTGGCATGCATGCTGAGCATCGCACACAAGGCCATTTTGCTTGGCACGCCACCACCAGCTCGAGCTCTAAGCAGCTTCTTCCAGCAGGCAGCTAGGAGGCTGCAAGCCCTGCTGCAAGCAGATCGGGCTCTATGGGCTGGCTGCTTCCAGGTGGCTGCAAGCAGCTGCTCCGGGCTCTGGCACATTGGCACTCTGGCACCTTCCAAGGTAGACACTGTAGCTTTTTCAGCACTGGCCAAAAGACTTTGCCTACCCCGTCTTAGAGTCTGAAGAAAGAGTGTAATGGCCTCTTTAAGTCTTATGACGCATGGCATATTAATGATGGCCTACTGACTAAATCCTGTATAAGGGATGGAATTCAGTATATGTATAATTTATGATGACTCCTCTAGCAACAGTATCTTCCAGAAATGTCTCTGTCATTTCAGATGTGTCAAACAAGTTAATGACATAGCAAGATCCATGTAATGTATTAAATATCTAATAGTTCTGGCTGCATTATGCATTCTCTAGTTATGGGAAGTTTTCACCCTCTTTGAAGCTGTAACTAGATGGGATTATCACATTTGATTTTTTTGGACTGCTGTACACATCACAATAAAGGAAAATGAAAGATTGGCTTCATTTCTCTCACTTTCAGTTATTTCATTATAATTTCTTTCATTCTTAATGTAATCCCTTCTTGTTTTTTGTGGACTACAAACAACAGCTGCTCATTTTGATTAATTTCCAGAATGCTAATGTAACACCACAAGTGTTGATCAGACTGTGTAACAGAAAGTTTCATAGAAGCAAACAACAATTCAAAAGCAAGTTATATAAGCTTCTTTAGGCTTTAGTGGAGATACGCTGCTTTACATAAGCTAAGAATCTGGCCTGTAGATTTTGAGAGACTGAAGATGGCTAGGGCTCTTTCAATATATTTTGATTTTGTTTATACCTCAAGAAATATGGAGTCTGAGAAAAATATATTCATTGCCTCTTTATATATTTTCTAACATACCACATGCCCTCAAGTAAGATATGCGCCTTGTTTTTTGAAAGGCAGAGTGAGTGAATAAAGAATGGTATTTCTTTGCAAATACTGCTAAGCAGCAGTAAGTAACTGAATAGCAGCTTCTGCAGCAGTATCCATAACCAGTGGCTTGGGAGCCCCACATGCAGCCCTTCAGTGTTACTTTCACTTTTCCCCAGTAGAGGCAGACACTGATGTTATATTCTTCACTTACGTATACCCCAATTTCCAGGTTCTGAATTTTGGGGTAAAGTACACCTTGTATGTGACAAAATAAGGTATATACTATCTTTCTTTTAGATATAAGTTATGTGCTTTCTATGTAAGAAAGGTTTTCTATTCTGCAACATCAAAAAATGAAGAGTAAGATGCCATTTATTTAGGCCTTTGTTGCATATTAATTTTAGGTGGCCCTGGGGCCTCTTAACCGCTGGATTGTCCACACATTAAGATGTGTAAACTACTTTTAAACATCCTTTAGGCATCTTAAAGTTACACCACTCCAAGGCAGGTTTATCTCTGATCCGCCCATGTTCCACAAATGTGTGGCCACTCCCCAGAAAAGCCGCCCAAGTTCCAGTCCTCCAGCATTGCAGCATGCCACGTCCCTCCCACCACCCTCCTGTTCTGCATGGACAGCTCACACCTGTAGCTCCTTGTCAGACCTGTACTCACCAGCTCTTTAGTGGGAAGTCACAGTTGTGCAGGCTGGGAAAAGTCAGAGGATG
>NW_017729027.1:16547981-16552261 GCF_001723915.1 Gavialis gangeticus | reverse complement strand
GTCACAGTTGTGCAGGCTGGGAAAAGTCAGAGGACGTTTTTAGTCTGAAAACACTGACTGCCCTAAACTCAAACTAACACTGAGACTGATCAACACTGAGAAGCTTAAAGTGCAATGTGTAACAGGCCTGTAGTGTATTCTTTAGAATTCACCAGTGTGACAGAGGGCCTGGGGCGCTCTGCTGCTTTTAGAGAGAAGTAGCCCAGGGAGAGCCCTGCAGGGCAGGCAGGGTGTAGCTGGCCCTCTGTAGCTATAGAGATGAACTAAGGAGATTAATTAGCAGGAACCTGCAGCCAACCCAGGCGAGTCACCTGACTGGAAGTGGGCAGGGCCCTCTAAGGCAGGGCAGAGCCAGAGCCAGAGCCAGGGCAGGCAGTCTGGCCATGGAGGCTGAGTAGGGAGGAGGTCTCCAGAAGTGCCTCTGACAGACAAGCTGTGAGTGTGTTAGGCTTGAAGATAGCTAGGGAAACTGAGGGATAGCAGCTGATTAAGACCCAGGTAGGGCTGGGTAGGAGTTCTGTTGTAGCTGGAAGGGCTTGTGTTTGGTTTCAGTTTTTTTCCAGTGCTGGGGTGGCTGGAGGAGAGGGGGAAAGGGAGGGAGGAGGGGATCAGGAGGGTCCGGTGCAGAGGGGGGACTAGATACTGAGAGATGACCTGGTGGTTTGTGGGGGGACTGAGGGGTGGCTTGGAGATCCCAGAGCACCTAGCGGGGCACAGCAATCCCATAGTTCCTATGAGGGGCACACCTAGCATATGCCTAGAGGGGCAATCCCATAGCCTTTGAGAAGGGTGAAGCAGACCTTGGAACAGATAAGCCTGGGGACTGGGGCCAGGGAGCCTAGAGCCAGAGTTGGGGCCTGGGGCCCAGATTCAGAGAGAGAGAGGCCAGGGAAGCTTAGAAGCCCTAGGGGGCTAAGCCAGAGCCTGTTAGGGCAAAACCAGAAGCTGGGAACCCCAAAGCTCAGTTTAGTCACTGGACTGGAGCTAGAGGGGTCAGTAATAACAAAAAGGGTAGAGGCCAATAATGCCAAAGCCTGACATGAGAACAACTGCAGGCTCTCTGAGACCCCCAGGCAGCCTCTATGCTAATAAATAACAACATCCAAGGCATGGCAGGTGTGTAAAGGAGGTGAGAGCCCCTAACATTAGAGCCAGGCAGGAATTGCGTGCCTCCCAGGGGGTGTCATGGCTGCCCCTGGGACACAAATCTGTCACAACTTCCTGTAGGGGAAAGAGACTACAGGTAAGGACAAGGCTTTCAGCAGAGCTGTGGAGGTGATGAATAGTGGCTCAAAGTAAGTGTTCTGCATGTTTTAGAACAGCCCAGGGGCTACGCTGAAATAGCCTGGCTTTTTGGCTGCTAGTGACTCATTTAGGAATCCTTATCAGCCATAGGGGAAGCCAAAAATCTCTCCTTGTGTGTGTGTTAGACAAGGTGATGGCTGAAGAAAAGAGAATTTGTCATCTGTTTTTCCAGTAAGTATATGCATCTTACTTTGGCAATCAAAGAATGTGAACAACTTGTTTCAGAGAAGAGAGCTTTATTAACAGCTCCACTGTAATACTTGACACTTGATCTGTTTAAGAGGTTTTTCACATAGGCATCCCTAAGGTAATAGAAGAGGAAGAATATTTAAGTCTGCTGGCCATATATAATATTTTGTTTGAATATCCTTGCTGTGTTGCCATCATAAGTACTATAGACCTAATTCTGTCCTCTGTGAAGGTAATTAGCAATGGATATGCATCCTGGGATACACATCAAATCCTGTTAGTTTGGCTACCATTTTGATAGCAACATAGGGAGCTATTGTATGTGTATACAATACATCAGTACATACAATCAAGCCTTTGTCTAAGGTAATTTGCATCCTCACAGGAGAGCTGAGACTCCTTACCAGCTAAGAACTGCTGCCCAGAGGGTTTTTCCATCTATTGACTCCTCTGTGAAATCCTATGAAATAAGAACTTTCATTTCTACCCAGAAGAACTTTTGCAACCTCTTCTCTGATGCCTGATAAAGGGTGTTTGTGCCTGAAACCTTGCAATTAAATAATTTTTTTTGCAAAAATCTTGTTGATCTAATAAAAGATATCACCTTGAGTCCATGAGTCCTGATTGCTTTTTACATACAATCAATACATTTGATATATTTATATATAGAATATGAATTACATAGTCATTCTAAGACTGAAATGTGAAGCTCATCATTTTCATTAACAAATTCAATACTGCTTAATATTTAACCATTAACTTTAACTGAGGAAACCACAGACATACAGGAAATCTCTTTCTGGAATCCATTAGTCATGTTTAACACAGAATAAAAATCAACTTTGGAGTGTAGAACAATTAGGATGCCTGAAATCCAATAATTGTTTCTGGAAATGTTTTTAAAGGTGACTGTATCCCAGATTGTTAGAGGAATAGTGCATATGTGAAAACAGAACTTTTATAAAATATAAAATTCATGTTTCAAGTGGATTTCATGTGGATAAGCTTTGAAATAAGTTTCTTCTACATGATGAAGATTCCAGAAGATAAATTGTTTGACGTAAAGTCCAGCCCCAAAACAGAAAAAGCTATTGCAAATGCCTTGCCCCTCAGAAAGAAATGGAGAATGAGAAGACTGAGCATAAGTTGCAAAATATTTTTAATGTTGCTACTGAATGAGTTAAATACCTAGTTGTTTCACATAGCTAGTTTTATTGGATTTGTATATTGATATGTATTTTTTAAATTGGTGACCTGTCATTGTAAGACCTTCACTAGATAAGACCATAACAACTTCATTATGATCCGGATGTATTGTTTTTTGGAAAGGGTGATGTGGGAGAAGAGGGGAAGTTCAGGGAAAACATAGACATCAATTTCTGCATAGATTTCATAGATTTCATAGACATTAGGGCTGGAAGGGACCTCGGAAGATCATCAAGTCCAGCCCCCCGCCTGCAGGGCAGGAAGTCAGCTGGGGTCATAGGATCCCAGCAAGAGATATAAATGAGGAAATGTAAAAAAAAAACTCACCCAAGGCAGGGATTTCTTAGGGTAATATCTTTTATGGACCAACTGCATAGTTGAGATGCATTTGAAAGCTTGTCAGACAAAGGCAATCTTCATCAGGTATTGATTATGGGCACTGACAGACACACAGCTCCCCACTGTAACTCATGGCACTGAAGGAAGTACCATGAGTTACAATGATCCCCCAGACTCAACAGATGTCTGCTTTTGGGTCCGGTGGGTTGGGGGATTGAGCTGCAGTTTGGAGTGGTGGCAAGTCTGCATCTGATCTCCCCTAGACCTGTCCCTCCCCACTCCCAGCCCCAGCAATGTCCAACTTTTAAAAACAAATCCTGTTTTAAGTGACACTTTTTCAAGGCAACATTTTCTAACAGTGACTTATTATGAATGTTACTGGTCCAAGACACGTGGTCAAATGGTAGGCCTCACACCTAATTTGTCCAAAATCTTAAGAGGCAGGAAAGCAAGGCAAAGCAGATGAAGCTTGGAAAGAACTTATCTTTTGGAATCTTCATCATGAGAGAAGAAAATTATTTAAAAGCTTTTCAAACTGAAACCCTTGTGAAACATGCATTTCAATGTTATTTGTAGTCAGTATTCCTATATAAAAATCAAGAATAAAGAAGAGAAGCCTCATTTTTTGGTCCAAGGAACTAACCAATGCTCTTGGAGACTGAACACTCAAGGGAATGAAAGTCATAAAACTGCTTGTTGAAGGCTAGAACAGTTTTCTTTTTTTTTTTTCCCTTTTTCTTCTTTTCCCTAAAGCCTTGAGTAGCTTGGTAATAAGTGCTCTGCCAACAGAATGTCACTGTTTGTCTCAAGTACATTTCAAGCCCCTACAGCCAGTAATGAAGAGTTTTCAAGCCACTTTTGTCTGAGATATCTTATTTTGATGACTTCTATTCAGTATTGAGGCTATTTGATTCGTTGATTTGCATTAGACTGGACAGTTGTATTGTTCCTAGGGCTGTGCAAAGCTTCGGTAGACGATTTGATTCGGTGGATATTCGGCCAGATTCAGTGGCTGAATCTCTCAATCCAAATCAAATCAGGAGACCAATGAAAAGCTCTGAATTGAATTGGAAAAGATTCAGAGATTCAGCCGTAGACTAAACAGGCAGCAGTTCTTGAGGACGCTGGACACAGTTGCCTCCAGCTGGTAAGTCTGTGGTGGGTGGAGGGGGGAGAGACGAGGCGTGGGGAGAGGGGTGCAGATCAACACTTCCAGAGCAAGGGAGGGATTGGGGCTGGGC
>NW_017729027.1:16537404-16547839 GCF_001723915.1 Gavialis gangeticus | reverse complement strand
GACACCCTCAAATTCCCCATAGCCTCTGCCACCAGGCCGGGCCCGATCTGGGGGCACGCACCTGTCCCCATGTCCTACTGCTGCTTGCCCAACTGGGACAAACCTGTGGCTTGTCTGGGGGGTGCGGGGTGGCTGTGTGGGTGGCAAGAGGGCATAGCCCCTGCTCTCAGCACCTTGTGCTGCCCATCCAGAGTGCAGCCCAGCTCAGCACACCCTGCGCAGATATGGGGGCACGTGCCCACTCCCATGCCTTCCTGGACTGGTGGCGTGCAGTGGCAGGAGCCCCCCTCCTTGAGTCCTGCACCCAGGGCCATCCCCAGGGGGAGGCAAATTGGGGTGACTGCCCTGGGCCCTGCATTTTGGGGGGCTCCCACGGGCAGTCCTGTACAGGCCCCACTGTGGCTACTGCCACTGAGCACCGCTGGCTCTGCCATTGCCACGTGCTGCTGGCTCCAGCCACTCACCACCCCCCTGGGTGCTGCACACCCCTAGGGATGGTTCTCCCCCTGCCTCCCTGACCTTGCTGGCCAGCTTGTCCCAGCCCCAACCCCAGCCCCAATCCCTCCCTTGCTGTGGGGGTGTTGATCTGCCCCCCTCTGTACCCCTTCCCTCCCCTCACTGCCCACCACAACAGGCAGCCAGCTGTGTCCGGCATTGTCAGGACTGCTGCCTGTTTAGTTTATGGCTGAATCCCCAAAGTGGCACTAAATGTTCAGATCTGATTTGGCTGAATCGAATTGGGACAGTGATTTGAATCCGAAGCAAATACTTACCACTGTGCATAGGCCTAACTGTTTCCTTCTTAGTTAAGTTTAATCTTCTTTATAGTAATTCAGCCTTGGTGAAATGTTCTTGCTTTTACTTCAGTTTGTTTAAGCATTATAATTTCAATAAAGTGACACTAATCTTTTTGGAATTCATGTAGGCTAGACAAAATTACCGTGTGGTGGATAAAACTACCATGAGGTCGATAGCTCAGTAGCTGCTAGCAAAGGGTAATTACTGAAAGATCTATGTCAGAATGGCAGGAGGTTTTGGATGAAGTCTCACAGGGGTCTGTCCTGGATCTGGTGCTGTTCAGTGTGTTTGTTAATGATTTGGATGCTGGCACAGAAAGCTTCTTGAGCAAGTTTTTGGATGACACAAAACTGGGAAGGATTGTGAACATGTTGGAGGCTAGGAGCACAGTACAGAAGGATTTTGACACATTGGAAAGCTGGGCTGGAGCTAATAGGATGAAGTTTAGTGTGGCCAAATGCAAGGTGCGTGCTACACCTTGGTAAGAATAATCAAAACACAAATACAAAGTTGGTGACACTTGGCTGCACTATGGAAAAATATCTGGGAGTCTTGGTAGATCACAGACTCAATATAAGTCTGCAGTGTGATGCAGCTGTACAAAAAACAAATGCAGTTTTGGGGTGCATCAATAGAGGTTGGTGAGGTTCAGTATTTGTTTAAAGGCCACTTGTTTCTTCCAGGTGGCTCATAAAAAGATTTTCATACTGTGGGGCCATTTTGGTGCCCATAACTGTGTCCATGGTCTGGAGAAAGTGTTGGTTATTGAAGATGAAGTTGTAGTGTGTGAGGATGAAGTGTATAAGTTTAGTAATATCCTTTGTGAGGGTTCCATGGTTAGATATGATAGGTCTGCCAGAGTTCCCTTGTTTGTGTATTTTAGGGAGCATGTAAAAAGTCCCTGGGTTAGGCAGTGAGGGGATCGAGGTCTGTCATTTTCTTGTAGTTCTGATGAAAAGGATTTGATGAAATTTTTGAGTTTCAAGGTGAAAAGGGGAGTAGGATCTTTCTGTAGATTTTTGTAATAGGTGGTGTCAGAGTTGTTTGTTGGCTTCTTTTTATGTATTCTCCATTGTTAAGGATGACTATGGCTCCTTGTTTATCTTCTGGTTTTATCATTATTTGGTGGTTAGATCTTAGAAATTCTATGGCCCTTCTCTCTGATGGGTAGAGGTTGTTATGGTGGCATGTGTTGCTGATTATTTCATTGTTCATTCTTTCCCTGAAGCAGTCAATATAGCAGTCAAGGATAGAGTTTTGTCCACTGTGAGGTGTCCAATCTTATTTTTTTTGCGTGTTTAGGGTTTGATCTTTTCCTCAATGTTTTCAGAGGATTAAGTGTTGTTGGAAGTGGATTAATTTTGGTTGTGGAAATATTCCTTCAGGAGGAGGTGTCAGAAGAATTCTTCCAGTTCTCGACATTGTAGTATTGTATTAGGGCATTTTTCTGGACAAAAATTCAGGCCTTTAGAAAGGACATTTTTCATCTTTGGTACATGTGTGCATGGAGAGAGTGATGATATTTGAAGGTTGGCTGCTTATTTCATTTGCCCCAACTCTGAGGTTGGAATGCTATAAGGTGTTGGGTCTGTTTCTCTGGTTGTTTTGTGGTTGGGAAAGTTATTCCAGGAATAATTGATTCCATTTCTTCTTTTTATGTTTTTTTTTATTTTATAAATTTTTAAAATTTTAATGAATATTTCATGACATCCACACTTATAGATAAAATGGGACAGAGAACGGACACAAGTTGCAATCTGCTGGAAATCTGCTTTGATCATTTGTTGGGGGGCATAAAGAGATTTCCACCAACTAGTCCTGAAAGTATCCCCTGGTTTGCTAATCTGCGTTTTCTTATTTTGAACATTGTTGTTTGCATCTCTTGCCATATGAAATAAGATGATGGGTAGAGCTGGCTGGGGATTTTTTTGACAAAATGGCTTTATTTGATAATTTGTCAAAAAAACCAGAACCCTATTCACAGGATTGTACACATATCATAAAGGTTATATTAGTAAATACAAATCACTGAACTTCATATGACTATTCTATAATATATAGTAAAATGCAGGGTAGATTTGTACCTTATAGACCAGTGGTCATTATGGTTTTGGCCCTGTGGGCCAGGTGAATGACATGGGGCCAGTCTGCCGGCAAGATGGGGCCCTGTGTTGCCTGCATCTGGAAGGGAATCTGGCTCCAGGGGTCCTGTACCACCTCTGCCTGACTAGTATTGGGCTCCACCAAAACCCAGCTGGGATTAGGCCCCATGCTGCCCTAGATGCCCAATCTAGTGTGTAGGACCATGACATGTGGGGCTCCCCACAGATTTGTGGGGACTCCTGCAAGCCAGATGACATAGTGCTGGGGGGTTGGATCTAGTCTGTGGGTCAGGAGTTGAGAATCCCTGTTATAGACTAACCAAAGTATAGAGAAAAGTCAGCATGCATTTGTACCTTATAGAGTAAACAAACCATAGGAAAAGTTCAACATAATGTTAAGAGCTGTGATCCCTGTAGTGCTGCCGAAGGCAGTAAGAAAAATAACTGGTGTATAGCTGAACCTTCTTTATCAGTGTATAGTTAGCAAACATTGACCATGTCTACGCATGCACTTTACTGTGGAGTAGATTAATTACCTGCAGAGTAAAGCGTTACTGTTTACACATGTGATGGTATTAGGCTTCAGTAAATTAATTTACTCCATAGTAAAGTAGCACTGTCCCTAACAGTGGTATTTTATGCCAGGATATTTTACTGCAATTAAATGCATGGGTAGATGCTGACCACAGGTATAAACTGTGCCCGGTCAGCTCGCCAGCTCAGGGCTAGCCTCCTGCCTGCTGCCCAGCCACATGACTCCACATTTTCAGCAGCCTCATGCCCCAACCAGCCTCTCTGCTACCCAATCATGAATGATGTGTGCCCCTGGAGGCTGGGGGGGCGGGGTATGGCGACTGCCCACAGGTGTTGGCAGCAATCGGTGACTGCCTGCAGGTGCTGCCGGCAGTGTCGGCAGTGGCCAATTGCAGGGGGTGCACCGCCAATCTCAGGGGGTGCACATGTACCTGTGTGAACCCTCTACGTGTTGCCAATACACCCAATACTACCACTGGGGGCAGAGTGGCCCTAGCGTAAACTGCTCCATCTTGGCTCAAATTGTTACTGTCCTGGGTGCACGTGTAGACACAGCACCTGGTAGTAGTTTAGTCTGGCTCAAACTGCTCTGGAGTTTATTGCTTCAGATTAATTGCATGTGTACATGCACTCACTATTTGGAATTCAGCTGTACCTTCATAGTTTCTTTATGAACTTGCGCAAAGGCCAAAAAAGCATAACATATTCTTCTATTTCTTTACTAACAGGGAACTATAATCAGGTTACCCATATAACAGAAATGAAAATAATTACATTTTATACATGTATGAAGGGTATCTGATATAAAATTGAAGGAGACTGTGTTAAAAAAATTGGCATAATTTTCTTTCAGTGAGTTAGAATGCTCGGGTTCATGAATCAGGACATCAGTCTGCTGAGGTTTGAGGAAATGCCTTCCATACTTCTGAATGGAAAGAGGTCTTTTGGATTGGTCAACTGGTTTGTGGCCATTCTTTGATAGCTTTCATTATAAACCATAAACTAAAACTCTTGCTTCTTTTAGTGTAAACATTTTGTATGAGAGAGAGAGAGAGTGAGAATGAGAGATATTATGTGCATTGTTAACCTCTCTATCTTTGCTTTGCTGCCTTCATGTTTAACTTTGACTTTTACATTTTTTGCCCGAAAACGGCCAGCTTCATTTGTCATTTTAATTATGACTTTCTAAGATATCAAAGACCACTTCACTTTAGAGCAACACCACATTTGCTTCCACATGCACACTGTAAGTGAATGCCTATTTGATTAATACTGTGTTACCCATACCTCTGATGAGATTCTGGTTTAGCGCTAACAGCTCACATTTAAATTGAAGTGAGCCCAAGGGGTGAAAAGAGCTTGGAGAATGGACATAATCCAGCTCTTAGTAATATTCATTAGCTGTGACATAAAACCTTTAGTATTAGTATATAGATAATAGGAATCAAATTCTAAAAGCAAGTGAAATTTTAGCTACAAGTTGACAGCCCTTTCTTATCATCATGGATCAAGAACTGACACCTTTTACTTTGTCCATCTTAAACTTTTGCTAAGTACAGATAGATAGCACTTTAGTGCAGAGATTAATACTAAAGTAGAATTACTCTCGATTTTGAAGAAAAAGCAACCCCCCCAAAAACAACAAAAAACTATCCCCACCACTAAGTTATGGAATTATAGAAGCTGAGACTAGTATTCCCCATTAACTCTTACCCCCCCCCCCGAGAAATAGGTTTCTAAAAACCAAAATAAAAGGAGAGAAGGAATTGGAGACAGACATCTTTCCCTTTGGTGCAAAGGCACCTACAATTTTCGTTATCTGGAGAAGGATAATTCTTGTCTACTTGCTTACCTCCCTTACTAAAGTGAAGAGGGATCCCCTCACAATCAAACCTGCCTGTGTGTGGTAATAGATAATTCAATGCCTTTTCTACTGTGGCTTCTATAACAGTTTTCAATGTTTTCACATAGCGTGTGGTTGCTAACTCCCTCCCTCCCCCCCCCCCCCAATTTTTAAGCACATAATTTCTGGGCTTTCAGTAAGGGTTAACAATAAATGCAAGAATTACTACCATCATCAAAAAGGACAGCCCACATTAATAAAGATAGTATTAAATGAATTCAAGTAACAAAGTATATTTAAGTTAACAGTGGATGACATGGAATTTAATAATTAAAAAGAAGGGCACTGTGCCCAAAAGCTTGTCTATCATCTCTCCCAACTATAAAGTTGGTCCACTTTTGCTTCTCCTATATGTCCTGGACCATCATGGCTTCAGCAAACTTCAAACCCACTGAAAAGATATTAGCTGATTTCTAATTTAGGAGAAATCTGACCATTTTTTCTGATACTAAAGAGGGATTTCAACCTCTCATGCTTTTTTCCCCTTGTTTTGTCACCTGAAGATTTGAAATACTGATTAAAAAATGTCATCTCATCTCATCCTTGTTTTTATGTTTCTTTCTATGTGTTTATCTGATAGCTCCAAAGTGGCATATATTAATAGGAAAAAATGAGAGGAGAATCAAAGAAACCATTTGTATCTCAAGTATCATCTGGACACTCTGTAAAGCCCAGTGAAGCAAGCTTCTCTTACCTTGGTTATAGAGAATAGATAATTTCACATCTCTTGATATGATTCCCTTTGCTAACCACTTTGCCTGATCACCATGGCAATCTCGGTCTAGCCTATGACAATGAGGGAGACCCTCTGTACTCTTTCAAGCTTCTGTGTCCATTTCAAGTCCTTAGTCTCTTCCCCCTCCCCGCCCCTGCAGTTCATTACTCTTTCAGACAGCCCCTGTTTCTCCAAGTAGTCCTCTGAAGAAAAATGCATGTTTGATGTAAACATTCACAGGTTCCATCCTCTAAGAGACTGTGTAGGAAAGGGAAGAAAGACCTTTAGCAATACTATTAAGCCCCCTTTCAAATGCTTGACTTCCTATCTTAGATCTTGCCTGGTTGATGGGCCTCATTTTTCACATTCATCTAAAATTAGAAGATAATTTATGGATATCTCTAATTCAGCCCATGATTATAGTCCACACTGAACATCACTTGTAGACAGACCTAGTCTTTCTGTCACAGTTTTAAAGGTTGGAGAAGGCACTGGCAGAGCTGATAAACTGAGTCACAATATAAAGAATCATTGTGTTGTACTGATGTGTAACTAAACATTGCTAATGGTATTTGTAATATATACAGTCATTTGTACTTAGGAAAAAGACTCCCCTCCCCTATAGGATAGCAAAATTTTAAGGTTCTGATCTTTCAGAAAATTATGTATATGTTCATCTTTTTAGGATATTATTAGTCCTGTGAGAACTCAAACCCCATAGAACAACCCTTGTCCTTATAATTAAGTGTAAATCTTTGCTTCATCCTAAGTGTTGACTATTAGAGTTTCCAAAATGTTGTCTATTGACTAATGATTTTCCACAGGCTGGGTCCACAGTATTGACTTTTTGTTTGTTTCTAAATGTGGCCACAGAGCCCAGGGTGATTGCAAGCCCCTGGAGACCCCCCAAACCTGGCTTTTCCTTGTTCACTTTGGGAACAGTCTCCCCTTCACTTGCCCACCACATCTTGATTTACCTTGTGGTTCTCAAGGGGAGGATGCCTGAGCGTTTCCCAGGTATGATCTCATTCCAGGAAACACCTGGAGGCATGGATCACTTACCTTAAGTGCTAATTGCATGGCTATATACCTTCCCTACACTGTGCCCCATGCCTCGCAAATTTCAAATCTCCAGTTAGATGGGACAACATAGGCGCAGTAATTTACTGCACTGTCAGGTAGTCCCATCAGATACCAGTGATATCTGGCAGTGCAGTAAATTAGTCTATTGCACCCTAATTGCTGTGCATCTGTTGACAGTGATGCTTTATTGCACAGCAAATTAGTCTGCTGTTCAGTAAAGTATCTCATGTAGATGTGCCCACTGAGAAACAAACTTCTCTGGGAGTATCAAGATTGCAGTTTAAAATACAAAATGGAACATTCCACTGTACAAGACAGTGAGGGTTTGACTCTCCTCTTAAACTTCACAAATTATACAAAATTTATTATTATTTTATGTTTCATGGCGATCTGTTAGTACAGAATGTGAATGCCCCACATACTCCGCAAGAGACATGTGGATGCTTCCTGAAGCAGCTTACTATGCTTGGGTCTCCACAACATGAGATATTGCACAATCCTTCTGATTTATCTAGTTTCTTTTTCATTTAATCGACATTCGTTGCTGATGGAACAAGCTGTTCTGAGGATTCCAACGTCTCTGTACTCATCTAACTCATTACCAAATATTTCTCTTTTGATAATTTATCATTTATTATAATAGCGAGACAGCCTTAGTTTTTAATAGGATGCAATATAAATATTTTAGTTTTGCTTCTGATCTTCATTGCTAGCTAATTGGAAAAAAGTTCTTCTGCAAATAAATTATACAACTAGTCCAAGAAATGTCAAATTAAGACACCCATATGTTGGCTTTTAAATATGGATTACGTGACATGAAATCTTGGGGAGTGTACAGAAGACAGATATTTCTAACCTTAAACCACAGAACATCTAATGGAAGACTAAATTATCCTGTTATTGCATTAAAAGTAACAAGAGCATTATTTAGGCAGGCAGAAGCATTTAATAGTTTCTGTTGGGAGAGAAGGGATTCAGAGGTACAAAGGTAAAATCAATTGCCTGGGACATTAAGGCTAGATATAGGCAGTTAAAAAGCCTGAGGTGATTGATCACACTTACAGGGAGGCAGTCAGAAATGTCAAAGGAGAAATGGAACTTAGGATGGCAACAAAAATTAAAGACTATAAAGTCCTTCTTTAGGTATATAAGGAGCAAAAAGAAGATGCAGGGTAGCATAGGCCCCCTACAAGACAAACTAGGGCAATTAGTGACAGATACGGGGGGACAAAGCTGAGCTCTTCAATGAGTTTTTTGCCTCTGTATTCCTGAACTCAGATCAGGACAAATCCCCCAGTTTGATCATAAACAGGCATAAAGGGGAAACCAGCCCAACAACTGTTAGGACTGACTTAGTGAAGAGAAACTTGGAGAGGCTGGATGTGTTTAAGTCAGCAGACCTGGATTATCTTCATCCAAGGGTGCTGAAGGAATTGGCCAGTGTCATAGCAGAGCCACTGGCACAGCTTTCTGAGCACTCTTGGTGCTTAGGTCAGGTCCCAGAGGTCTGGAAAAGGGCCAATGTGGTCCCTATTTTCCAGAAAGGAAGGAAGGAGGATCTGAGTAATGATAGACTAGCTAGTCTCACCTCTATCCTTGGAAAAACCTTTGAAAAAATTATTAAGGATCACACTTGTGGGAGTCCAATAGGGAAAGCAATACTAAAGGACAACCAGCATAGATTTGTAGCAGGTAGATCCTGCCTAACTAACCTCATTACTTTTTATGACCAGGTCACAAAATGTTTAGATGCAGGAATCAAAGTGGATGTCATCTACTTGGATTTTAAGAAGGCCTTTGATATGATATCTCATTATATTCTCATAGATAAACTGAGTGACTGTGATGTAGATGATTACACAGTTAGGTGAGTGGAAAATTGGCTTAGGGGTCGCACCCAGAGAGTGGTGCTGGATGGGTTGGTATTGACCTGGAAAGATGTGGGCAGTGGAGTTCCACAGGATTGGTTCTTGGACCAGTGCTGTTCAGTGTCTTCATTAGTGACTTGGATGACAGCATGGAAAGCACTCTGTCCAAATTTGCAGATGATACCAAATCATGTGGTAAAGTTAACACACCAGAGGGTATGGAATGAATCCAGGTGGATCTGAAGAGGTTGGAAAAATGGGCGGAACAGAATAGGATGCAGTTCAATAAGGGCAAATGCAAGCTGCTGCACCTAGGAAGAAGGAATTACCAGCAGGCTTACAGACTGGGGGAGTACCTTCTTAGCAGCACAGCAGTGGAAAGGGAGCTTTGAGTCACTGTTGACTCCAAGATGAACTTGAGTCATCAATGTGATGAAGTGATCAGTAAAGCTAACCACATTTTATCATGTATTTGCAGGTGCATGACAGACAGGTCCAAGGAGGTGATACTTCCCCTTCAGCATTGGTCAGGCTGCAGTCAGAGTACTGCATCCAGTTTTGTCTGCCCCACTTCAAGAGGGATGTGGACAATCTCAAGAGGGTTCAGTGAAGGGCCAATCATATGGCTAGGGACCTGTAGGCAAAACCCTACGAGGAGAGACTGAGGGCTGTGGATCTCTTCAGCCTCCGCAAGAGAAGGCTGAGCGGGGATCTTGTGGCCACCTACGAATTCATCTGGGTGGGGGGTAGCAAGGAATAGGAGATACTCCAAGTGGTGCCTGGTAAACAGACCAACTAGGAACAATGGCCACAAACTGACAGAGAGCAGATTTAAGTTAGACATCAGGAAGAACTCTTTACGGTATAGGTTGCCAGAATCTGGAGTAGGCTTCCAATGTAGGTGGTATTCTCCCCTACCTTGGGGGTCTTCAAGAGGAGACTGGACAAGCACCTAGCTGGGGTCATCTGACCCCAGCACTCTTTTCTTCCCAGAGCAGGGGGTCAGACTCAGTGACCTACTGAGGTCCCTTCAGACCCAAACATCTATGAATCTATCTATTTAGCCTTCTTTAAACTGTGTAGATTGGATGGTCAACAAATAGAATACATAGTTTCATAGTTTGTAGGGTTGGAAGGGACCTGAGCAGATCATCGGGTCCGACCCCCTGCCATGGCAGGAAAGAGTACTGGGGTCAAATGACCCCAGCAAGGTGTTCATCTAGCCTCCTCTTAAAGACCCCAAGGGTAGGAGCCAGCACCACTTCTCTTGGAAGTTGGTTCTAGATCCTAGCCGCCCTGACCGTGAAGTAGTGCCTCCTGATATCTAGCCTAAATCTACCCTCTGCCAGCTTGTGACTGTTATTCCTGGTCACTCCTGGCAGTGCTCTGGGGAACAGGGACTCCCCCAATGTCTGCTGATCCCCCCTGACTA
>NW_017729027.1:16528216-16537343 GCF_001723915.1 Gavialis gangeticus | reverse complement strand
TAGCCTCTCCTCATAGGGCCTGCCCTGATGCCCCCTGATCATGCGGGTGGCCCTCCTCTGGACCCTCTCCATGTTGTCCACTTCCCTCTTGAAGTGCAGCGCCCAGAACTGGATGCAGTACTCCAGCTGTGGCCTGACCAGTGCTGCATAGAGGGGGGGTATCACCTCCTTGGATCTGCTTGAGATGCATCTGTGGATGCATGACAAAGATGCATGTTCACTCATCAGTTGGCCAAGGCAGACAGATGTCTGCTATGGCCAAGGCCAGAAGGTAAGGAATGCTCATGCGTGTCTCTTAGCTCTGCTGGGATGGAAAAGCCCCAGTCCCTACCACATACTGTTGCCTTCCCCCCACCCGACCTCAGCCACAGAGGGGCAGGTGTGCGGGGTGGGGAACACATCTCCTTGCCTTGGCTCCCCCAGTGGTGGTCTGCACAGTGAGGGGTTGGAGTCCCTGGGGTAGGCAGGGGCATCCCCCACAATATGCAGGTCTGCCAGGCTGCAAATACACTACCCCTACCCCCTTGTCAGCCACCACCCCTGCCTAAATCTGTCAGCCATGGGAGGCGCAGGTGGGGGGAATGGGCCCCTGATCTGGCCCCCCAGCTAGGATCTACACAATGGGTGGATGGGGGGAAAGCCCCAGGGCAGGGGTTTCCTCTGCTGTCATGCAGCTGCATTGGGCTGCAAACACCCCAGCCCTGTCCCCTTGCCAGCTCTGCACTTGTTAGCCATGGGTGTGTGCGGGAGGGGATGGACAGAGGTGTCTGGTGAGGGGGTGGGGCTGGAGCATTCAAAGCCTGGTACAGCTGTGCTGCAGAGGGGACAGCTTTCACTTTGTGCAGACCCCAGGTGGGGGGCCAGAGGAAGAGGTGCCCACCCCTCCATGGCTGATACTTGGGGGGTTGGTGAGGGGCAAGGGCCCTGCCGGAGGGCTGGAGCATTCTCAGCCTGGTGGAACTGTGTTGTGAGGGAGAGAGCCCCTGCCTTGGGGGCTTTCTCTCCCACCCACTGTGCAAACCCTAGCTGGGGGCCGGACCACAGATTCATTCCCCCTCCTCCTTCCCTATGGCTGACAGGGATGGTGAGGGGCAGGGCTGGGATGTTTGCAGTCTGGCAGAGCTGCACTGTGGGGGATAAAGCCCCATGCCTCAAGGACTTTCCCTCTCACTGCTGTGCAGATTCTGGCTCAGAGACTATATATCTATCCAGGTCTATCTTAAACTGGTGTTTGGCCATTTTGAATCTGTTCTATGTGCACTGAACTTCTTCTGTTCAGTTACAGGTTTAGATCAGTTTCTGACTTATATCAGTTTATGTGTAATGTCTGTCCCTAGCCTTAGGTTCTTATAATACAGCATTGCTCTCTGAAAGCCAGCTAATATTTAGCCTGTTGAATACAATTCGATTAGTAGGATTTAAAAAATGTTTATATTTACATTTATACACTGTGTTTTTCCTTCCCATTCCTTTTACATCTCACTTTCCTTTATATTTCTCTGAGAGATAAATAAAAAAATAAGGCAAGACCCTGTGCACTAATTCACAGAGAAATCCAGAAGATCGATGCCATCCTAAACCAATGTATTCCCTAGAATCTGCTGCAAGGCAGGTGCATCAACATGTAGGCACTTTACCTCCATGCTGGAGATCAAGTAGAGTAGCTTCTTTTTAATGGAATCACACTACCAGCTCCTTCTCTGTATAGTACATCAAACACAGAAATATTCCTAGTAGCTCTACAGCTGGAGTGTAGAAGAAAACTGAAAAAGAGGAAATGATGGCAAAGAGCAAAACAGTTGTGAAAATGTTTGAGGAATGGACTAATGGTTTTAGAAAAAGGAATGCAGAAAAAATTACAGGCATTGCCAATGCTTTTTGAGTGGCAGGAAGTATAGAAACAAAAATGTCAAGATTTCAGAGGATCTCTTAAAAGAGTACAGTGACTGTTCTATTCAGACAGGCAAAGATTCTTCTCCAGTAGTTGCTTCCTGATTTTCATAGAAAAATACGTAGACATGGTTAAGCTGATAGTATGAATAAATATACCACAAGCTTGCAAGCTACTTGATGTTTTAAAGGAGGTTACACATGGCTTAAAATATGTTCAGTAAATATTTTGCTACCTGTTAGCATACAGTTTAGCATTAGAATAAAAGTACTAGTAGTGATGACATGATACATTTAAGAAAGCATACTAGACTGAGATGAAAACAACCAGTTGCTTTATAACTATCCTGGTTGTAATTTCCGTAACTGCTGTATTTACTGGCATTTAAAAAATGGAAAATTAGAATCAATCAATAGAAAAGAATGTTTTCTAACTCTGCCATTATGCCATGCCATTAACAGTTCTCAACAATCAGGGAAAATGTGGTTACCTGGCTTGCAAGAAGATACATGTAGCTCATTAATTACACTTCAAAATAACAGCTGATAATGTTTTTACTGCTTTAGAAAAGAAGTTATAGCTCATTAACAAGTTTACTTTTCTTCGATGGAAACTGAAATGTTAAACCTTCTTAATATTCCTGAAGTACATACTTTTTAGTAATCTTCTTTTCAATATTGGCTGTATTTATGGGCTATGTAAATGTTTACCTGATAGTTGTGGTGTCCTTTAGGGGGAAAAAAGCTAGAATCATCAGTATAAGAGTGAACAAACACATTTTTCTACATAAGTCACTTTTTTGGAGGGAGAGCAAAACAAGTGATAGCCTATGACCTTGTGCTGAGTAGAAATGCTCAGGAAATGATTACTTTGATGCAAGAATTAGATTATAGAGCCAAGCTCTGAGTTTATCTTATTTGTGGATGATGCTTTTGCTCTTCATACATAATTTGAAAGAACTATTTGGGTACACTGGGGTCCAAATGATTGTTACCAATTATATAATATATTCCTTATATCCATTGGGATATATCCATAGATGAGCTTTGGAGTTCACTTCAGATACCTAAAGCCAGAATCAAAATCTTTAAATCCCATGATCAGCTGCTTCCTAAACTTGGAAGCACCTAATCTCCTTTGGTGACTCAGTATTCACCAGTGCAATTCGATATGTGCCTAAAAATCTGCTTCTTGCCATGCCTAGATGAGTTGCAGTCCTAACCATGCTGAGCAGCTAGGTACTTAGATCATGTCTCAGCCTTTCTCTGAGCCAAAAAGGAGGTGTTTTTTCAACTATCTCAACTACACAGCCTCCACATTTTGAGTGAGTACTTTAGCCACTGAGATGTTAGACAAACAAAAGTACACTGACTATGTTTTAAAAGACCCATCTTTGGCTTTTGACAGAAAGGTCATAGGAACCTAACTCCAGAAGAGGTTTAAGTGCTGTAAATCCTGAGTGGAGGGAAGCACCTTAATTTTAGAAAGACAGAGAGATTTAAGGCACACCTCTCCCTGCAAGCTAGGTTAAGCTGCTCCCCTGTCAGCTGGCTAACCTATGTGAATGGAAAGGGAACTATTTCCCTAATCACCTAATCCAACTTCTGGTTTATGACAGTAAATATCCCAGACAAATACCTCATTGTCTAAAATGATGGTCTAACTTTTACTTAAAATATCCCAGTTATGAAGACAGTATCAAAACTAAGGAGAGGGGGCAAGGGGAAGGCAAGTGGAGCACTAACATCAGGCACCAACATGCAGGGCAGGGCAGTACCGCACAGTCCTTTGGGAGCCTACAGGCTGAGTGGCATGGTGCAGTGGGGGAGCTCATGGTTGAGGAGCTAAGGGTGAGTTGGGGTAGTTACAGTGCAGTGAAGCAGAGGGTCGCAGGATGGGGTGCAATGGGGGGGCACCCAGGTGCATGGTGCAGTGGGGCTTGTAGGGAGCAACAACAGCGGATGCACAGTGCAAGGGAGGGGAGCAGTTGGAGGGGGTGCCAGGGGTCGTGGTGCAGGAGGAAGGTGCCTTATGTATGGTGTAGTAGCAGGGTGCAAGGTACAGCATGGGGTGTCTGGCAGCACAGTGCAGTGAGGGATTGTGTGGGGGGCCTGAGGGACCTGTGGCCTCCTGGCCACTTTGAAGTTGGACTGTCCCTATTCTAAGGCATTAAAGGTATGAAATGGGTCATGCAATTTGGCACCAAACTCTGCCTTTTCATTCTATATAAAGCCTAGCTTCATAATTCAGGACTATGGCCACTGTCATAGTGGCAAGGTACCCAGAAGCCAGGGACCACAATGCTCACCACCAATGTCCTTTTGTATATTTGGCCACTATTGCTTGGGCAAGGCTCTGATGGCATCTCAAATGCAGAAGGTAGTGGGTGGCATGAGAAGGCTCATAAATCTCATGAAAAAGCTTGCAAATCCTGTATACTAGGCCTGTGCGAAGCAGCTAGCATTTGCTTTGGATTTGGACTCATCCAATTCAGGGGACAGTGATTTTGGGGATTTGAATCACTGTCCCAAATATGATTCATAGATTTGGCTGCCACCGAATCGGCTAAATCTCCTAATCAAACAGGCCGCATCCCCCGCCCGCTCTCTCAGCCCCATCAATGGCTGCCCTGCCTGGCCCCAACATCCTGGCTCTTTAAAAAAAGCAAACAAAAACCCCACACTTAACAGCTGCTGCCTGGTGGGGGGCCATCCTTGTTGTCCCCCACTGCCCCGTGCTGTGTGGGGGGGCTCTGCCACAAGGCCCCATACCCTGCCCGCTCTCCCAGTCCCATCAGTGGCTGCCTTGTCCAGTCCCAGGATCCTGGCTCTTTAAAAAAAAAAAAGGCACTTACTGGTTCCTGCCAGGTGGGGGGCAATCTCCGCTGCCCCCCGCTGCCCCGTGCTGCATGGCAGGGGGCTCTGCCATGAGCCTCCAAAGGTCCTGACAGTTGCAGCAGCAGCTAGTGAGTGTAGGGCTTTTTTTTTTTTTTTTTTTTTTAAAGAGCTGGGATGCTGGGGCCAGGTGGGGCAGCCACTGATGGGGCTGGGAGAGTGGGAGAATGGGTGGGGGATGGGAGCTTATGGCAGAGTCCCCCCATGCAGCGTGGGGAAGTGGGGATTCCCTCCCTGCCTGGCAGGAGCTGGTGAGTGAGGGGCTTTAAAAAAGTGGTTTTTTTAAGAGCTGGGATGCTGGGGCCAGGTGGGGCAGCCATTGATGGGGCTGGGAGAGATGGTGGGGGTTGGGAGGTGTTCAGAGGGACTGGGGGAGCAGGCAAGGGATGGAGCCTGGTGGGGGTCCCTCCATTGTCTTCTCCCCACTCCTCCATTTCCTCCCCTCCCCAGCCCCTATTTACCGACATGGAGCCTGGGTCCAGCTCCCTGCGGAGGCAAGCAGGGACTGTCCGAATTACCAAATCTTCCAATTTTTTCTCAATCGATTTGGAGGCTTCAAATCAATTCGGACCTTTTTACTGGTCTCCTGATTTGATCCTGACTGAGAGATTTGGCCACTGATTTGGGCCAAATCTCCATATTGAATCAACACCTGAAGCTTCGCACAGCCCTACTGTATACTCTGTAAGTCACTCTGTCACAATGGGATGTCAGTTGGGATATTCAGCAGCTGTTGCAGAATGAATAAAAAGAAAAAAATAAATATGTAAAGAAACATGATATTCCCTTCCATGTATTTGGATGTTTTTTCACACTCCTTTAGTTCAAATTCAAGTATTATTTACTCCCCAAGTAAGTTACTTTATTTACCTCAGGCAGTGTACAAAGTACAAGATGACAGCTCCATCCACAATAGCAAATGTGTGATGAAGTTTCATTCGTGTGTTTGTACAAGCTTTAGTTGCTTTTATGCAAAAAATTTGTATCCTGCTAAATCATGAGTCCAGCATATGAAGTGTCATATACTTTCCCATTTTATTCAAAATTTACCCAGAGCTTTGCAAAACCAACAAAAAAAAATCCTCTAAGCAAAATTAGTAAGCTGATTTTTTTTTTTTGTTGGTGAAATTGAGGTTTCATTTTGTGCAGATCATAAGTGTTCTTTGGTCCTAAACCAAGGCTATTATGAGGAGTAAATGCTAGTGGCCAAACTGCAATTAAATATATAACACCATCAATAATATGTAGGACTTGTACTTCAGAATACTTCAGATATACAAGTTATGACATGCTTTTAAATCATGAATTACAAGACTAAAATGGCATTTCATTAACCAGGGAAATAAATACATCTAGATAAATTTTTCATGTCTCTACAATAACTCTGATTGTAGGGAACCAGTTTATACCACTGACATATCATTTCTGAGCAAAGTGTGTTAAAAGCAGGCAGCTCCATTACGTTTGCTAGTGCAAAGAGATCCAAAAGCAGAGTGACAGAGGCATTATTACAGACAAGGTTCTTTGGGTGAGATTTTATTAGCTATCAGACTCACCCAAATATTTGGAAAAAAAATTTCTTAGCATTCTTTTGGGTTTACAAACTCTTCATCAGGCTGAGGAAGCCTCTGCAGTTGGTGCGTGCTCTTCCTGGATGGAATGAAAAGTAAAGAAGCTAGAGGCTGGGCTGGTATGCATGCAAAACAGGCAGTCAGTGAAGATGTAAATTGAGGAGTCAGTGGGTTAGACACAAGCTGAGTTGGGGGGAGGGGGCAGAGAGAAGGGGGATGAATGTAGCAGGTAAATAGTGGAGAGGTACCTGGGGAGTCAGATGTCAGGCAGGTTATAATGTGTCATAAATCCAATGTCTATATTTAGTCCATGAGTTTTTGTATTCAGGAGTTTGATGAAGTGAAGTTCATAGACTTGTCTGTGAAAAGTGTTTTATTACAGGCAGTCCATGACTTAAAATGCTTTGAGTTACAACATTTTGTACTTATAACGTTTATAAATTGACACCCTGTTTTAACTTTCTGACATCAGTTTTGACTTTGCAATGCTTGATCCAGTGCAGTGCCACACCAACGAACAAGTTCGCTGCATCGCCCATCTCCCTGGAGAACATCTCTTCAAACTTCCTTAGACTCTTTCTTTAAGAAAGCAGACTCCAGAAAAACCTGCAGCAAAGACTCCTGAGAAGACTTCAGCCAAGAACCCTTCAAAAGGTCCAACCCAGAGCTCTTCACAAAGTCTAGCAAAGTTCCCTCAAAGAAGTCCTTCCAAATCAATATGATAGCTATTTACAATATAAATACATTAATGTAGTTATATTGCTTATATAATTGATTGAGTATAAATTCTGGGTTATTTTTGGTGAAAATAGAGTATCGGGCCTTGGTTCAGGAACCAATCCCGCATTTATAACATTGTTTCCTATGGGAAAATTGGTTCTGAGTTACAACATTTCGACTTAAGATGCAGTTTTAAGGAACTGATTCTGTCATAAGTCTGAGGACTGCCTGTAATGTAAATTTGTATTATCTTGTAAAAATCCGATGCCTATAGCTAATAACAAATCTTCATTTTTTGTTGTCGGGTGATAGAACTGAGATTAGTTTTGAGTGAATCACTCACAGGAGCATCCTTGTTGTCCATAAATTCTCTTTATGTAGTATTCTATCTCCTTATTTATAACACTTTTTCACCATGGCTTCTGAACACTTTGTAATCACAAACAGTTTATCTTTACACCATCTTTAAGAGATAAGGAAATATCTGTACTGACAGATGAAATTCTGAGTAAAAGAGCACATCTAGTACCTAAGCTGTACATATAGCTAAAAAGATACCCACATGCAGGTCACTTACATCCCTGAAAATATGGTTACTAACATACCATATCCAATTTGGGCCCTACCTAAGCCAGTATCTTGTAATTCATAGTGACCAGTAACAGATGCTTCAGATGAAAATGCTGGAAACCTTACAGTGGTTGTTGGACAGATTACCCCAGGAAGGCCTCATTCTAATCTCAAATACAGATGTTATAAACCCTGAGACATGAGTTAATACAGCCCTTCCAAAACCTTTGATTTATGCAATTAAAAATAGCAACTCTGGATTGTCTTGTGAACTGTTTAGGCATCTACTAGCTCTTCCCAGTTTGGGAACAAAATTATACTTGTAATTTATAATTCACTTTTGAAACCCTGTGACAGATCAAGGAGGAAGAGTACAGATGTATGCATCAGTGTTCAGTGGTATTGCCAAATAAAGAGAGCAGAATTCCTTAGGATTTGTATATACATATAAGAACCTCACTTCTATAGCCTCACTGCTGCATAACTTTAGGTTTCATCTCAGTGCAAACCTAAAGGAAAGACTGCTTTTTACAGCTGTTTTTAAGAGCACTGGAGTTTCCTCCCTCTAAAGAGCAATGAGCCACAACTGAGGTTAGAAACACAAAGACCAACACCTGTGAAAGGCTCTGCTCAAAGAGGAGGTTATTTTAACTTGCTTTGCCATTTGTGGGATGACATTTTTACTAGCCTTACCACAACATAGTCATACTCCTCTGTCTGTGACTTTCTAGGCACACTAGAGCTGTGACCAAACACAAGTGCATGTCTGCAGAGCACTTTAAAAGTGCCCAATCCCAACACAATCTGAACCCTTGTTACCTGAGGGTTCAGATGTAGGTGCTTCAAAGCGGAGCACTGTCATTAACTTCTGTTTGTGTGTCTCCCGGTGCTATTTTCAGAATGGAAGGGAGGAAAAAGAGCAGAGAGAGCACATGCTGGGGGTTACCCAGCCACCTCTGGGGAGCTCCAATTCATCCTTTCCCACTCCAACGCAGCTGGAGAAACTGCAGAATGGATGTCCCTCCCCTGCCTTCTCCCCCTCCCATCCTGAGACAGAATGGGAGCTGGTAGAGGAGGGGCAGAGCTTGGGGAAGAGGCTGCAGAGACACAGCCTCTCTTCTTGGATGGGCTCCAAATTGAAGCTCAATCACTCACCCTCTCAACCGAATGGCTAACGTCTCTTGGGTCAGGAGGGCCGGTGTAACTCATAGTGTTTTCTGTAAAGTGCCATGAGTTAGACCCAGGAGTTGCACTTTTGTGTGCACCTTCCAACTGCTATAATATCTAGAAAAAGAAATAGTATTTTAAACAAATAAATCTGATTTCAAACTAGTAAACAATACAGAAAAAAGACAGAAACAAATGAAATTTTGGAAGCAGAAGTCCTGTCTTTATGCAAATGATTCTCTGGAGAACAAAAATACTGATATATGCCTTTAGTGGTGTAGAAGTAATTGGCTTACTTGACTAGAAAAACAGAC
>NW_017729027.1:16525605-16527877 GCF_001723915.1 Gavialis gangeticus | reverse complement strand
GATTCAACCACAATGCGAAGTTTGATTTCTTCCACAGTGGGATTTGATCAAAATGAAATGCTTTTAATATTTTTCAGCACAGTTTCACTATTAAATGAATTATTTAATTGTAAAGTTTAGGTTGAACCATGGTGGTGGGGGGGAGGTAACTTTGCAAGACGCTTTTAGCTTCCTGGCACTTTTTAATGTCAGAATAGAAATAGCTTCATTATATTTGCATTACAGATTTTGAAAGTTTTGATATTTAGTCCTACACTACTAGGTCTCCCAATATATCTCCCAATACATTTTCTGGCATTTACTGGATGAAAAAATGCTCATTCCTGTGACCCTATTGGAGTGTAAACTGATTCATGATTATGAAACAGAGTTATACAACACAGGAAGACAGATGTCTTATCCTTATTTGATTAGTCAGTCCTGTATTTATTGCTTTTGACTCAGCAACTCTTTATGTTTATGTATAAAGCAGACTAATTTAATTATGGAGCAAAGAGTGCAGAAAATACATTATAAAGGATAAGCTGTTGAAAAAACCCATGGAGATAAAGTTTGTACTGGGAAGGTCTTCCCCTGTCCAATACCTTAAGAACTTCTCTTAAGGTTTTCCTCATTTTAGAAGAGGATGACCTCTGCTAAGAGCAACAGCTGCTGGGAGAAGCAAGAATGACAAAGCCATACATGTTCATTCATGACTTGCCTCTTAATTCCTGACCCTGAGTTATCAGCATATGTCTGGATTGACTGCTGAAGCATGGCACATATGCCACATTATTTTCCTACCCTTGGGGCTTTCCATTTTTTTTCATTGCCAAGAGCAATGCTGATGACAAGTCTGGACTGAGATAGCAGACAAAGTCTTGTAAGTGATACTGCTTTGGAGATACTAGCAGACGGAATGCATGACACCAGAGGTTACTGGGCTCTGCATAAGATTAAAACAGATGGGGTTAATGAGTCCTCACTTCATATTAGACTATTGTCTACACAAAGTGTTTATTAGTGTAGTGTACAGGTATACTAACAGGCTAAAGCAGGTTAGGGATAATATAACCTACAGATGATAACTGTGAGGGTATGACGGGATGGATGACTATACTGTACACATGCCCTGTTTCTTCTACCTTTCCTCTGAAGCAGGGGCATCCAACCTGTGGCCTGCAGCCTGAATCTGACCCATGGAGCCTGTCATCTGCCCATAGAGCTCCTAGAGAGGCCAGGGATTTTGGTGAGAAGCAAGTGGGAGTTGGGCCTGCTGTCAATTTCTGGCGTACGGTGCCCCATTGGGAAATTGTTTTGGTGATGATGAGGTGAATGATGACTGCGTTAACCCCTGCAAGTCTCTGAGCTGACACAGTGCCATTGCCACCACTTGCTCCACCCTTGGAGGTGGATCCAAATCTGAAAGGAGTCTTGCAGTCAAGATCCAGCCTGTGAAGAGGCTTGGAGTTCAGAACCACTTGCAGTATCAAACAAGTTAATGCCCATGCTCTAAAGTGTCTCACATTTGCCAGTGTGTCAGAGACAGGATACTGAGCTAGATAGACTTTTGGTCTGACCCAGTATGACAGTTCTTATGTTCTTGTGCAAAGTATTCCTATTGCAGATAAAGCTTTATCAGGAAAGCTGTTTTGCATCAATGTAGTAAAACCACCATATGAGTGAGAGAACTGGACTGGAAAACTGACATTATGCTGGTAAAACTTTGTCAAAAAGGCTTTGGCTGGCACAGCTGCGTAAGTCTGGGCTTGTACCTTCTTACATCCTGCCTGATGTAGCAATACAACAGAAGTCTGTAGAGTGGACATGGGCATAATGGTGAGTTAAGGTACTGAAGGTTAGTATGAGAAAGCTAGTAGGAGGAGGAAAAATCCCTCTGTTTCTATGTTAGGGTTCTCTGAATATTCCCAGTGGCATCCTGTTGAGGTGCTTAGCTTGACATTGGAATGGAAATAAAAAATATTCAGAATGAAAGAGAAGCTCTGTAAACGTCCCTCTCATTCCTCTCCTAAGAATTTTAACTTCCCACTGAAATATTTTTCCCTAAATTAATTTTCATGGCAACATTTTCAGAATAAGCAAACAGCCACAAAAAGAATGTCCGGGTTTCACCCATTATTTTTTCTAAAAAACGGCTCACCTCACAAACATTAATTGTTTTTCTTTTTCATGCCTATTATGCCCAACAAAAACTGAGGACTTTGCAACAATTTACAGGAAAAGATCTTTGAACTCAGAGGGGATAATTATGAGGTATGGCTAAAAAAAAAGT
>NW_017729027.1:16524508-16525065 GCF_001723915.1 Gavialis gangeticus | reverse complement strand
TCAGAGGGGATAATTATGAGGTATGGCTAAAAAAAAAGTACAGTATGTCAAAACTTTTGTTGATGGGAAATTGTTTTTTCAATAAAACAGCTCTTTTTGTAAAAAGAATCCCTTCATCTCAGAATTTTTTTTTATTCTTGTCAAAATATTTTGACCAAAACCAAAAATTATGGGCTAAATAGAGAATCCTCAGCTTTACCTCCCATACTGTGTTATGCCTGGGAACTCCATCCTGCTCAGCTTCTTCTCCCTGACAGGGGAAGTTGTGGGAGGTATAGTACAGCTGGGGATGTTGGCTCTTACAGGAGAATGGAAACAAGGATAAACTAGCACTTCAATCTTCAGCCAAAATGTTTCATTTTATGTTTATTTGCTTGTCTTATTGTTTTGTTTCCTATTTTTTCCCTTAGGAATAAGTAGTATAACTTTTTGAGCTGAACAACTAGTCAAAATTTGGGAGATTATTCCATTTAGAAAGAGAAATTGGTAATAGAGTTAGGTATTTTTAAGGCAACACATATTTATAAGTACATATGACTACTGAGTCGGGCACAGGA
>NW_017729027.1:16515642-16519508 GCF_001723915.1 Gavialis gangeticus | reverse complement strand
CTTAGGAATAAGTAGTATAACTTTTTGAGCTGAACAACTAGTCAAAATTTGGGAGATTATTCCATTTAGAAAGAGAAATTGGTAATAGAGTTAGGTATTTTTAAGGCAACACATATTTATAAGTACATATGACTACTGAGTCGGGCACAGGATGAATCAAATGACCAGAGTTTCTTACCTCATAACTCCAAATTTCTTTCACCCAGCATCCTGATCCCCAAAGCTTATTTTCTAGTTTTCCCTCAGGCTAGTGTTGTTCAGGCTGTGTCAAAACTTCCTTCTTGGCCTATGTGCTGTTTCTTTCTTTCTCGTTCAGTCGCACCTACGCTCTTGCTCAAACAATATCCAGCCAAAGCCCCTCTGCCTAATAGTGTTCAAATTCCTGTGCAGGATTATACTTGTCTTCTGGGTGGAAGTAGGATTCATACTCTCTTAGAGATATTTTAAATGAAGGGTAGTGGATAAATCAACCTCTACCATGTGTCCTACCTTAAATTCATCCATTTTTTTAGATGGAACCTAAAATGGGGACACCTTAAACAATTCACCCAGATGGAAAGGCAAGATGTAGTTTAACAAATTGCATTTGACAAAAGTGTAATGATCTATAGTGTTTTCTGCCAGCACAGCTTCTTACCTCCAGCCCAAACAATTTCATCCACTCCAAACCTCTTTGGAGTCTTTGGCTCTTTGCTTGATTTTTCTTTTAATCTTTATGGAAGCCCTCTACAAACTTGTGAAGAGTGTATATTGTTTCTGTGGGACTTGTGGATACAGACATACTTGGCCCCTTCTATTCTAATGGAACAACCATACTATAAGATATTTTCCAGCCTTAGCTTCCACAGTTTTGAGAGTGTGCATGTGGAAGGTTAAGCGCATTGAAATTCTGTCTCCCTGATACTTTCTTAGATGTTTCTTATGAATAATTTTGGGTTTCATTCTAGAATCCAAAACTTTCCTGTGCCTACTTCATGCACTCAAGTCAGGAACTGCACCTCTGTCTCAAGGTTTATCTAGTTTAGGACTTCTATTTTGTAAGCTGTCAAAATAATTTGGATATGCCAGTCCCAGTTCTTTGGTGCTGTTCCACAGACTCCTCTAGAAACTTTTCCACCATCATTTCAGATGGTGTTTTAATTTCTGTGGTCCTCTAGAATCTCACAAGTTTTCTCAGACAGCTTGGTTTCAAAGTTTCTTCCTCAATCTTCATGTTACTCATTAAGAACCCCACATCTGGGGAAGATTCCATCACTAGAACCTCTGCCACTAGCACAGCCTCTTGATTTCTCACTGGCTAAGTTGCAGGCCCCACTGAAATTCTTACACACTCTTAGTTGTGTAAGAGTCCACAACTACAAGAAAATATTGATTGTCAGTCTCAGGCAAATGCCAGAACACTAACAGCAGTACTCTTCATTGGTGCCCCATCCCCTGAGGTGCTGCTGTGAAGGTGCTGCCCTATCTTAGAAAGATCTTTCTCTGAAATACAATCATTACATTTCCTGCACCAATTTTCCATCTTGGCTGAACGTTACCCAGTAGAAATGTCCTGTTAGTTTGGTTAATATTTTTGCAACCCCCAAATGCTCCACAGTCCAACCTCTTTTGTTAGTGTACCTGGTGCAACCTACCATTTCCTATAAAATAATTCATCTTTTGAAGTTCAAGCTCCTCTGTGATCAGAAAGCTTCTCTTACAGCACTCTAAGGTGATAATATATGTGAGAGTGGTTCCATTTACCAACTGATTTTCTGGTCCTAGGGCAGGACATTTGCACCTCTGCAAATTACAGGAAGAGAGTTATTTCCGAGTTATATACATACATACATACACACACACACACACACACACATATATATATTCGCTCATATACACATATACACATCTATCTATCTATCTATCTATCTATCTATCTATCTATCTATCTATCTATCTATCTATCTATCTATCAATTATATCTTCCTGTGCTCATCCCTTCAGATGTTAATTTATTGTTTTCTATTTTAAGGTAGTATTTGTAATTAGCTACCCAAATTAGTCCATCCTGTCAGGGCAGAAAGTTGGAGTCAGTTAGTCCATGTGCAGCATGGCATGAATGTAGTTATGCTTCTTCTGGAGGCAACACATATGAAACAGTGCAGTGTGCCCCAGCACAGTGCTACCTGGCATGGCAAGTGAAATGTATAGCCCTTAGCTCCTCATTGTTATGGCTTTGTGAATAATTGATTTTTTCAGTTTAGCCATTAAACTAAAACATCTAAAATGCCTTGGTTTAGATTAAACCAACCTTGCCAAAACAAAAATCTGAAAACTTAATGTGTTCAGTAGAAACACAAAGGAAAAGAAGGGCTAGGTTCACAAAGATTTTACTGGAAAAGGTGGCCCCTCCCCCATTTAGTAGCTCAGGGGTAAGTACTCACTCAAGAACTAGGGACACAAGTTGCACATAAACTAGTTTAAGTGATCAGAAACTGGTTTAAACCTGTAACAGAACAGAAGTTCAGTGCACATAAAACAGTTTCAAAATGGCTGAAACTGGTTTAAGATAAACCTGGTTGAATGTAGTATCAGACTTAACTGATTTGGGTCAAACTGGTTTAGGAAACTTCTGTCCCAGATCCTTTCCTGGTTCAAGTTAAATCACAGGCCCCCAGCATACCAGCATGCTTTCCAGCCCTTGGCTGTGCTGGGCTGTGCTATCAGCTCCAGAGAGCAGGGATGGCCTTGCTCCTCTGCTCCCTAGGCTGCAGCAGTGAGGGCTGGCTGACAAAGGGGTGGGACAAGCCCAGTTGGGGATGCAGCTCAGTCTACAGGGAGGGGGGACAGTCCCTCCCTGGCAAACCTCAGCTGGGATCCGGGGTCAGCGATGGGGGTTAAACACCCCTTCCCCTGCTCAAACTTACTGCTGGCTGCAGCTGTAGACTACAAATCCCAGAGGCACCTGGAAGCAGGAAGAGAAAGTGATGAGCATGAGCAACCCTGCAGAGTCCTGTTGCTATAATTCTGGACTGCAAATGCCAGAGACCTCTGGGACATCAGGAAGAGGAAGTAAACACACAGCCAGACAGCCATGCTTTAGTACCCGCTGGCTTCTGGCCTGAGCCACTGCAGGCATGTGGCTGCATTTCCTGAATCAAAGGCAAATGTCTGTTCACTTCTGTTTTAGTTTAATCTATGCAGTTTAGATTAACCAGTAAAGACTGAATAGATTCAGCCTCCAGGCTTTTTGACTGTTTCTACCTATGCAAGATGTTTAAGACCCAGGTTTAATGGGATTCTATATCCTATCTGCCATTAGAGTGCTTTAACCACATATGTAGAGAATTATTCTCATTCACTTGCTCCGTGTCTCTCTGACTCTGTATTTTAAAAAACACAGAACAGTTTCAACAGGTGAGATTATGAGTTTGGTGTTACAGAATATTCTGTAGCCTTCTAATCAATACAGTCACCAGCAAGATGAGAAACTCAAAGTCAGATCCACTCTCCGCCTGATCTAGAGAGAAAAGATGTAAAACATATCTTTCAATTCTCAGGTAATGTTCTTCATCACCAGTTTTGTGAATTAAGATCCCCAAATTTTATTTCAAGGTAAAACTATCCAGTGAATTCAGGTTGAATTTGCAACTAATTTTAGCATGACTGAAGACATATTTTTTTTGGCAAATTTACAATTAACCGAAAAAATGTCACTCTGTTCTCTTTGCTGAAATATGATACAATCCTTTTGAGTCTTTAATCTTTTTTTGTCAAAACTTCCAAAACACTAGCACCAGTGTGTATTGTCAAATATGATTAGGATTTTAAAACATGGGAAAGACAACACAGGTTACAGGGGTGGGTGGATGAGAATAGGATGGGAT
>NW_017729027.1:16512749-16515631 GCF_001723915.1 Gavialis gangeticus | reverse complement strand
TGATCTGCTCAGGTCCCTTCTGACCCTACTAACTATGAATCTATGAAACACAGGAGCAAGCCTTCTGTTTCTGTTGAACACTGCAATTTCTGTTTCTCCCCCAGTTTATGAAAGAGCTTTGTAATACTGGCCATCTAACAAATTAAACTTTTATAAAAGGAAAAGTCCTACAAAACTCTGCACATCTGTAAGCAGTAGGGAATTACCCCATTTGTTTTTTTTAAAAAAAATCTTTCTTCATTGACTTGGTGTGGAAGGTAAACAACTTCTGTTTAAACTAACTGAAATTTGTTTGGGTTCAGTTTTAGCCTACCATATTCAGCCTACCATAGATTATCTGAAATATATTCCTTTTGGTTGAAAGATTTACCATACACTAGGACAGCAGTTTCCAAACTGTGGTATGCATACCTCTAGGGGTATGGAAGACACCTCTGGGGAGTACAAGGGATAAATTGTGTAATGTTGGATTTAATTTTTATTATAATAATTGGCATTTAAGAGGTAAAAATATAAAACATATGCTGGTAGGGGTATGCTGGCAGCTGGCAAATCTGGAAAGTGTACATAATAAGAAAAAGTTTGGGAACCTCTGCATCGGGGTATCACTGAGACCCAGCTAAAGGCTTGAATGTCCATGAGAGCAAGCATGCAAGAGACCAAGGTTTTGAAACAGCCTTATAGGTATACTTTCTAATTTAAATATACTCAGGGTGGGTCAAGATAAAGGCCATTTTAGCAGGAAAGTTCTGTTCCTGCAGTATAGACATCAGAAGGACATACCATATAATACTCTTTATAACTCTCAAATGTGGTAGATGTCTTGCACCAGCCAGAACTCAACATGTTTACATTGCCACAGTCCTGATCCTACTGTGGAGATATTTCCTCCCAATCTCTATCTTTTCAATCCACTTTGAGTCTCCAAAGTCCACTTTTAAAGTCCAGTGTGGAAAACTGCATTGAACTTGTACCTAGTATATAATTTATGGCTTACCAACATACTCTGCTTTTCCCTGCTTTGCTGAGTATGCACATTTGAAACAGTAAATTTGTCATAGTAGCTGCTCTGGGCTCATCACCAGCTGTCCCCATCAGGCTCACCATCCTGTTGCCCTTGGCCCTTGTTCTCTGGTGGGCCTGTGAGGAAGCACTCATGATGAATTCAGAACAGGTTCACTGGCAAACTTCCATGTTTGGAGTGTGCCTGTAGATTAGATTGGGTGAGGTGTGGACTAGGTTTCTGGATTGCCACTGATATGGAGCTGTAGACAAGTCCTTCATTTTTGATATTCCACACACAGTTTGATTCAACTGTCCTTTCTTAACCAGAACTATCTGGCCCAACTATATGACTGATGGCTGAAGGCTCAAGGTTGGTGTAGCCACCGGGCCTCGACCGGTCGCTCTCGTGCAGCTCTTGCTCGAGTAATTGGTGTTAAGCGCCTCACGGGTTCATGTCTCCACCTGAGCTGGTGTTTTCCACCCGAGTCTTCAACCCCTTGCTCATCTGCCACGACTTGTTGGACCTCAGTGTCTGGGGTCATTCATCAGGTGTGCTCGTTGACCACAGTTCTCCTGGCGGTTACTTACGGGGCTCCGCCACCCCTACAGCCTGGCCTCACACCTCCTGTGGAGTGGTGTCTGAATGGCCGACGCTTTTCTCCTGGGACCCCTTAAGGCAGGGCCACCCCAGGGACTCTGGCACTGTCTACCTAACTTAAGGACCCACTCCCTTCTGGTATCCCTGGAGCCTGCAGTTTGCTCTGTCTCCCCAGGTTGTTCCAACGCTGTCTTCGGGTGATGTTCCTGGTGTCCCTTTGTCATCCCATCTGAGGTGCCATCGAGGTGATCCTCCTCTTCCTGCCTGCACTTGTCCTGGCTGGTCCCGATCCCCAGGTTCCGTGGGCAGGGACACCTTTGCTATTGGCATTAGCCGCGGCTCTGCTCCCTGATTCCCCTGTCGGCTCCGCAGCATGCGCCACCATTTTTATCTTCACCAGCTGGCTTTCGGTGCTGACATCATCGGCCGGCCACAGCTGGATAAACAAGCAGCTGATGAGCCGTGTGGGCTCTGCCTTCCACCCCTCATGTGCTGCGCTCTGAGCTGCCGGTAAGTATTCGCCCTTACGGCACGTCCCGGGACAGCTGGCTTCTTCTGATTCATGCTCTGTGGTAATCAGGTTACTGCTCATTGGGCATGTCTACACATGTATTTACACGCACCTAAACTTAATGTCTTTGCTTAAGGCACATTAAGGTGATTTAGGTGTGTAACTACACATAGACATGCTAATGAGCATTAAAGCATGTTAACTTTTAGGCATAATTAGCTAAGTCTCATTAGCCCATGTGAAGATGTGAAGCAGCACACTTATAGAATGGGAAACTCTCTTCTTGAGAGCATGGAGGCAGAAAGGGATCTTGGAGTCATTATTGACTCCAAGATGAACATGGGCCGACAATGTGAGGTCACGGTTGGCAGGGCTAACCGGACCTTGTCGTGCATCCACAGGTGCATCTCAAGTAGGGTCAAGGAGGTGATCCTCCCCCTCTATGTAATACTGGTCAGGCCACAGCTGGAGTACTGAGAAGGCTGAGGGGGGACCTGGTGACTGTCTATAAACTCACTAGGGGGGACCAGAAGGGTTTAGGGGAGACACTGTTTCCCCTAGCGCCCCCTGGCATGACAAGGAACAATGGACACAAATTATTAGAGAGTAGGTTTAGATTAGACATCCGCAAGAACTACTTCACAGTTAGGGCAGCTAGGAGCTGGAACCAACTTCCTAGGGAAGTGGTGCTGGCTCCTACCCTGGGGATCTTTAAGAAGAGGCTTGATGACTACCTGGCTGGACTCATTTGAGTCCAGTCTTTTCTCC
>NW_017729027.1:16504711-16507749 GCF_001723915.1 Gavialis gangeticus | reverse complement strand
GAGGCTTGTTGACTACCTGGCTGGACTCATTTGAGACCAGCCTTTTCTCCCGCCTAAGCGGGGGGTCAGACCTGAAGATCTACAAGGTCCCTTCCGACCCTACTTCTATGATTCTATGATTCTATGATGTGTTAATGAGCATTAAGCGTCTACATGTGGGCTAATGTGCCTTAGTTAATTGCACCCAAATTTGATATTTGCTTTATGCAGGTATCAAGTTTAGGCAGGATTATCCTAAAATTGCTGTTTCTAAGGGGCATTAAGTGTGGACACTCACCCTTAATGCACCTTAAAATTGATTATTTTAGGCTAATCCCACTTAAAAGAGGTATATGTAGACATGTCCACTGTTCCAGTCTGGGAGTTTTTCAGCTGAGCTTAGTTTGGCTAGACAGTTTATTTTTGATGATCTACATGGATCCTCCTCTTTGATTGTAGGTCATTTTTCAGTTCTTTCTGGAAAGACTTCACTTTTTTTTTTAAAGAGATTGTTTTAATTCCTTTTACAAAACCTCTGATATTTCAGGTCTTGTATTAATTCTTTTTGTGAAATCTCCACTGTTGCTTTGGGTTTCTTTTAATATATATATATAATATATAATATTGGCTTCTTTGAACACCTCAGTTACTTATTTCAGCAAGAATACCAGCTTACAATTTTCTTAATTGGAAATTGGATTTTACTCCTAACTTCAGTAACATTCACTTTTATGAACTGAAGTACCTAGCCAACAGTTGGCATCTTGTTCTAGTTAAAGTAGAAATTGATAACTGAGTCTGGTCCTTCTGAAACAATTTTCATTATTTACAAAAATGCATGAAGTTCTCCTTCTACAAGACAGGAGGAGACAAGCCACCAGAGTTAGTTTCTTTGCTCACAGATTTAAAACTCTTTCATCCACACCTCTCTCTCAAAAGTCTTCTCCCAGTGTCACATGCCAGAGGTGCATTTAAATGTCTCTGAGATATCATGGGCTTTACCCCTGGAGAATCAAGAAACTGGAATCTACTAGGGAACAGGAGCAATAAAATGTCTCTAAACAGATCATGGCATTTTTAAAAACAATACTGATGAGAGGTGCACAGGAGAAGGATAACAAGAGGGATTTCAATAAGGAAAGGGGAAAGAGATAGGAGTCTAGCAGAGAAAGATGTAGAAAGATTCAGAAAATGTTGTAGATTACTGTTTTGAAAAGCAGTTACAGAAAATTACCATTTTGTATCTAACTACAATGGGTATATAATATATTCAATGAGGCAGTACAGGGAGGAATCAGTTAAAGATACCAACTTTAATTTTAACAACATTCCTGTAGCTGCAGAGACCAACTGGCGGCTACAGGAATGGTGCTTCGAGGCGAGCTTCGGCTTCCTCAGCCATGACCGGCACATCACGATGACAGACATGCTGGGATGGGATGGGCTCCACCTTTCCCCTAAAGGTAAGCATGTGTTCTCTTCTAGGTTGGCGGACCTCCTCCGGCGGGCTTTAAACTAGGCTTGTCGGGGGAAGGGGTAGATGAGGGTGGAGGAAACATCAGCCTGCCGGCCCAAACAGCACCCACAACTACAGCCCAGCCCAGACCAACAAGTGAAGTGAATAAACAGGTAAGCGATAGGGGCCAGGGCAACGCTGGGACTAGGGGTCAGTACACACATCCACATGAGGCCTCAAATGCCTCTACACAAATGCTCGTAGTATGGGTAACAAGCAGGAGGAACTCACCCTCCTGCTGGCTGACACCAGCCTGGACATAGTGGGGATCACGGAAACGTGGTGGGACTCAACGTATGACTGGGCGGTGAATGTCAAGGGCTATAGGCTGTACAGGAGGGACAGGATAGGAAGGAGAGGTGGGGGAGTGGCACTCTATATTAAGGAGGAATACACATCCTCGTCAATTAGCAAGGAGTCAGAGGAGGGGCACTCTGAAGTGCTTTGGGTTAGAGTACAAGGCAGTCGAGGGGAAAGAAACTTAACGGTGGGGGTCTACTACAGACCTCCCAACCAGGGAGAAGAGCTTGACCAGGAATTCTTAGGTCAGCTCACAGAGGTAGTGAAGTCTAAGGATGTGGTAGTCATGGGGGACCTGAACTTCCCGGACATCTGCTGGGAAGAGCAGTCAGCCAGGTCTGATCGCTCACGTAGGTTCTTAGACAGAGTGCAGGACCTCCATCTAACCCAGGAGGTGCACAGCCCCACCAGGGGGGACGCCTTGTTGGACCTAGTGCTGGCCATGGGTGATGACCTGGTGAGGGGGCTGCGGGTGCTCGACCACCTGGGCGACAGCGATCATCGCCTGCTGGAATTCACCATCCAGCGCAAGGTGGCAAAGGCATGCAGTAAGGCAGCGGCCCTAGATTTTAGGAGGGCAAACTTCAACGAGCTAAGGAGGATAGTTGGAGAAGCGCTGAGGTCCCGGAGGGGAGGGGAGCCAGGTGTCCAAGGAGAGTGGTCACTCCTTAAGGAGACGATCCTCCAAGCCCAAAGGAAGGTAATCCCAACGAGGATCAAAGGGAGCAGGAGAGCACACAAGCCTCCATGGCTCACCAAAAGCATCCGGGAATGTCTCCTTGCTAAAAAGGAGGCTTACACCCAATGGAAAGAAGGGGTCATCACCAGGGAGGGCTATTCTGCAGTTGCTCGGGGATGTAGGGGGGTAGTTAGGAAGGCCAAGGCAGAGATGGAACTGGGACTAGCTTCCCAGATTAAGGACAATAAGAAGTCCTTTTTTAAATACATAGGGGGTAAAAAGAAGGTCCCGGGTAATGTGGGGCCCTTGCAGGACGCGTTGGGAAACTTGGTCGTCACACCAGACGGCAAAGCTAACATGTTTAATGATTTCTTTGCCTGTCTTCCTAAGTAGGGACCAGAACAGTCACCTCCCCGCTGGGCCCCCCTTGGGCCCTGGGGGAGGCACACCTGGGCCGGGGGTTAGCGAGGATTTAGTTAGGGAGCTTCTGGAGGGGCTGGACTTATTCAAGTCAGCCGGTCCGGATGATCTCCACCCTAGAGTTCTAAAGGAATTGGCCGAGGT
>NW_017729027.1:16503007-16504108 GCF_001723915.1 Gavialis gangeticus | reverse complement strand
GGACCTGAACCTGTTCAGCCTCCACAAGAGAAGGCTGAGGGGGGATCTTGTGGCCTGTTATAAACTAGTCAGGGGGGATCAGCAGGCATTGGGGGAGTCACTGTTCCCCCGAGCACTACCAGGAGTGACCAGGAATAACGGTCACAAGCTGGCAGAGGGTAGGTTTAGGTTAGATATCAGGAGGCGCTACTTCACGGTCAGGGTGGCTAGGGTCTGGAACCAACTTCCAGGAGAAGTGGTGCAGGCTCCTATTCTGGGGGTTTTTAAGAGAAGGTTAGATGAACACCTTGCTGGGGTCGTTTGACCCCAGTACTCTTTCCTTCCATGGCAGGGGGTCGGACTAGACGATCTGCTCAGGTCCCTTCCGACCCTAGAAACTATGAAACTATACCAGTATTGATTAACAAAGATACAGTATCTTCCAAATATTAATTAGTAACTGAAGTTAAATACATAGTAAGAAAACTGAAGTAAAATGCTTTTAAATAGCCTGATTAAAAACCTTTTTCCTGCTCATTTACTCTGTTTTTACTTTCTCAGTTCTTTTGATGTCATTTTATGGTTTTCCAGTCTTTACAGGCTTCTAAACTAATTTAAGATACCCTAAGTGATATTATATTTACATTTAAAAATTTCAGGCCCAAGGTTATTCATAAATCTTTCACTCTCAGAATATCAGCATGGATAATATACATTTTAAAAGTAACTGTTCTTTTTAAAATATATATTACCCATCTAGATATTCTGGGAGGATTTGCATTTTAAAAGAGCAAATATTTAGAGTATTAATAATCTGAATAATACAGGGAAAATTTAGGGTGCTGAATTTATTCATTTATGGTGAAGGTGGATTTAATATGTCTGTATAGAAAAGGTCTTAATTGAACACTGAGAAACCAGGAAGGAAATCCTGGAAGTGGATGAAGTTAAATTTCAGCACACACTGTTGTGCTGAATTGGTTTAGCAACTAAGAACCCTGAAGAATCAAACCTTGGCTGGTAACTGCTTTCAGTACAGTATTCATATTTCAAAGACTAAGTGGTCTCAATTTCATTTTATTTAAAAAAAAAAAAAAAAGGTTTCAGACCTCCTAGGCTGAC
>NW_017729027.1:16502592-16502959 GCF_001723915.1 Gavialis gangeticus | reverse complement strand
GCAGTCTATTCCAAACCTTGGGGGCTTGGACAGTAAAGAAGTTCTTCCTTATGTCCAGCCTGAATCAGTTGTGGCGGAGTTTGTGACCGTTTGATCTTGTCATCCCTTGAGTCGCTCTGGTGAACAGATGTTCCTCCAGATCCTGATGAGCACACCTGATAAACTTAAAGGTGGCCACAAGATCACCCCTGAGCCTGCACTTTTCTAGGCTGAAGAGTCCCATGGCTCTCAGCTTTCAGTCATAAGGTCTGTTTTCCTGACCTCTGATCATGCACATGGCTCTCCTCTGCAGTCTCTCAAGCTTCTCCACATCCTTTTTGAATTGCGGACCCCAAAACTGGACACAGTACTCCAGCTGCGGCTTCAC
>NW_017729027.1:16499817-16502442 GCF_001723915.1 Gavialis gangeticus | reverse complement strand
AAAAAAAAAAAAAAGGTTTCAGACCTCCTAGGCTGACACCCTCACTGTTTGCCTCTGTCATTCAGCCAAGAGATTCTAGTCACCCCTTACCTCCAACTCCCAGTAGATATATTACCAAATATGAGGAGGGAATATAGGGAAGAATAAATTGTGAGCTGCTTCTCTTGGAGCATCTTAGTCTAATATCTAGACAATGGATTAGAAGTCATGAGACATGTGTCCAGTAGAGGGCAACAAAAATGGTTAGGGGACTGGGGCATATAACTTCTGACGAGAGGTTGATAGAGTTGGGCTTATTTAGTCTGGACTCTCTCGATGCTGTCCACATCCCTCTTGAAGTGCAGTGCCCAGACTGAGAGGGATTTGATACCAGCCTTCAACTACCTGAAGTGGGGTTCAAAAGAGGATGGAACTAGACTGTTCTCAGTGGTGGCAACTAACAGAGCAAGAAGTAATTCTCTTGTTGCAGAAAGGGAAGTTTTGGTTGGATATTAGTGTAACAGGGGGCCTGCTCAGGGCCAATCTCCGTGTGGTCCACCCACCTGTTATTGGCTTAACTGCCTGCCTCACCTTGATCTTAATTGATGTAATTAAGCAGGAGGCTGCCCATTTTCTGCCCCAATGCTAGGGGCACTGTCTGAGGCTCCATTCCTCCCCTACACTGCAGCCCAAGCCTCGCAGATGACATCATGATGTTCTCATATGCACCAGTCTCACACAATGGGCCCCAGAATCCTATTGTAGGACCCCACCTGTGTTCCTCCCTTCAAGCGGACTCTGCCACCATCATACCGGGCCATATATCTCACTGCCACTGGTTCCCCTTCAGGTGTGGTCCCCTCACTGGGACCTTTGGCTCCTCTAGCCCTGGCCCACCCCCAGGGCAGCTGGGACTCCAGACCCCTGGCTCTTGGGCGCCCCTCTTGGTGGGCCCCCTAGCCCTTCTGACCATCCTGGTCCTGGCCCCCGCATGGGCCAGTCAGGGGAAACTGACAGGCCTTGATGTATTGCCCTTACTCTTTCCCCAGGGTCCCCCTCTCTGGGTCCTCCTTCACGGACGTGGGGAGCTTCTCATAGCTGCCCCCTAACACTGGAGCTTCTCACCGCTCATAACACTCCCTCTGCTTGGGGTCTCAGGGCTTCCCTTCTCAGGTGGGCTCAGGTGGCTACAGCTATGCCTGGCCCCAACTCTCCCCCTCGGGGTCTTGAACTCCCGCAGGGCTCAGGTGGCCTTGGCCTTACCTGTACTCCAACTCCCCACTCTCCTTCTCGGGGCTTGCACCTCCACTACTACCTCTGATGGAACGCAACCCACCCAAAGGTGAGGGCTAGGGGTTAAGGCACCCCAACCCACCTTTCACTGGGGTGGTAACTGGCCTGGCATTTCCTGGGGGCTCCCACACCACTGGGAGCCTCACCCAGCACTCATTCCTGGCAGGGTGCAGTTTTAGGTCATACCCAAGACCAGGAGCCCCAGAGGATCATCGAGTCCAACCTCCTGCCCCATGGGCAGGAAGTCAGCAGGGATCATAGGATCCCAGCAAGATGAGCATCCAAATATGTCTTGAAGGCATTCAAAGTGGGTGCTTTAACCGCCTCTGGTGGCAGTCTATTCCAAACCTTGGGGGCTTGGACAGTAAAGAAGTTCTTCCTTATGTCCAGCCTGAATCAGTTGTGGCGGAGTTTGTGACCGTTTGATCTTGTCATCCCTTGAGTCGCTCTGGTGAACAGATGTTCCTCCAGATCCTGATGAGCACACCTGATAAACTTAAAGGTGGCCACAAGATCACCCCTGAGCCTGCACTTTTCTAGGCTGAAGAGTCCCATGGCTCTCAGCTTTCAGTCATAAGGTCTGTTTTCCTGACCTCTGATCATGCACATGGCTCTCCTCTGCAGTCTCTCAAGCTTCTCCACATCCTTTTTGAATTGCGGACCCCAAAACTGGACACAGTACTCCAGCTGCGGCTTCACCAAGGCCGAGTACAATGGGAGAAGGACGTCTCGGGATTTGCTTCCGAAGGATCTATGGATGCAAGCCAGTGTTTTGCTTGCTTTACTAGCCTCAGCATCACATTGAAGGCTCATGTTCATTTTGTGATCAATCATGACCCCCATGTCCCTTTCATCTGTAGTGCTAGCCAGTGTAGCAGTGCTGGGCCTAAAAGCACGCTGCAGGTTTTTCCACCCAAGGTGGACAACCTTGCATTTTTCGGTGTTGAACACCATCAGGTTCTCGTCTGTCCATTTCATGAGCCTGTCAAGATCTGCCTGGGTCACCCTCCTATCCTCAGGTGTGGATGCTTTACCCCAGAGTTTGGTGTCATCAGCAAACTTGGCCAGCTTGCTTCTAACACCAATGTCCACATCACTGATGAAGAAATTAAATAGTATAGGCCCTAGGACAGAGCCTTGAGGGACCCTACTGGTGACTGCACACTAAGACGATTGGTTTTTGTCAACCTCCACCCTCTGGGACCTGCCACGGAGCCAATTCCCAGATATGCTGTAATTACATAGTAATTACTGGAGTCTGCTGAAGCATGGTAATTACTGTGCTCCAGCAGACTCCAGAGTCACGTGTATCAATGTCCCTGTGCTGAAAAATGGTGGCAGAGGTGCTTTAAA
>NW_017729027.1:16494223-16494817 GCF_001723915.1 Gavialis gangeticus | reverse complement strand
CAGGGCAGCTGGGACTCCAGACCCCTGGCTCTTGGGCGCCCCTCTTGGTGGGCCCCCTAGCCCTTCTGACCATCCTGGTCCTGGCCCCCGCATGGGCCAGTCAGGGGAAACTGACAGGCCTTGATGTATTGCCCTTACTCTTTCCCCAGGGTCCCCCTCTCTGGGTCCTCCTTCACGGACGTGGGGAGCTTCTCATAGCTGCCCCCTAACACTGGAGCTTCTCACCGCTCATAACACTCCCTCTGCTTGGGGTCTCAGGGCTTCCCTTCTCAGGTGGGCTCAGGTGGCTACAGCTATGCCTGGCCCCAACTCTCCCCCTCGGGGTCTTGAACTCCCGCAGGGCTCAGGTGGCCTTGGCCTTACCTGTACTCCAACTCCCCACTCTCCTTCTCGGGGCTTGCACCTCCACTACTACCTCTGATGGAACGCAACCCACCCAAAGGTGAGGGCTAGGGGTTAAGGCACCCCAACCCACCTTTCACTGGGGTGGTAACTGGCCTGGCATTTCCTGGGGGCTCCCACACCACTGGGAGCCTCACCCAGCACTCATTCCTGGCAGGGTGCAGTTTTAGGTCATACCCAAGACCAGGAGCC
>NW_017729027.1:16466298-16489223 GCF_001723915.1 Gavialis gangeticus | reverse complement strand
TGGTGGCAGTCTATTCCAAACCTTGGGGGCTTGGACAGTAAAGAAGTTCTTCCTTATGTCCAGCCTGAATCAGTTGTGGCGGAGTTTGTGACCGTTTGATCTTGTCATCCCTTGAGTCGCTCTGGTGAACAGATGTTCCTCCAGATCCTGATGAGCACACCTGATAAACTTAAAGGTGGCCACAAGATCACCCCTGAGCCTGCACTTTTCTAGGCTGAAGAGTCCCATGGCTCTCAGCTTTCAGTCATAAGGTCTGTTTTCCTGACCTCTGATCATGCACATGGCTCTCCTCTGCAGTCTCTCAAGCTTCTCCACATCCTTTTTGAATTGCGGACCCCAAAACTGGACACAGTACTCCAGCTGCGGCTTCACCAAGGCCGAGTACAATGGGAGAAGGACGTCTCGGGATTTGCTTCCGAAGGATCTATGGATGCAAGCCAGTGTTTTGCTTGCTTTACTAGCCTCAGCATCACATTGAAGGCTCATGTTCATTTTGTGATCAATCATGACCCCCATGTCCCTTTCATCTGTAGTGCTAGCCAGTGTAGCAGTGCTGGGCCTAAAAGCACGCTGCAGGTTTTTCCACCCAAGGTGGACAACCTTGCATTTTTCGGTGTTGAACACCATCAGGTTCTCGTCTGTCCATTTCATGAGCCTGTCAAGATCTGCCTGGGTCACCCTCCTATCCTCAGGTGTGGATGCTTTACCCCAGAGTTTGGTGTCATCAGCAAACTTGGCCAGCTTGCTTCTAACACCAATGTCCACATCACTGATGAAGAAATTAAATAGTATAGGCCCTAGGACAGAGCCTTGAGGGACCCTACTGGTGACTGCACACTAAGACGATTGGTTTTTGTCAACCTCCACCCTCTGGGACCTGCCACGGAGCCAATTCCCAGATATGCTGTAATTACATAGTAATTACTGGAGTCTGCTGAAGCATGGTAATTACTGTGCTCCAGCAGACTCCAGAGTCACGTGTATCAATGTCCCTGTGCTGAAAAATGGTGGCAGAGGTGCTTTAAATAAAGCTTGTTTTAAGAGCTTTAGTTAAAGAGCCCCTGCCTCCATTTTTCAGTGTGGGGACACTGATGCATGTGAAGCTCCAGGCGCTTGAATTAGAGTGGCTCTTGGAGCCACTTTAATTGAAGGCTTCCACTACTCCCTTTTCCCCTCACCCCTGAAGCATGTGTATAAATGCCCAATGTGTTTGTCAGGAGAAGCATACTATCGATCATCTCCTGGAATACCCTGTAGCGCTACAATGCACCCCACAAGATCTGGCAGCAGAGGCAGAAGCAGTGGCCTGCACAGAATATTGGGAACAGATCATATAGAAAGGTTGGATTGGATGATTAAGACACAATGATGAAGAAGAAGATTTGAAACATGGAGTCTGATCTTTAGATGATATTAATTATAGTTCAGCTGAAGTCAGTGGTAATTTACACCAACTGAAACTCTAGCTCATTATGATTTACAAGGTGAAAACTTTACAAAGATTCTCATCTAGTGATGCCATCAGGAGTCAATCCATTAAGTTTAATGGTTTCTGGATTGGGCCTGAAGTGTTGAATCTTATTTTTAAATATGAAATACAGGTACAAGTACAGGCTGAAAGTACAAAGAAAGATATTTAGAAAAAGAATTAAACTTCTACTAATACTTAAAACTAGAAATAAATTCAGACCCTAATAACATTTGGTGACAAATTCTGCATATTGGCAGGCATCATAATACAATGTGCACACTCTGGTTGAAAGTAGATCTTCTTTTATATATATTTATTTATAGTAATGTATAAAGACACACACATAGATGTATTTGTTTCAATATGGTTGTGTGCCTTTTTCTGAGAGGCAGTTCATTTTGTTAAGCAAATCTTTTGAGTGCCTAATATTTTACAACCACTGAACAAATTATTTAAAGGCCACAGCTGTTTGTGGACAACTTACGAACAGAAATAAATAATTCCTCCCACTTAGAAAGATAAAGTTATCTAATCACAGCACAGAAAAAAATGGCATGAAACTCATGTGACCAATCAAATGGCATGAACAATAAAGAGGAATGATGAGTCCTGAGATTAACTAGTCCACAAAGAAGGAAAAACTGTCTGATTTCCAAAAATTAATTTACTGAAAAATCCTTGATAGAGTTATATTCTTTATTTAGGACAACTGATACTTTGAACTGTGAGTAAGATGGTTCTAACAAATGTTTTGAAGATAAAATAGGATCTGGAGAAGTCACTATGTTTATGAATAATCAGAGATGTTTGGCCAAATTCAGATAAAATGAAAAAAATCAGCTACACTGAAGTCAGTGGTTTTGTAGGAGGAAGGAACAGTCTATCCTTGCCTCACATATTTATATGGTGACTGGACTATGTCTTTTGATTTGAGGAAAGAAATTATTCAGGCTTTTTAATGCCATTGAAACTTATTTTTGCTATTTAGAGTAGGGATCAGGAACCTATGGCCGCTAGGCTGGATCTGGCCCACAATGAGGTCTGATTAAGCTTGCAGAAGTCCAATCCTTCACATCAGCTTTGGGTTACAGAAATGTGACACCCATCCTGTCCACAGCACCCCTTCCTGCTGAGGAACCTCTGCTCTGCAGTGGCTAAACTTCCCTTGCTGCAGAGAGGTTGGGTATCTGGCTGCTTGGAAAGGGGAGGGCAGAGACAGCCTGTGGCAAAGGTTGGGTTGTAAGCTCTGGCCCATGCTGGTTAAAGTTGCTGACAGCTGATTTACAACAACATTTGAGACAAAATACAGATGCAGAAGACACAGTTTAAGAGGTACAGTGCAAAAGGTCCTTAATAGTTACTCTCCCTATGCCAAACACTGCTCTCAGTGGTCCTTGCCTTTTCCACTCACGACAGTTTTACCACATGGAAATAAGGTGACATGAGTTTTGCAACCATGTTCACATTTTCTCTTGACTTTTGCCCTTTTGTTGGAGAACAGGATGGCGTTTGCTGCAACCACTTTCCATTTCTTTCTTATAGGATGTTAATCAATGAATGGAGTTCTCTGCTGAATCTGAGAATGAAAGATGAGACCAAGTCCCCAAAGTTCCCAAAGAGATGGGAATGTGGTTGGAGAAGGTCTTGCTCCATACTGCTGTTATCCCGCTTGCAGTTTGCCACTGTTCTGTAAATTCCACTCTCTCTTCTCCTTCAGTACTTTGAGAGGAGGCAACTTGCTCACTTTTTGTTTGACTTCTGTCTACTTCTAAAATCACATTTCTTTTTTCTTTCATGCATGTGTATCTTTCAAATGACAGAAACAGAAATAGTCACTTCTGCATAAAAGTGATTCAGCAATTTCAGACAAGCGCGGTTGTGCAGTATGTGGCGCTGCAAACACATCCAGTATTCTCTGAGCTGGAAGGGCATGCTGGCCAAGCGTGCACTGTGCTGGTCTTTTTTTTGCTGCAGGTTTTTTGACCCCTGGATATCCAGGGGTCAAAAAAACCTGTAGGAAAAAACTCCAGAGAAACCATGCTCAGCCAGTGTGCACTGCTGAAAAGAGGAGCTGGGCCAGCTAGAGCTGTGCTCCACTGCCAACCAGGCTCCACTTGGCAGGATCGCTGTGGCTGCAGCACTGGGAGGCCCCCAGGACCCTTGGTAAGGCTGCTGGGGCCAGCATAGTGGTGGTCCCAGCCTCCCCTGCCCCACCCAGGGTAACTTGCCATGAGCCAAATCGTGCATGGCATGATCATTCCCTGGGGAGAAGTAGTGGCAACGCAAGGTGCATAGCTACTACTTCTCCCCAGAGAACCAAATGTCCATGCATGTCTGGATGCGCCCATTGAGGTGTTCAGTCAAAATCCAGCATAATCATTGGTAGTCTTGTCATTGATTTCAGTGAGCTTTGGCCCAGACACAATTAATTAGGTCAAGTTTTTTTCAATATAATTTTCTTTGGATTTTGGTGCTATTACAAGAAAACACACTTGGCCTACAACATTTGCTTTTTACTCTTTGTGAATGCTGATGATAAATGGCCTGACTTTCCTACTATTATTTTTATAGACATAACATCCTTTTACTTCAGTGGTATAATACATACTCATGTGAGTTACATTAAGTAAAATGCCGTGTTTAATTGACAAATATTTTTATTTTCTGTTAAGAGGAAGTAGGTGGAATTGTATAAGGTGGCAACAGATTTTTTCTATCTTGTATGGAAAATTAATCAGCTTTGCTTTACTCTTGCCATTATTTTCTGCCTGTACTGAAAGGAGACACCCCAGGCCGCTTGCACACATGACAGGAGTTTAGTTCTCCCTAAATTGAAACAATGGGCTTTTAATTGGTGAGTTTTGAATTGTGACCATTAAAAACCCATATTTCAATTTAGGGCCTCTGTCACTGTTACAGTGAAGGGCCCCATTTTTTTTTTTTTTCCGATGGAGCCTGTTTGTGGCTGGGGGGTGAGCTGCCAGCAGGCCCTGAGCTGCTCGGAGCCAGCACCTGGCCTGCTAGACCCGTGCCTGGGCTGCCCTGGGGGTGCTGCTGCTGTGGAGGGAAGGACTAGGGCTCCCTGCAGCTCAGATGTCACTGGCGGCTCATCCTCTGGCTATGGGCAGGATCTGCCAGAAAAAAAAAGGACTGGGCCCCTCACTGCTTTTTTTATTTTTATGTTTTCCCCAGTGGAGCCTGCCCTGGGTGTGGGGAGCAGAGCTGGTGGTGGACCCCAGTCCTTCCCTCCATGGTGGCACTCCCCAGGGCCACCTGAGCAGGGTGTGTGAGCTGGTTTCAAGCTGGGACAGCACCTGGCCCACTAGCAGATGGCCTGGGGGGAGGGAGGTGCCACCACCATGAAGGACCAGGCCTCCCATAGCTCAGATGCTGCTAGCAGCTTACCCCCCAGCTGCGGGGAGAAAAAGTGGGTCTCTTGCTGCTTTTTAACTTTTTTCCAGCCAGGGCTTCCAGTGCCCCATGCACTGTCCCCAAAGCCTTCTCTGGCTGCAAGCACACCCAGCCACCCTCCTGCCAGCTTCCCGCACTGCCCCAGGGGCAAGCCAGCCCAAGCAGTCCCAGGCAGCAGAAAGGCAGCAGAGACAGTGCACAGGACACTGGAAGCCCACCAAGCCTCTTGCCGTGTTTTTCCCCCTCCCCTGCAGAGCCTGTCCATTGCTGGGGAGTGAGCTGCCAGCAGGCGAAGTGGCCCCTGAATTGCAGGGGGCCTCAGGGATGGATATATCACCGCAATTTGTTATGTTGCAAACTAAAATACATTGGAATGTGTTTTAGCTTGCTAAGTAACAAAGCCAATTAATTCACAATATGCTGCTGCACATGTACAGTGTGATGGAATTAAACCACGACATGCTGCTGCACATGTAAAGTGTGCGATTAAATCACTAAAAAAGGCAATTGTGTCACGGGTACAATGCCCAAGAGACTCCCTGTTGTTTCTGATGCCAGGGAGACACTTTAGAGAAGCTCCTTGTCAAAAGCCTGTGTTGAGACATCCCGGAGCGAAAGTGAGAGGGACAAAGACAAGGAGCCCGAGAAGCTTGAGAGAAAAGCCTGAGAAACAGAACAGTTTTCCACATCAGTGATTGCTTCCAGTGTTAGCCAATCTCATTGCCTGCAGTATTGTTGTGAACTAATAAATATTTTGTTTAAGAGCTTCCTGCTTTGCTGCAAGTGACTATAGTTCATGCTGATGAAGTATGCTGTTGTCTATGAAAGCTTATGCCTTTCTGAACAAAATAGCCTCTAAGGTGCCACTATGCTCTCTAAGGCACCACTTCCATCTGATTTGAGATTAACATGGCTAATGACCTCTCTCTGTCACCTGTAGCCCCTCTCTTCAGGATCAGTGGGCACATCTACATGTGCTGCTACATTGCTGTAGCACTTGTTGCTATAGCAATGCGCTCCTCCATTATAGCATGTCACTATGGTGATGTAATGCCTATGTGACGGGCTAGCTGGCAGTGACTTAGCCCACAGGTTTTGAAAGGGTAAAAGATGATTGGAGGACTTGGGATTCCCCTTTGTCACCAATCAGGCCCCAGAGACTCACCCTCCATGTCCCCTTATTGGCCTCTTGGGTCGCCTGGAGGGAGATAAAAGGGGCAGCGCAGCTGACTCAGAGGAGATCAGTAAGGGACCACGAGGAAGGAGCTTCAAAAAGCTGGCAAGAGCTGGGCCAGTGGCGTGGGAGCAGTTGCCCCAGAAAAGGCTGAAGGAGTGGGACCTGCAGGCAGCAGTGGGACCCTCAGCAGCACGGTGTCCGGCCAGCAGGAGGTGCTCCCCGCTGGGCTCCAGGATCCCCTACAAGAGGCTGCAGCCAGCAGGAGAGGCTCCCCCCACTCCAGCAAGGATCTGAGCAGCATGCTGAGAGGTTCCCAGCTCTGCTTCCAGCTCCTCCAATCAAAGGCCAGGAAGCTTGATGTGAGGCCAGGGCTCCTGGAAGGTCAAGACCCCTAGCATGCCAGTAAAGTACCAGCAGTGGTGGCTGGGTGGTAGAGTTTCTGCTCAGCATGTGAGAGGTTTGAGTTCAAATCCCAGCTGGGGTGAGTGATGCAACAGGGAGAAGTTCTTGTTGCAGTGGAAAGGGGCCATTTTGTTTTCTCCCCCTCTAACCTTTGTTGAATCCTGCCCCCTCGGGGCATTGTAGTGTCCCCTAGACCCCCCTGGTTTATACTGGTTATGTTCCCAATACTGTTCTGTCATTAAAAGGTATATGGTTGAGTCCCTATTGATGGTCTTGCTCTGCTCTATAGGGGGAGGAGAGTCCCTACACCTCCCACAGTGCTTGTGCACCTGTTTGATCCCTTCAATTGGAGAGGGGGTACCTCTTGAAGTACCGCCCGGGTTACACCTAAAATAACAATTTTATAGCATGCACGGAGCAATATCAGCTGTTACTGTGCTGCCTTTCAGTTCTTCCAAATGGAAGTATTAATGATGGCATAGTAACAATGGTGCCATAGTACCACATGTAGGCACGCCCATAGAATCTTAGGAAAGTAGGACTAGAAGGGAACTCGTGAGGTCATCTAGTCCAGCTCCCTCAAGGCAGGACTGTCCCTGATCAAACCATACCAGGAGCTAAGCCAGAAGTATCTCTATAAGGGGGCCGTGGATAACCAGGGGAGTCAGGGACCAAATAGCCAGGTCTCAGGCTAAAAACAGACATTTGAGTGTCTTGTCTCAGAGGGAACCCAGACCTTACAGATTGACAAAACCCATTGCCCCACATTAAGTACCTGTGATTTATTTGCTTCAGAACAATAGTGGCTAATTCAATTTAATTGCTATTTAAGCCTAATGTGTAAATAAATAGTGGTGCCACCCCTGTTTTGATGAGAGTCAGACTCTGGGCTAATCAGGGCGGTGTCAAACTGGTTGTATGTTTTTAGCCACAGCTTCCAAGGGGTCAAGGGCTTATCTCATGTCTGGGCTTGCTTCAAGAAGTACAAGACTATATAAGACTAGGTATCCTAGACACATGCTTATCTGGGAAATACTCCATAATAAGAGGCCACAGAGGGTTCTCCCTTTTTTTCTACTGGTGCTCCTGGCTCCCTCAAATCAATTTCACTTCTACGTTCTCCAGCAGGAAACTTCCTAACCTTCTTAGCGCTATTTCCTGAATCAGGGATCCTTTGCCTCTAGCTCTTTAAAGGGTGTCTGTGGATGTGCCATACAAACCCAGCCATCAGAATCATTTTGTTGCAGTACTCCCCTTTTGAACATGATACATCCCTTTGCTAACACACAGTGGTGGCTTGGCCTTTGTTGCAGCTCTTTCATTTGCTGATGTCTTGTCCTGGAGTGGATTGCATTCCTATGTTTCTACCCTATGAAGCTGAGTTCCCTGGTCAGTATGTCCACTTCTCACTGTAGATTTTTCACTGCATCACTGGTGTTTTCATTCTCCCTGCCATGAACTTCATGTCCCAGAATCCTTAGTGCTGCTTTCTCAGGCTTTTCCAGCTCATGGATCTACTTTGTTTTACTTGAAAGTATAATGGCTTTATTAAATGTGCAGTTTTTCAGTCTACAGTTGTCTGGCCATTCCTTCAATTTGCAGTAACAATGACCTAGTCTTGTGCTACACCTCCCAGTACTTCTGTGTACTACCCAGCAATGGGTATTGCTGCTATTTATGTGAGCCGTTTCCCATGGTCTCTGAGCACTTCTCTGAATAAGAGTGTCCAGCATATTATAGACTTAACAGATTAGGTCATAAAGGGAGCTCTTTGTGGTCCCTCCTGCTGGTTCCTCAAATCATTAATTTCACTTTCCCCATAAAGGAACATATCTCTTTCCCTTAAATTCCTCTCAGAATAACTTTCTTAATTGAGGGCTTTTTACTGAATTGGACCAAACCCTTTAAGGACCGTTTATAGATCAGCTAGACACAAAGCTCTAGTGACTATAGTTTCTTATTGTAAGAGTTTTTAAAACTGGACTTAACATTTTGGGGGCAGGAATCAGTCTTACTCCTCTACTTCAGAATAGTTTAAAAACTCAAAAAGAAGCTCATGAATTGTTTGAGGCACTCATAAAATAATAGCAATTATTTTGACAGAAACATGGTGGTTAATATGTTGGCTTCTCTGTGCTAGTCTCTGGCAATAAGCATATGGGAGCTAGAATGAAAGTCATTTTATTGGATCTGTATGCAGGAAACAAACAGAAAAGAACCCATTTTTTATTACTGAACTGACAGCTTTTGAGTTCTAGAAAGCCAGACATTCTTCATAACTGAAAACATTTGAACAGGAAAGGTCAAACTTTGCAGCAAGTCACAGGAGTGTAAATTGCTGACTTTGGGGAGGATACTTTGAATTTACACGAGTGACTGAGACTAGAAATTGGCTCTGTGTCCAATCTTTCTGATGGTAGTGAAAAACATGGTTTTAATACATATGTGCAAAATAATCAGAGGGTATGTACATGTGGGTGTTCCATTTTATTGTTACTTGTCATATGTAAGATATGCAGAAAAGCATTCAGCAGTGGGAGCTATCTTTGACTCACTTGGTAGAGTGAAAGTATATGGACAACAGCATGCTAACATTAACATCTAAACTTCAGTTATGTTTGTTCATAAAAGAAACATTTTCCCTTGTAATATATATCATTCTGCTGTAATTTAGAAATCTCATAAAAGTACTGTCATGACTTAAATTGAAAAAATTCTGTATAGGGACTACTAATACAAAAAAATGCAGACTGTAATTACATGGGGATGGACTTTTCAGATGAATGGCTGCTGAAGAAACCATTCCAACTGACTGACTTGTGCTTCCATTTCTTTAATTAAACATTTCATCTAGGATAATTCATTTTGCTAACTTTAGAATTCACTTGAACATTGTAGACTGTAAATTTGAACTGAACTTTTGATATTTTTAGTTAAAATGTATTATTTTATTGAAAGCCATTGTTTGAAATGTAAAATTATTTGTTTATAAAGTATTTTTTGTCTCATGTAATGACATCTTTTGACCACTTTTAAAAATTACATATAGAAATAACTTGGTTGCAACGCTGGAACGACATTTGGGCATGTCTACATGAGTCTATTCTAGTGTCTATACAGTAGTCTGTTCTAGTGTGTATTAGCATGGCTTTTTGCTGTGATGCACTAATGCTCTGTAGAATTACTCAGGTGCATTAAGCATCACAAAAAACCCATTTGCTTTTGCTACTGTGCATTAGCACAGGTTAATGTGCCTTTATGTAGTACCTTGTATTAGAGGTACTAAACTTAATGCTTGTCCTGGGCATGATGTTAAACTGCATCTTCTGGTGCTTTGTGAACACTTCTTGGTTAAAGAAAGGTTAAGGGACCTCACCCTGACAGAAAAGGTGCTCACACTGAAGTGACAGACAGCAGCTCTATTCAGGTTGCTCTCTGGCAGAAGCTACAACCTCTGTGTCTCTGAATGTGTAGGCTCATTCTGGCCTTTGGATTTTGGCTCAGTGGTCTAAAGGAGGGATGGCAAGTCTATGGCAGCCACTGGTCCTCCATAACTGTGTCTAGGCATACGCACTCAAGGTCTTGGCAAGATGGTTGCAGGGAACTGAGAGAGGCATAAGGTCCCTGAGGCAGCTACCAAGATTTCTAAGCAGCCCTGTTTAGAGATGGCTTGCTTACCTCACAGGATGGTGGCCCTAGAAAAGGCAGGTCAAACAGGGTTTCCCTCACTACTTACATCCTGGCTAAACTGAATTATAAACAGAATTGCTTGCTGAAATATATAGACTTTGACCCCTGGATATGAATTTGATCTGGATTCGGATCTGAGGATAACAGCAGTGTTGAGCATGAGCTTGCACTTTCAGAATTGATATTGCACCTCTTTGGAAAACTCAGCGCTCAGGCTTCATAAAGGACAAGGGCTACACCAATTACTGGCATGGCAAACGTGAAGGAGTAAGGAGAGAGAATGGTGTAGGGTTTTCTATCAGAAGTAAACTCAGCACCCTAAGAGAAGCTCATAAGGCTGTTCAAACGGTTTCAACAGGCGGTTGACACAGGTGATAATAGACAGTTGTATGAGGGTATTAGAAAGGCCATTAGGTTGACAAAATACAAGACAGCTCCATCAAAAAACCTGGATGGTAATAGCATAACTGATAAGGGGAAGCAACTAGAGAGGTATATTGAACACTGTGGAATGATATACTCAAGGGAGTCTGTAGTAAACCAACTTGTGATAGACGAATTGCCTGGGTTTGAAGTTATGCCTTTCCTGGATGCCAAACATACACTAAGGGAACTTGAATGATGCATCAAAAAGATTCCCAATAATACAGCTTCAGAATCTGACTGTTCACCTGCTGAAATTTAGAAATGTGCAAACAGACTTCCTGCAAAGATTGTATGTGGTACTGCTACTCTGTTGGAAGGAAGAAACTGTTTTGCAAGATTTCAAGGACTCTCGTTTCATCCAACTCTATAAAAACAAGGGAGACAGAAATAACTCTTCTCAACTTTGTGGGAAAAATCTTAAGCCATATTTTTTTACATAACTTCAAATATTAGCTCAGAATCTATCCTGAGAGCCAGTGCGGCTTCCACTTGGAAAGGTCCACCATAGATATGGTCTTCTCTGTAAGACAAGTGTAGGAAAAGTGCAGAGGGAAGTGTAACCCACTGTACATGGCTTTTATAGATTGAACAAAAGCCTTTGTCATGGTTAGTTGTTCTGGGCTTTACATTGTTCTCAAGAAGCTTGGTTGTCCACCTATACTGCTAAACTTGTGAAATCCTTACAATCGCTGTTGGCATCTGTGGGTGGTTGCCAGCCCCTGGTTGGTGCTCGCCACCCCTTCCCCCCCACTGCTGACAGCGCCAGTGGCATCTCTGGGAGCTCCTGCTTACTGCTGCTGTGCTTCTGGTGCCATCGTGCCCCACCAGCTACTGGGGGCACGTGTCATTCATGGACCACTGTAGACTTTAGGATGCTTGCAAACATGACTTAGCATCCTTTCGAATCTCTGTGGATGATAGGGAATGGAATGCAGATTCCTGCTATGGCTGGCAGACTCAGGTTGCAGATGCAGCGAGGCTCTGTGAGGCGGACTGAATCAAGCCTTGTGATGACCGGTGTCAGAGGAGAAAAGAATCTGCTGCTTAGATTCAGAGCATGGCTAGTGCATGGGTGTGCCCTAGCTGTGGGCAGGACTGTCACTCACACATTGGACTTGGCAGCCATCAAAGAACTCATCTGCGCATACACCATGCTATGTAAAGAACAATGGTGCCAATTAAAACTTAATGCACAGTAGCAAAAGAGCATTAATGAACATGCAGATGTACCCTTTGAAGGTTAGATCTTCTTTTACAAAATTTTTAATTTTGATGCTATTTCTTTGTTACTTGCCCAATGAAAGCATTTTCTTGTTCCACCCTCTGGCTATCTTCTTTTCTTGACCTGATAGTATGTATGTTTAATATTTGCTTTAAAAGAGTATACAGATATGCAATTTTCCCAGTCTTCAAAGCCATATCGGCTAGTGTCTGTGTAATTCATTGCCACTGTAGGTTAAGGCCATCCGTGATATAAATAATTGAATGTAGAGAGGGAACTTGAAGTGCGGTTTTCAAAGGAGTGAAAGGGAACAAAGCATTCTACTCTGTGGACTTTGAACATAACTTTGATGCCAAACTCTTTTACATTCCCTTGAAAATCCTAGACTCAAAAATGAATGCCATCTCCTTCTCCCTGCCCCCTCCCCCCGCCAAAAAAAAAAAAGAAACAAAGAGAGAATAAAATAGAAACATATTTCAGGCCATTTTTTGCTATTAGACAGCTATGTGGAACTCCCATTAAGTATAGTGGGACAAGCATGTTCACATACTTGGACATCTCTCAGACAGAGAAAAGGATCGGACGGATGGTGTGTAACAGAAAACACATTTCCCCCCTTACTCACTTTGATTGGTCTTGTGCTGTCTTTATGAAGAAGATGATGTCAGTATATTTAGGCTAAAATACATTAATCACACAATGCTCTAAATTGAGTGAGATATTGTTTTGCCAAGCTCAGAGGTGGTGGAAGAAACACCAGTTTTGTGGTTCTAGAAGTTCATAAAATACAAAGCACCTTTGCATTCTGCCATTCATAACTGCTTACTAGCCAGCACTGAGCAATTAAGTTCCAGTCCAGCAAAGCACTTAGCATGTGTGTAAATTTAAGCATGTAAACTGCCATAGGGAAGTAAATGAGACTAATTGAATGATTAAAATCATACACGTGCTAAAGTGCTTAACTGGATTGGGGCCATAATATCTCTTGTAGAAGGACCAAAATGTGTGGCTAGTGCTTAGTTCTATTAAACTCTAGTTCATGCTGAGCCAACAAACAGATTTTTTTTTTTTATTACCTTTGGATATTTCAGCCTCCATTTTTCAATTCTTTTTTCAACAGGTGGAGAACTGAGACAATGTGACTAATGATGCTGACTTCACCAGCATTTGCTCCTTTTGTGGCAATGAACAATTGTTTGAAGATGTGAAACAGGTGTTCTAGCATTAGCCACTGGACAAAATGAAGAACAGTGCTTTAAATGATGTCATTGTTTATGATGTATTCAGAGATGTCTACTCTGTGATGAGGAATATATTCATTATATAGTAGGAACATCTGTTTTATATATCATCTTTCACAAGCTGTTTAAATGAAAGGATCTTACTGTTCTGAATTCTGGCAACTTTTGAGAGCTTTTCAGCATCTTGTTACTGCATACTTTTCATGTGTATGGTATTCACTACCATCATACTTGTCAAACACTGTCAAAAAAACTTCCTCAATGTCCATATTAAGACAATGGATGAAACCAAAATATGGATGAATCTTAGTGATCTTGATTTTTAAAGGTCATTATCCACAGGTAGGTGTGACACTCTGAACCAGAACCAAACAGTAACCAGGAATTCCATAAAAAAAATTTGTTTGAATTTTCTGGAAACAAGTATTTTTTCCTAGGATGTGTTGTCATGGTCATGATAGTGGCAGGACAGAAATTGTACTACAGGCCAGGAAGCAAAACTACAAAAAAAACTTTCCTTAGGCCTATTGTGCTGTCTGTACAATAGAAACAAGTGTCTGTTTTATTGTTCATGTGGCATTGATAGAGTATATGGCTTCACATTGTAACTCTAGCTGTATGACAGCTTGTAAGTTTGAGGTACAGATCTTAAAGAATTTTCTATGCACTGGAGACTATTGCAGTTCAATATTCTCCCAGATACTTTGGAAACTAAATATTTCTCTCTATATTTGAATGGCACAAAAGCCAGCAATTCTACTATTGTTTGTAGACGGTGAAGTTTTAAGAAATTTTTTTTTCCATTTCATCACTTATAAAAGTATGCATTGTCCTATCAACGTTGGCATTAAGATCTTGATTGTAGATAATACTTTGTCGTAGTGAAATCTTGCTAGAACAGAAGATAGAAAAAGAAGGGAATGCTGATTTTTTTTTCTTCCCAGTCCTGGTGCCTGCTGTGATACAGGTGGCTCTATGCCATCATTCACTCTCCAGATTAGATAATATATCATCATAAGAAACAGAGGCAGATATTTTACCAGAGTTTAAAGTCTCTTTTCAAAGCCAATGCTTCCTCCTAGTTCTGAATACTTTCAGAATGGTAGAAATACCCTGTAAAAAAAGGAGACTGATGGAAAAATTTAAATTAATGCTATCTCATATGAATCTGATCAATCTGATCTTGAAAGAATATCTAAGAGTAGAATTGCTGAGTTGTTGAACCTGACTATTCAGAAGCCACAGAGGCCTTCTATCTCTTCATATTAAACAATCTTCCTGTTCTTTTACTATCAGACATACCTTAGAAAATTTTCTGAAATGATGGTAATTTAAAAAGGTTTCCACATTACAGGCATATATATTTTAAATTATGTTTATAGTTTTATTTCATAAATATTTATTGCATAGAATAAACGTGCAGGCAATTCAGCGTATATTAAAAAGATTATGTGGAGGATGATAAAAATTCCAATCTGGATTTTTTTTCTTATTTGACTGAAACTACAGAGTTCATTCTGAGGTAGCAGAGTGTATAATGACTAATAGCAATAACGCTGTATCCTAATTGAGTGGCGGAGAGGGTGACAGGGATGACAGTCAGCAGCCCTGGGTGCTGCCTTTAGCAGGTGGATGCAAAAACAGTTGCAGCTGGTGACTTGCTATGCCACTGGCAGTGCAGCAGCTGGCGCAGTCCTGTTGGCTGCTGCTGCCCAGGTCACAGAGCTGCCTTACTATACCTCTGCAATGATGCTTTTAATATTTCATTACTGGGAAGCATTCTAAATTTGAAAGACGAAATGAACTGTACTCCACTGAGCCCCAAATGGGGTGTCAAAGTCAACAGTTTAGCACGTATGCTGTCTTCATTCAGGAGTTGATTTCACTCACAAATCTGAACATTCACTTCCTTAGCCTCCTTCAAATAGTTCCCAAAGATTCATTTTTGCCATAATGCCTACAAAATCCAACTTAATGATCACAGATGAAATGGCAATGAGCTTTGACTGTTCCTCTTCCCATTCTCTCCCCTTTTTTGATTCCCTCTCTTCCCACCTCTAACCTCAAATTTAAATAATTCAAATAAAACAAAAAGAGAGCAAACTCCATTCATGTCATTGAGAAACCTAGGGGAATTCTTTACCAGGCATATTTGTTTGTTGTGTTTTTAGACCATAAATCCTTCAGGGAGGGGTCTGCTCCTTTTCTGTGTTATAAAGCCCAACCCTACTTGGGTCTTTTAGGAACCACAACAACAACAGAAACAGCAATAGTTGATTTTTCCTGAACACAATGATTATCTAGTATCATCTAAGTCAGGGGTGTCAAAGTCATAGCCAGATCCATACCATGGAGCTCCCCATGGGTTAGCTTGGGCTAAGGGAATTTGGTGATTGTGGCGCTGGTATGGGACATAGAGAGCCAGTGGTAGCATATTCAGCACAAGGTATGGGGTGGTGATATGGTCAACAGTGGTAGAGCAAAGGGCCACTGTTCAAGCAGCCACTTACCACAATATGGTGACAGGTCAAGCAGCCATAGGGCAAGTGGAGATGTGTCTGCAACAGCTACATCAGTCCATGGGCTATATGTTGGTCACCTCTGGTCTAAGTAACTTTTTGTTACAGTTAGTACGATCTGAGAGGAGCTCTCCCCACCTCTTAATAAGAATAGCCAGATATTTCTGAATCTGTGTAATAAAAACCATTACACAAGTAATTCAATCTCTTTCTGGCAGCTTACAAAGAAATACTACAACAAAAATTAATGTACTGTAATTCCAAATCTTCAGCTGCATCTCTAGATAGAACTAGCAAGTAGGCCTGTGCGAAGGGGCTAGTATTCGCTTTGGATTCAGCTGATTTGGGGGACAGTGATTCGATTTGGTGATTTGAATCACTGTCCTGAATTGATTTGGCAACTGCCAAATTGGCTGAATCTCTGAATCAAACAGGTTCCATCCCCCGTCCACTCTCCCAGCCCTGTCAATGGCTGCCCTGCCTGGCCCCAGCCTCCTAGCTCTTAAAAAAAAAAACAACCCTCAAAAAAGGCCCATACTCACTGGCTGCTGCTAGGCGGGGGGGATGATCCCCACTGCACCCCACTGCCCCGCACTGCATGGGGGGGAAGTCTGCTATGAGCCACCAGAAGCACTGATGGCCAGTCAGTGAGTGCTGGGCTTTATTTTTTTTTTTTTGAGCCAGAACTCTGGGGCTAGGTGAGGCAGTCATGGGTGGAGCCGGAGAGTGGGTGAGGGAGGGGAGCTCGTGGCAAAGCCCCCCATGCAATGCAGGTCAGTGGGGGGAAGCAGGGATTGCCCCCCTGTGTGGCACAAGCCAGTGAGTGTGGGGTTTTTTATTTTGTTTTTTTAAAGAGCCGGGACGCCGGGCCTGGATGAGGCAGCTATTGACGGGACTGGGAGAATGGGCAGAGGTCAGGGAGTACTCAGGGGGGCTGGGGGAGCAAGCAGGGGATGGTGCCTGGCGGGGGTCCCTTCATAGTTTCCGTCCCTCCTCCTCCAGCTACCACCCCTATTTACCAGCACGGAGCCGGAACTGCACAAATGGCCGAATCTCTGAATCTTTCTACGAATCAATTTGGAGGCTTCAAATCGATTTTGACTTTTTTATTGGTCTCCCGATTTGATTCAGATTCAGAGATTCAGCTGCTGAATCAGGCCAAATCTGTGAATCAAATCAGCACCCGAAGCTTTGCACAGCCCTACTAGCAAGTTCCTGACTTATTAAAATGTTCTAAGTTGTATTCTGAAATCTCAGTTTATTCTTAAAGTTTGTATATAAATGTATTAGGACTGTGTAAAACAGCGCTGTTCCATTCCAACTTCAATTTTGAGATCTGGACGGAACAGTGTTTTGTATTGAATTTCAATTTAAGTCAAAACAGCCTCACTGTTTCGTGTCATCAAAACAACAGTGAAGGTGTTTTGACACAGTTTCGATGTTTCACCCAACCATGGGGCTAGGGAACTCAGCTGGGCTGAGTTCGGAACCCTAGCTGGGGGTGGGAAGTCAGCCCAGCTAGGCTGCCTTCCCATCCCTGTGCTAGATCACACTGGAGGCAGAAAGTCAGCCCAGCAGGGCTGCCTCCCCAACCCCCATGCTACAGTCTCCCTGCATCAGCACAATTTAGTGTGGGGGATGGGAACGCAGCCCAACTGGGCTGACTTCCCGCCCCCTGCATGATCTAGCACTGGGGGTGGGGAGGTAGCCCAGCTGGGCTGACTTCCCATCCTCAGCGCTATGGTTGAAATATTTTGACTTTTGAACCATTTCAGCTAGCCTCATTTTGTTTCAGGCTGTTTTGATGTCCTTTGTTTCACTTCAGTTTTGCTGTTTCAACCTCAGAATGAGTCAAAAACAGTGTCAAAAGAAAACAGCCAGAAAAATTTCACACAGCCCTACTTCTTTTCTCTCTTAATCATTAAATAACAATGGTCTTTTCCTAAAACCTTTTACATTTGAACTTGTATTTGTTTTCATTGCTTTATGTATCCTGGAATCTTTTACATTCATCTGAAGAAGTTTTGTGATTTTTATTTGTAGTTAGCAAGGGCGGCACTAGGGGCAGTTCAGGGGGACTACAGCAACCTCAAAATTTTCCTTAGCCCCTGTAGCAAAGCGGGTGCTCCCTAACCAGCCACAGTGCTGGTCTCCCACTGTCTCTGGGCATGCTGCCCACTTATCTTGCCTTGGTGTTAAGTAATTACGATCTTAATTAGGTGAGAGGCTGCCTTTTCTGAACCCTGGTGTCTAAGGCATTGAGTACATGCTCCTACCTCCCCTTATGTGCCCTATGCCTTGCAGATGTTTCTAACAACTGTGTAAAGCTCTGGCCTGAGGCTGGGCCCAACTCATTGCAGTATTAGGCCTCTCACAGCCTGCCCTGTTACAGGCCACAGTCACAATGCCTCTCTCTCACTGAGGCCTCTTGCACTGCACCATCTCTCATGCCAGCTCTCTCATACTACCCTTGCTGGGCCTAATTTGCACCACCCCTCCTTTTCCCCAGGGCCACACTCACCCTGCCCTGACCCAGAAGTTCCTCAGGCTTGATTTCCTTCACTCCCCGGCCAGCAAACATGTGGCCTTTTGAGCATCTCCTGTTACCCTCATCCAAGCAAGCACTGGGTGGTTCACAAAATACTGTGCCGATTCTGCCCCTGTCTTGTAACCGGGTAACTCCCTGAAGCTGCTTTCCATACAGGACTGTTGACTTGCCCCTTTATTCCTCCACAGCTTCTCCTCTGCTGCCCTCCAGTTGGCCTCAGGCTCACCTGTGGCCTCAGGTGCCTGAAGGCTTACCTGGATCAACTTTGGTCTCCCAAATTAACTGGATCTCAACTCATGCCCCCTACTCACAGGGCCTCAACTAAACTCAATTACTCTGCCCCCTTCTCTGGTGCCCAGGGCCGAATACTCTTGCAGGCTCAGGTGCACCTTGTCAGCACACCTGGCCCACAACTTTCCTTCTCCCCCAAGGGTCTTATACCCTAAAGGGCTCAGGTGCCACCCATGGGCATGTCTGGCCCCACTACCCACTTTGGGTCTTGTGCCCCATCAGACTCAGGTGTCCACACACAGACATACCTGGCCCTAACTCCCTCTGATGTTACTCATAACCCACTGGGTGGTGGGGGGATGAGTTATTAAGGCACCCTGACCCATCTTTCATCTGGATGGTCCTTAAATCTGGTATTTGCTGTCCCTGTCCTGCCACTGGCAGGATCACCAGGCCTCCCTATCCCATCAGGGTGCAGTTTTAGGTCATGACCAGGACCAGGATCCTCCAAGCCACCACATAGCTTCTGCCGTTACCTCTGTGTTGTCTCTGAAGCAGCAGCTCCACCAGGAAATGTTCCTTCCTCAGCAATTGCTGCCTCCAGCCCTGCTGGCCTAAGTCTTAAGATGGCTACTCATCAAGATTGAGCTGCACTTGCCTGCTGTCTGGCCTACTTCTTAAAGTGTCAGAGCACAATGAGTGCTCTGACACATGCCTTCCTCCTTAAAATGTTTCCTGAGGAGAGTTTTACCTGCTGCTCAGCTTATAAGCTTGGACTTGCAACCTCCCTTAGTGGCAAGCACTCCACTGGTGCTCCGCGACAGCTCCCCATAGCCACCCCTTCCAGCGCTGCCCTGTCTAAGCCTCTCATCTCCCCCCAAGGCCTCTGCCACCTGCCCCACACAGCTGAATCCACCCCACTTCTGCCCACAGCCTGCAGAGACATGGTGCTTCTGGCCCAGCCCAGCCCAGCCCAGCCTGGACTGACCCACAGGGTCTGTGTACTGCCTTTCTCTGTGCAGTCCCCCCTTCCCCAATTTTCTGTCTAGCCTACCTTGCCCCCTGCACCGGGAAGAGGATAGTGATGTCCCTGGTAGTTAGTTTTATAGATTAAACCTTCCAGTCATGAATCTCTTTCAATTTGTCCATTTCTTGTAATAGTCTAGATTTAAAAAAATGAGAGGCATAATGTATCATTAGAGGTGTTTAAAAAAGAGGTTGGACAAATATTGGTCAGGCATGATTTACATGTAGCTATGCCTGTGCTTTATCCTGGGTTTTTCCCTTGCTTTTTGGCTTTGCTGGTTGCCATCTGGGGCTGGAAAGGATTTTTTCCCCCTTCCTGATGCCACATGTGTCTGGAGAGAGGGGATTTACCTTCTTCAGAAGCATGGGTGTGGAGTGTGCCAATGCTTCTGCTAGGACTAAAACACAGGGTCAGACCAATTGTCATTTCCCTTCAGGAAGGAATTTTACTCTGTGATCAGATTGTTATGGACCATGGGGCTTTCGCCTTTCTCTGTATCGGGGGTGCCCCTCTTCCTTGGATCTCTCAAGCTTATTTTAACAAAGTTTGCTGCAGCAGAACATTGGCCACTATGGTTTCCCTGCTTTACCAAAGGTTGTTATATCGTGGTTAAGTACGCAGTTTTGCCAATACGTTAGACAATGGATTTGTATAGGATGGTTTGATAGAGGTGATCCTGCTTCATGCAGGGGATTGGACTAGGTGACCTCTGAGATCCTTTCCAGCCCTACTTTTCTATGGTTCTATGACTCCAGAGCAGCTGTTCTTATCCAGCAAAACTTTAGAAACTGAATCCAACATGAAACTGCAGAATAACAGATCATCCAGAGTATGGTCTAAACCAGGACTACAGATTTTTATCCCACTACCTGGATTAGATTTTGTGACATCTTTGTCTCTGTGGTTTTATTACTTGTTTTTTTTCCCCCAAGCAGTACTGCCTTTCTGTCACTCCCTTTCCTCCCTCTTTTTGCTGTCCTTTGCATTTAAATCAGTCCCTCTATTTGATACTCTGCTCTGTGTATGTCCTTTCACAGAATCTGATTAAAGCAGATTGGGCCCATGCATCTCTGAATTAGTTGATGTATAAGGTGCATCTCTTCTTTGCCTTCTGCCTGACTTCAGGACTAACATGGCTGACCTCTCTCTCTGCAGTATGGAATAATTACTATCTTATCTCTTCTTGTCTATGACAAACTCATTTGTCTTCCCTATGACTGATCCTTAGACTTCACCATCCTCCCTTAGGCAGGAAATTCTTAAAGAGAATCGGATAAGATTGTGAAAATAACTCTAGGTGAAAGCCTGGCCTTTATCCTTTTTGTTTTAATAGAGACAATGACTTAGGTAACTTCCTCTTCCCTAAACACAAACATATTATGCTATTACCTCATCACTTTTATCTTAATAAGTATTTACGAAGAGGAATACAAGCATAGAAACATTCTAAAAAATAAAAGGAATACATTGGCTTTCAGTAAATAAATTTACTTAAATTCATGACTCAGGGCTAATTCTTGCTAGTATGTCATTATAATAAATATTAAAGAAAACAGATTGCAGAGATAAAACAACAATATCTCTTCCCAGTCTATACCTAGTTTACACATGGAAACAGTTAGGGAAATCATCTACTCTGCCAACTGAAAAACACCTCAGTTTGGTCTCTCTGTGATATTTCCAAAACTGTCTTTGAAGTCTGATATGAAACAGCAGATCCCCTCAATACTAATTCAGACCTGCTTGACCAAAAGGAATAATTCAATGAATTGGATAATAAACAATTCTATTGTTCCCATGGTCAATTGTCCTTTTTGCCTCAAACCTGTATTCAAAAGAGGGATTATTCTACTCTAAGTCTTTTGTTGATATGCAGTTGAGCTGTTTCAAGTAACAGATTTCACAATTAGAACTGGTCAGGAATTTTCCAATGAAATATTTTTTCTTAGGAAAATGTTGTTTCAACAAAACTGAAGCTGTTCACAAGAAAGGATCCCTTTCAATGAATCTTCTGATTTGAAAGTTTTTCTATAACTTCAAATGCTGGCATTTTCAAAATAAAAAGTTTTGTTTCTTGGTTCCAACCAGTTTTCAGGTTAGTTAATTTTTTACTAAAGATTTTTACAAAATCCAAAAGGTCAAAATTAAAATGAAATGTTTTGAAATTATTGAAACAAAAATATTTTGATCCAATACATATTTTTTGGGTGATTTTCAAATCACAGAAGTTTTCAAGATTTTGAACTGTTATCATGTTTCAGGTTTGGAAATAGTTTTGAAATCCTGAAAACTCTCATAGGCAACAAAAACTTTTAATTGGCCAGTTATGATCCTACAAATAATGTTTATTAAACTTAAAAATGATCTTAGCAGGTTTCCTTTTAACAATCGTTCCTATTCAGAAACAATAAATCTATAGTTATCTGCAAAAGCTGGGTGCATGACAGAGATGCCAGAATCCTGGACAAGAATAGCTAAAATGGAGCTGCAGATAGAAAGCAGTCCACAGTGCTAAAGCAATGGCAAGATACAGGGTGGAAACTTGCCAGAGCAGAAGGAGAACAAGCATACTTTGTAAAAAGAGAGAAGCTTTACTAATATATAGAATTACAAAAGCATTAAGATGTTGTAAATAAATTGATCAGATGTAATTACTAGGGCTGTGTGAGTTGGCAGCAATCTGATCTGGCTTCAGATCTGGACGCTTTGGATGGCCATGATCTGATCCAGAGTTCTGGACTGGGTTTCCGCATTGATCCGGCCGAAGTGGCTCCGAAGTGGCTCTGAAGCTTCAGAGCCATCTCGGAAATCTGGCCATAGGGTATAATGGGGAATCTATAACTTTGTTGTTTTTTGTATGATTTTGATGAAACTTGCAGGGCTGGTAGCCTCTGCTAAGAGCATGAAGCCTGCCAGGTTTCATGAAGATTGGTGCAGGGGTTTGGGGGGAACTTTACGGGAGGCTGAAAACTGCAGGGGTGGTAGCTCTTACTGAGGCCACAAAGCCTGCCAAGTGTCAAGAAGATCAGTGCAGAGGTTTGGGGGAAACTGGACCCCAAATCCTTGAAAACAAAGCTCCTGTCACATTTATGTGTTGCACCATAGGAGGATGAAAACTGCAGGGATGGTGTCCCCTGGTGAGGCCACAAAGTCTGCCAAGTTTCAAGAAGATCAGTGCAGGGGTTGGGGGGTACTGCTTCCCAAATTCCTGAAAGCAAAACTCCTGTCATGTCTATGTGTTACAACACAGGGGGGGTCAAAACTGCAAGGGTGGTAGCTCTTGCTCAGGCCACAAAGCCTGCCAAGTTTCAAGAAGATCGGTGCAGAGGTTGGGGGGGAACTACACCCCAAGCTGCTGACAGGCAAAACTCATGACACAAATGACCGTGTGTGTTAAGTGGGCTGAAAACTGCAGGGGTGGTAGCTCTTGCTGAGGCCACAAAGCCTGCCAGCTGTGAGTGTGTGTCCTAGAGCAGGCCTGAGTGAGTGCTGGGCCCTGCCAGGCTGCGAAGCCTGCCAGCTGTGTATGTCTCACTGGGTGAGTCTGTCATTTTGGGGCC
>NW_017729027.1:16458739-16465757 GCF_001723915.1 Gavialis gangeticus | reverse complement strand
GACATCTGACACCCCAGGCACTTCTGCACTTTTACCTGCATTGCTACTTCTCCCTTTTCCCCCCAACCCCCACCCCAGCCTGTCCCTCCTGCCATGATGCCTCCATTTCCATTTTCACTGACTGGCTTTCTTGCTTGCATTGTGGGCCAGGCCAGCCTCTGGCTTCTTTACTATTCTTTACTATTCCTTCCATCCCAGACCAACTGCAGGTACTTCCTCAGCCTGACAAGCATTTTCAACCCTAAAGCTGGCATCCCGGGCAGCTAAGCTGAGCTCACTGGGAGCCTCACAACTGCACTGCAACCAGCAAGCAACAGGCCTGTCAAAGACATGACAGAAAAAAAGGGTCATCAGAACAAAGGGCCTATGAAAGAGGTAAAATATAATTTCAGTTTAATATATTGGACCTGGCTAGTCATAAACTTCAGAAATTGTTGACACCATGACCATGAAAGACTGAATGGTGTCAGTTGCAGAAGTTTTACTAATACTAGTTGCTCTTAGAGTATGTCATAGTTGTGCTTTGGGGAAGGAGCAAGTAGTATCATGACAAGAATCCTGATGACTATACTACCACAGTTCACATCTGCCAAATCCCTCTTTTTACATCCCGTGTCTTATCTTACTATACTTTGTTCTAAGTGATTTACAAGGCTTGCTATTAATAGTCTAGACTATTGACTGTACCACTAATATTTTCAAAGTGATATGTAAGAATTTACTCACCTGAATTTAATTGAACAAATTGGGGCTGGGTGCATGAGCAATTGTTTAAAAATTTGCCCTTTATCATTTTATAATTTAATTCTCTATATATGACTATTCTCTCCCAACCAGCAAAACATGAACTGTAAGGAGGGAATGGATTTTGTTATCTTTTCTTGCAACGAGCACTGAACAGGAGAAAATAATCTGCCTATACTGTAGTGTTGAAAGGGAGCAGGGGTAACAAGAGTTTATATTAGGACACTGTGAAATGGCAGCATTCTGTTTCAAATTTTGTTTCAATTTGAAACAGCTTTTCTGTTCCATTCCGTCAAAACAGTTTCTCTGTTTCGACCCTGTTTCTACATTTCACCCATAGGATATAACAGGGAAGATCAAAATAGCCTATACCTTTGTAACTTATGGGCTGATTTTGATGAAACTTGCAGATATGGTAGCCCCTTCTGAGGGCATGAAGCCTGCCAAGTTTCAAGGAGATAGGTCCAGGGAGTTTGGGAACACTGCACCCCAAAGTCTTGAATTAAAACTCATGTCATATGTATGTGTTAAGCCACAGTGGGGTCAAAACTGCAGGTGTGCTAGCCCCTGCTGAAGTTACAAAACCTGCCAGGTTTCAAGGAGATAGGTGCAGGGGTTTGAGGGAAACTGTACCTCAAGCTGAGGACAAGAAAAAATCGTGACATGGGTGACACTGTGTGTGTTAAGGCGCATCAGGGTGAAAGCTGCAGGCCTGCTTGGCTTTTCTAAGGCCACAGAGCCTACCAACTATCAAGGAGACAGGTACAGGGGTTTCTGGGGCCCTGCACCTCTGGATGCTGAAAGGCAAAACTTGGGTCATGGGTGTTTGTGCAGCTATGTCTGTCTTGGGGCATGGGGTGGAGGAAACTACTGCAGGCCTGGCTGCTAGGCCCTCCTGTGGCCATGAAGCCTGCCAGCTGTTAAGGAGGTAGGTGTAGGGGGGTTTTAGGGCCGTGTTCCCCTAGCTGCTGACAGGCAAAACTCATGACACCGGTGCTTGTGCAACTGCTGCCTCTCATGAGAAAGCAGGACTGAAGATCCCCCATCACTTACCACCACAGACCTGGGGGTAATAATTTGTTGCCCTGTGGGGTCAGGCCAACTCTCAAGATCTCAATATTGTACTGTTAGACAGGAGGGTGTGATGCAATTGCACATATACAAACACACAAATCAAGCAGGTGCATATACACACACACTACCAAGTCAGGCACATCCATATCCAAACTAGCCTAGGTACATGCATACCAATCACCAATTCAAGCACATACACTATACATCCCAAAAGTTAGACAAAAATCAATTGTCCATACCCACACACTAAGTAGACATACACAGATCACTAATTTGTATATCATGTACACAGTCACATACATACATGCATACACGCACTCACCAGTTCACACACATACAACCCACCTACATGGTACGGTATGTATGTGTGTGCTTGGGGTATTTGGGATACTTGGGGGAAGGTTAAGGTGAGAGAGAGAGTTAAAGTGTAGGAAGTGAAAGTTGCCAGAACTGGGATTAGAACCATTGGACTAGAGAGAAGCTGGCTGAGGAACTGAGGCTTGGGGTTATTTAAGGTAGATTGGGGCTGGAAACTGAGGCAGACAGCTGAGGTATTGGACGGGGGCAGATAAGTGGTGGCAAGGAGGAGACAGCCAGGAAAGAGAGAGAGAGGCAGAAAACTGGGAACTTGGGGCTGAAAACAGGCTGACAGCTTAGACATTGGGGGAGAAGATAAGTGGTGGCAAAGAGGAAACAGTCAGGAAATAGACAAAAATCCAACTCGGGGTTTCAAAATAACATGTTTATTACATAGATAACACACTACACAGCCCAATGAAGTTATTGGTTCACACACACACACACACACACACACACACACACACACACACACACACACATTCAATGGCAGCAGAAGAAAGAGACTCAGTGGAAGGGTTGGAGTCTGGGTAGGGAAGAGAAACAGAGTCCAAGTCCTTTGTTGAAGAGGGGGTGGGGATGATATCCAGGCTGGAAAGGGGTCTTTGTCCATTAGGTGTTGTCCAGAGGGGGGTAGCTGGCAGGGCCTCTGGGTGGATAGGTGGTGTGGCATGGTGCTGATCCAGATGGAGAGGGTGTCCCAAGGAGTCAGTCTTCACTACCCCTTTTTATGGGACAGACTACCTCTGATTTCCTATGGGAGGGCCTGTTCAGGCAATGTCAGTCCTGTTCCAGAGGGCTCCAGGTGTTCTTACTGAGCATGTGCAGCCTTGATACAATGGTGAGTTGCCTCATCTTTTGCTTTTTGAATGCTGAGGGTGGTTTCAAGGGCTGGGTCATTGGTCCAGGTATTGGTGTTGATGGTTTGGTCATTCAGAAGGAGCTATTTTTAGAACTACTGCCATTGTCTCTTAAGCACCCTCATTCATCCCCATTCATTCAGGAACCAAGCTACATAGGAGGGGTAGTATGAGTCATAGGTTACACAACCAGGCATGGGGATAAGATGGAGGCTTGACAGTACAAGATGGAAACTTGACATGACTTATGCTAACTTACATATATAGGCCTAAAACAGTAATCAAAGAGGGGAGAGAAAAATAAAACTTACTATGTAAAATAAAGTGTTAAAGCTAATCCTACATGTTAGCTTACTTATACTTATCTATAGGGAATAGAGAGGGACAGAAAAAGTCAGAAATGGTTGGGGAAGAGGAGGGAATGCATTTAAAAAAAAAAGAAAAAAAAAGAAAAACTTGGGGTTTTGCTACAAATTGACCACAGTATGAACATGAGCCAGCAGTGTGATGCTGTAGACAGCAGGGCGAACAATACCCTCGCATACATCAATTGATGGAACTCCAGCAAAACCAGTAAAATAATTGCAAAGAAGTGATTCTCCTGTGCTACTTGGCTCTACTCGGCATTGGTGAGACCACAGCTGGAGTACTGCATCCACTTTTGGGCTCTATGCTTTAATAAGGATGTGGTAAAGCTTGAAAGAGTCCAGAGAAGGGCTACCCATATGATCACAGACTTGCACAGTGAGCCATATGAGGAAAGGCTGAGGGACCTGGGACTCTTCAGCCTGAAAAAGAGAAGGCTAAGAGGGGACTTGGTAGGAGCTTACTGCTACATCAGAAGCATACATCTAGGGCTTGGTGAACAAAAGTTTACCATGGCATCCTTGGGAAAAACTAGAAGTAATGTTCACAAACTCCTGGAAGATTGTTTTAGGCTCATTTCAGGCTCAATGTTAAGAAAATCTAGTTCACAACTAGGGAGTTCAGACTGTGGAATAAGCTCCCTCCAGAGGTGGTGCGATCACCTACCCTGGAAATCTTCAAGAGGAGACTAGACTGTCACCTTGCTGGGGTCACCTGACCCCAGTTGTCTTTCCTGCTTGGTGCAGGGGGCTGGTTTTGCTGGTTTTGCTGGAGATGCATCAATAGATGCATGTCAGGGTATTGTTGGCCTTGCTGGCTACAGCATCATACTGCCAGCTCATGTTCATACTGTGGTCAATTATTACCCCCAGGTCTGTGGTGGCAAGTGATGGGGGATCTTCAGTCCTGCTGCCTGATGAGAGGCAGCAGTTGCACAAGAACCCATGACATTAGGTTTGCCTGACAGCAGCTGGGGTGCAGGGCCCCAGAGCCCCCCTGCATCTATCTCCTTAACAGCTGTCAGGCTTTGTGGCTGCAGCAGGGCCTAGGAGGCCTCCAGTTTTCACTCCCCTCTGCCCCAAGACGGAGACAGTCCGTTGCACAAGCACCCATGACACGAGCTTTGCCTGTCAGCAGCCAGAGGTGCAGGGCACCAGAACCCAGAAGCCCCTGCACCTGTCTCTTTGAAAGCTGGCAGGCTTCATAGTCTCAGCAGGGGCTAGCATGCCTGCAGCTTTCACCCTGCTGCGCCTTAACACACACACAGTATCACCATGTGTGACAGCCAGAACTAAAGAGGTTAATGAGCAAATTATAACAAGTAATGTCTGCTTCTTGGAAGCATCTGACAATTGGTATGACAGTTAATATTAGCTAAGGCAAAGCTTGAAATATTGTAACCCGGAAAACTGTACCCTGTCTGTCATAAGTATAACCGCAATGTTAAAATTAACTGTCTGTACCAATCATAAGACTAACATGGGCCCCAAGAAGCAGAACTAGAAAACAGAACTGCAAACTTTAGCTGACCTAACGGTTTTTGCCTAAAGGTCAGTAAAAATGACAAACCTGACCATAAGGTATAATTAACACCTTCCAAAAAATTCCAAAGAGGAAGTAACCAAGTGGGTTGAACTTGGGAAGAGAAAATGCTAAACTCAGACCCCAAAGTGATGAGGTGTGATTAGCTTATTGGGTAAACCCAAGTTTAGGCAGTAACCTATTATGACAATTTCTAACACCTTTTAATCCCATAGGGTAACGGCTGTAGAGTAAGATTGTGAGTGGCTCTAAAGACAACAGATTAGCAAAGGGCAAAATATAAAAGAATACGCATGTCAGGTGACTAGTAGGATGGACAGAACAGAACGGTCATTGCTGTTCCAAGCCCAGACTACAGACTCCCAGTGTGAGCAAGGATCAGATCCTGATTAAGGGACCTTCCCTGGTGCTCCCTCCGACAGCGTCGATTGGGGACACGTGACTTCGCTGGATCAACTTGGCATGTACCTGGCACTGAGGGACTATTGATAAATTGCCACCAAGTGGGAACTCTTTGACAATGTGTCTGTCTGCTGTTATTATCACTGCCAACTTTTAATTTTTATTGTCATATTATCTGTTTGTTAGATTAACGTTTTTATTAACTGTTATATGTGTAAACCATATTTTGCTGCTAAAACATATTTTTGTTGCTATTGTGTTGCTATAAGTAAAATTTATCTTTACTATTATAAGTGAAACCTGTCTTTGCTTCACTCCCGACTCTGACTCCATGATTCCGAACCAAACAGCTCAGTGGCTGATACAGTTGCAGCGCCCAGTCGGGCTGCACCCAAACTGATACACTCACAGTGTCCAGTTGGCCTGTGACACCCATGTCACGAGTTTCATTTGCCCGCAGCTGGAGGTACAGTTTTCCCCAAACCCCTGCACCTATCTCCTTAAAACTTGGCAGGCTTTGTGAACTCAGCAGGGGCTAGTGTGCCTTAAGTTTTGACCCTGCTGTGGCTTAACACATACATGTGAAATGAGTTTTGCTTTCAAGACTTTGGGATGCAGTTTCCCCAAACTCCCTGCATCTATCTCCTTGAAACTTGGCAGGCTTCATGCCCTCAGAAGGAGCTACCACGTCTACAAGTGTCATCCAAATCAGGACAGAAATGACAAAGGTATAGGCTGTTTGACCTTCCCTATTATAGCCTATTGGCGAAACATCAAAACAGTGTCAAAACGGCAAAATGTTTTGACTTGCCTCATTTTGTTTCAAGGCTGTTTCTATGATATCTGTTTCATTTCAATTTTGCTGGTTCAACCTCGAAATGAGTTGAAACAGTGTTGAAACAGAACTGGCGGCAAAATTTTGCAGAGCCCTAGTTTATACATTGCGTGGGTATATCTTGTATTTATTTTACATTTTTCTTCTGTTATTAGGTTGGGTTACATTATGCTACATGCTGCATAAATAGAGTAAATGACAGTTCCCACTTCAAAAATATTATGTTCTTTTAAAGATTATTCTGCAAAGTACAGAGTATTTACTGTAGTGGCTGAAAATACAGATTGGGAAAAAACCTGAAAAGCAAAGCATTGAATGAAGACTTCAAAGAGAAAAATGTAAATATCTTCATAACATTTAATACTTTAGCTTCACTTGTATAACATCAGTATTCTGTCCCCTTACATTTCTTTAATTTGTAACAAGTTGAAAGATGCAAGAATTAATATTTTATTTCCTCTATCTAATGATGTTCTGGTGTAGTGCCTGAAGACTGGAAGAAGGACAATGTGGTGCCTGCCTATCTTCAAGAAAGGGAGGAAAGTGGATCCGGCTAACTATAGGCCCATCAGCCTGACTTTTATCCCAGGGAAGATCTTAGAAGAGTTTATTAAAGAGGCCATCCTTAATGAACTGGCTGATGCCAACATCCTAAAGGATAGCCAGCACAGGTTTGTTGTAGGTAGGTCTTGCTTGACCAATCTCATTTCCTTCTACAACCAGGTGACCTATCACCTGGACAAGGGAGAAGAGATTGATGTCATATATCTTGACTTCAAAAAAGCCTTTGATCTGGTATCCCATGATCACCTCTTGGCAAAACTAGCCAACTGTGGCC
>NW_017729027.1:16455641-16456096 GCF_001723915.1 Gavialis gangeticus | reverse complement strand
ATTCTGAGGGCGAGTTCCTCCAGTTTGTTCCCCATGCTATCTGCATTTCTTTTGAGATAGTCATTAGACAAATGAATCATGCTAAAACTGTACACATTTTTTTCTGACTAAGGTGCTGTATATAGCCATTGTATTTACTTTCTCTCTGGTTTTCTTTCAATCCTGTGAAACTATTTCCCTTCAAGCATTGTTATATTGGCAAAGAACTATGTAGGGAGGAATCTAAGCAAAGCAGGAGAGAAGTACTCAGGGAAACAATTTGCTCAAGCAGCCGCTTTAGTATATCTGGCTGATAGATCAGGGACAGATGCCTCCCTCTGCTCAGGGTCTTCAGACAATAACTTCCTGAAAGAAAAAAAAAACCAGGTCAGCTGCTAAAACTGTACATATCTCCTTGCCCATTTCTCTCTCCCCTCCCACTCCACATATACTATATGCTTCTCCATCTTCTGCTT
>NW_017729027.1:16446249-16450641 GCF_001723915.1 Gavialis gangeticus | reverse complement strand
CCTCTGCTCAGGGTCTTCAGACAATAACTTCCTGAAAGAAAAAAAAAACCAGGTCAGCTGCTAAAACTGTACATATCTCCTTGCCCATTTCTCTCTCCCCTCCCACTCCACATATACTATATGCTTCTCCATCTTCTGCTTATGCTCAGAACCTTATTGGTTCACCCAGTAATCCTATGTGCCCATACCTGTATTTTGTGTGAGTGCTCTGATGACTTTCATGTATGGAGGACCTTTCTTGGTCCTGCTCATATAGGGGTTGTCAGGTAAAAAGACATATCTACACATGCATCAATGTGCTTTACTTAATGCACGTTAAATTTAGTACCTCCAATATGAAGTACTAAATAAACGTGCATCAGGCTGAGCCAATATGCAGTAGCGCAAGCACAATCTTTTTAGGTGATCCTTAATGTGTAGTAGCCTATTCTACTGCACATTAGTTTATTAGCACTTTTTTTACATGCCACTTTAATGCACAGTAGAATAGGCTAGTGCACATTAAAGCACATGTGTAGATGCACCCAGGGGGTAACTTAGGATAAGCTGAGGACTCATGATACCTGCTCTGATGTAAATCACACTGTTTTACCCTGATTTTTCCTGTGATCATTCTGCACTGGATTTAACTACGTTATACCATAGCATGGATTTATATCAGCATACTGATTTATGTCTCCTTGTAAGGGCTAGATATATCACTGTGGCCAAACCAGGAATAGGCTGTAGGGACTGCTTATCCACTTACATTCACAGGGATATTTTAATAAAATTTAGCAATTGTTTACTTTTGATCTTGCTTGATAGACTTACATATTTTTATAAACTGGTAACTGTACTGAACAGACAATCATATAAAACCTAAACATTATTTTCTGAACTTCTAAATTAAGCTGAATATAGTTGTTCCAGGCACTTGAATTGTAAAGAAGTTTCTCCTTATGTCCATTCTGAAGCAGTCTTTAAGCAGTTTGTGTCCATTGTTTCTTGTCTTCCCTTGGGGTGCCTTGTTGAACAGATGCTCCCCCAGGCCCTGATGTACACCCCTTATATACTCATCGGCTGCCACCAAATCCCCTCTAAATCTTCTTTTCTATAGGTTGAACAGTCCCATGTTTTTCAGCCTCTCCTCATATGACTTTCTCTCCAGCCCTCTAATCATGCATGTGGCTTGCCTTTGGAATCTCTCAAGCTTCTGTACATCCTTCCTGAAGTACAGTGCCCAGAAGTGGATGCAGTACTCCAGATGGGGTTTCACCAAGGCTGAGTAGAGTGGGAGGATGACATCCTTAGTTTTGCATGAGATGCATCAGTAGAGGCATACCAGTGTTTCATTTGCTCTGTCAGCTACGGCATCATATTGATGGCTTATGTTCATTTTGTGGTCTATCATGACCCCCAGGTCTTATTCAGCTGTGGTGCTGGGCAGTGTAGTGCCACTGAACGTGTAGGTATGTTGTGGATTATTTCTTCCCAGGTGGAGCACTTTACATTTCTTCATGTTAAACTTCATCAGGTTTTGATCCACCCACCTTGTAAGCCTGTCTAGGTCAGCCTGTATCCGAGCCCATCCTCAAGTGTGACCTCACTCCCCCATAATTTGGTATCATCCATAAACTTTGCCAGTATGCTTTTGACACCCAAATCCAAATAATTGATGAACATGTTTAAAAGTACTGGTCTGAGTACTGAATCCTGAGGGATGCCACTAGTTGCCTTCCGCCATGTTGACTCAGTAATATTTATTTGTACTCTCTGGGTCCTATCTTGGAGCTAGTTACCTAGCCACTGGACCATAAAGTAGATGAGACTGCATTTTCTCAATTTTACCATGGGGACATCATGGGAGACTAAGTCAAAGGCCTTTTTGAAATCCAGGTATATGACATCAACCTCATTTCCCTTATCCACGTGGTGAGTTACCTGATTGTAGAAGGAAATAAGGTTGGTCAGGCATGATCTGCCTGCAACAAAGCCATGTTGGCTGTCCTTCAGAATACTGCCTTTAGTTAGCCAATCAATAATGGATTCTTTGATAATTTTTTCCAGGTTTTTTCCAGGGATTGAGGTCAAACTGGCCTGTAATTTCCTGAGTCCTCCATTTTCCCTTTCTTGAAGATAGGCACAACATTGGCCCTCTTCCAGTCTTCTGGGACCTCTTCTGAGTGCCACGAGTCCTCAAATAGCTTTGCCATAGGTCACGTGATGATGTTGCTCAGTTCTTTCAGCACTCTTGGGTGTAGTTCATCTGGTCCTGTTGACTTGTAGATATCCAGATTCTCTAGATGTTCCCCCACAAGAACTTTGTCAACTATAGAAGGGTGATCATCCCCACCTTGATCATCTTATATCCTGTCCAGCAGGCTAACACCCTTGGACTGGTGGAATACTGACGCAAAGTATTAGTTTAGGAGTTTGGTTTTCTCCTGAGAGTTAGTTAACAGCTGTCCCATTTTGTTCAGCAGGGGCCCTACATTTCCCTTACTTTTTCTCTCATTTTCTACATATCTAAAGATAAATTGGTTGCATCTTTGTTATGTTCAACAATAAGTTTTGAAAATATAGCCCATTGCCCTGTTACATTATTCTTTACATCTTTGTTTTTTCATTAATAATTCTTTGATATGTACCTTTCTGTAACATACTCATTTATCTATACAACATGGGTGTGTCCACATGAGATGCATAATGTGCACTATGCTAATTCTATTGCACATTAGCATGTCACAGCAAAAACTGTGCTAATCTCCTAATGCACGGTAGAATTAGTTTATTATAGTCTGAACTTAATGCACAGTAGCAAAGGTGGATTAATGCATATGTAGACAAGCCCTGTATCTTCTATATCATTCTTAATTATGTATTCATATTAACTTGCTATACACATTATGATTCCTTCATGCAGTATGAATTAGGAATTAATGGTCAAACTTTGCTCTTTGTTAAACCAGTGTAATACCAAATAATATTATACCAAATAATTCCATTGGCTTCCATTGGCTTCAGTGTATTAATTTCAGATATACACAAGAACTGAGTTATTTATAAGCCATTTAACTACAGAAAAATTGTGGATTTACTTTGATTTAGTAATTAAATAATGATAAAATATTGCTTACTAATAAAACTGAGTAAGGGATACAACAGTTGGTAACCTAGTTTTTACCTCAGAATCTTATACTGTGAATTTAAATGTCAGAGATGTGCAGTTCATGTACCATTTCAGTCTATGAGATCATTTAAAAAAGCTTAAAATATCCTTCTTACACATCTGCTGCTTCCATTTCTCTTTTTGGAAGTTTTGGAAGAATGTCTTCAATCCAAGTAAAGTCTCACATCTTTTTTTTTTTAATAACCCTCTTTTACATCAATGACAGGTATAAATCTGACATAGCTTGCCATGATTCAAACGTAATTTAATTTTCTTATGATTTATGTCATATTACTTTAAAATGATTTTTCTTGGAAACAAAAACTTTTAAAATACTTGCATTTCAATCAGTGACTCCCACAAATAAGGGTAATTGTTTGTTGTGGTGAATAATGGGGAAATCATGGCAAAAATGCCAAAGGCATAATTGTAGCTTTGAAAAATGAAACAATAACAATCACTGCATATAATATTTTAAATAACGTATTTATTCTGGGAACATGAATAATTCTAACAAATATTATTCGGGTTCATGCATTAATGGTTAAATATTAGTCTTTGACTCTTCTAATAATCTACATTCTACTTTAAATTAGATTCAGTGCTATTCCTTTCCATTAAGTCTGTTAGGACTTCCTTGCTATACTCTGCTGAGCTACACTTCATTTTCATCCTCCCCTTAACTAAATTCTTATATAGCAATATTTAGCAACTCTGTTATATAGAGTTGATCATATAGTACCCTCACTCCAGACTATACGTTGGCTGCTTATTCACTTCCTAATATACATCAAATGCCTCATAATGTGACAACTCTCCTGACCATAGCATCCTGGAGCCATTTTTTCTGTTCATAGCCTGAGACTGGAAATTACTTTTCCCTGCAGTCATCTAGGCTAGGGACAGAAATTACATGTAAACTGATTTAAGATATCAGAAACTGATTTAAATCTGTAGCAGAACATAAGTTCAGTGCACATAAGCCAGTTTCAAAATGACTGAAACCAGTTTAAGATAAACCTGGTTGAATGTAGTATCAGACTTACCTGATTTGGGTTACACAAATTTATGGAACTTGTGTCCTAGACCTTCCTGGTTTAAGTTAAATCAGAATCCCCCAGCATGCTTTTCATCCCTGGGCTGGGCTGTTTGATCCAGAGAGCAGGGCTGGCCCCACCCCTCCGCTCCCTAGCCAGAGCTCCAGCTGGCTGAGAAGGAAGTGGAGACTGTAGGCAGAGCAG
>NW_017729027.1:16433663-16446087 GCF_001723915.1 Gavialis gangeticus | reverse complement strand
GAACCCAGCTGCCATCCGGCACAGTCACACCACCCTCATGCTAGATAATGCTGAGAGATGGCTATGTATGTATCTCCAAATTCATTGGAACAAAGGCAGCCAGAACAGTTTCCACTTAGGTCTTTTTGGAGCTAATCAATGGGTCAGCCGGTAATGACCCTCCATTCTTTCTTAAACATGCTTTGCAAAAAGCTGTTTAAGAAGAGCTTGAACTAATGATAGAGGCTTTGTTTTCTTGATGGGATAATAAGCTTTGTGCTCTGATAAGCTCCCTGCTGGCTGAGGCTTTCTGAAAAGTGTGAGAAATGACCTGTTTTGCAAGGAATGCAGTGCCTGTCAGTTTGCTGCAGACAGTATGGAGAAGCAGGGAGAAAGAGATTTAAAAGCTCAGTGTCATCAACAGATGCATACAGACCACACAAGCAGTCCTGCCTCCTCCACTGCCACCACCCTTTGCCTCAAAGTGCTAGCCAGGGGCCAGGGTCTGGCAACACTCCCACCTCTTGTGCAGCAAGTGAGGGGCGGGGGGGAATGGGGAGAGGAAAGCCTGGTGAGGGCTGCTCCTCCACCTCCCCTCCAGGAACACCATGGCTGGGGATTGTGCAGGCCACAGTGTGGGTTTAAACCCCTCCCTAATCAGATCGTCCTGCCAGGGCCTGGCCATGCCCACCCTCAGCTTAGCACAGAGGAAAGGAAGGGAAGGCTCGCTCTAGTGCCCCCCAGCTTCTAGCCTGGGCCACTGCAGGCATGTGCCTGAATCAAAAGTGAATGTTGGTCCACTTGTAAACCAGTTCAATCTTTGAAGGTTAGACTAACCTGCAAAGATTGAATCAATTTAGGATTTGGCTTTTTGAATGTCTATCCCTAGACCTAAATCCAAGGTTAGTTATCTGGATGGCATAGTACAAAATATTTAATCAGACTTTAAGGTTCTAAACCTAGAAGGGTAGTATTTGGGCATAACGTAGGGACCTGTCTGTTTTCTAGGAATGTAATGGTTATGCTTCCAGTGTTACCACCCCCCTCTCCATCAGGGTCACACAACTAAAGTGATGTTTTTGCTGGTATAATGTTGGTTAATATCATAACTTTTATTGCATGTTTATATCATCAAAAGCCCTAGTATAACCACAGTTACACTGAAACAAAAGACTTTCTGTTGGTATTTTAGTCAGAAAACTAGTGTGAGGTATACTGGCTAAAGAGTACAGGCTGAGTCCACACTAGGGGGCAGAGGTGCCAAGTACATGGGGGCCCGAGGGCCTATGCCGCCCAAGGGAAGAAGGCTGTCACCTGAAATGTGTAAAACTTTCCATATGTCCACCATCCGAGTTCCTACCCACCCCCAAAATAGAAGTTGGCACCTATGCTAAGGGACTTTGACTCTAGAATTATACCAGCAAAACTTTTCTGCTGGTAAAGGTCTTTTCTGTAGAATAGACCCATATTTTCTGTCAATATATAACATAAGAACTCATTCCATAACAGAAAAAGAATTGCTGGCAATTTTGTTGACATAGCTGCCAGATCCATATGCCGCCTACAATACCTGTCACTCAGGTAAAAGTTAGGAATGCACTGAGAGTGACTGTGATGAGACAAGGGTGTTCTTGGTAGCTGTGTTGGTCTGAGACAAGAAGACGTACAAAAAAATAGAACTCTTGGTTCCAAAATGATACCTTTCATTAGACCAATTGGGAAATCACAAGAAAATTGTCTTTTTCTGAGAACTTTTGAGATCAAAGTCCCTTCATCAGGCTTTGGGAAAAGTATAGATACTACAAGATGGTAAAAAGTCCCCATAGGTAGGAAAGAAACTTCATTTTTGGACAGAGGGATCTGAAGATGGAAGGCTGTCCCTTTGGGTCCATGACAGTATCTTGGATACTCTCATGGACCCCAAGACACTTTCATGGACTCAGACGGCAGTAGAACTACAGAGAAATAGATAGGAAGGTACAAAGAAAACTTGAGAAGCTCAATGGGATATATATTGTAACCCAGGCAGTACTCCAAGAGGTACCCCCTCTCCAATTGAAGGGATCAAAGCAGGTGCACAAGCCCTGTGGGAGGTGTAGGGACTCTCCTCTACCTATAGAGCAGAGCCAGGCCACTAATGGGGACATAACCATATACCTTTTAATGACAGACCAGTACTGGGAACATAACCAGTATAAACCAGGGGGTATAATGGACACTACAATTATGGGGCAGGATTCAACAAAGGTTAGACACTTACAATCATAGACATATTCATCCAGTTGACAAAAGACAGGGTTAAACCAAAATATAAAACACAAACAGCAGAACAAACAATACTGGTTGGTGAAATATAAAAAGCACAAAATACAGAATGTCAAATGACAAAGAATATAGGGCCTAGGTACCTGGAGGGGAAGAAAGAGGGAAAACACAATGGCCCCTTTATACTGCAACAAGAATTTCTCCCTGTTAGCTCACTCACCCCACTGCTGATACTGTGTAAAGCTGCTAGGGGTCTTAACCTTCCCCGAACCCTGGCCTCATGTTGAGCTGCCTGACCTCTTATTGGAGGAGCTGGGAGCTGGGCTGGGAACCTCTCAGGTCATTGCTCAGATCCTTGCTGGAACTGGGGGAGCCTCTCCTGCTGGCTGCACACTGGGCTGCTGAGGGTCCAACTGCTGCCTGCAGGTCCCACTCCTTCAGGCTCTTCTGGGGCAACTGCTCCCGTCCCACTGGCTCAGCTCTGTCAGCTCTTTGAATCTCCTTCCTTGTGGTCCCTCACTGGTCTTCCCTGAGTCAGCTGCTTGGGCCTCCTACACCTCCCCCCCTCAGCTCAGCATTATAGAAGGGAAGGGAGGGCTGCTCTAACACCCCCCGGCTTCTAGCTTGAGCCACTACAGGCATGTGTCTACATTTCTGGAATGAAAAGGGAATGTTGATCCACCTCCAAATGGGTTCAAGCTTTGTAGGTTAATCTGATTGAATTAATTCAAACTCAGGCTTTTTGAATGTCTATCCCTAGCCAGAGAGGCAATTAATAATTGTCAGCCTTAGGTGTCTAGGTTTCCTATACAGTGGCCATATCTACATAAGATGTTGACTGTGTAGTAGCTCATTATTACTGTGCAGTAACATCACATGACATGAAGCATGATGTGACACTTCTACAGAGTAGTAATGAGCTACTGGACAGTAAGTGTCACCTAAAGGCCATTGGGCGATGCTACTGTGCAGTAAAATTTGGTTACTGTGCAGTCATTTAGTGCTAGTATGTTGTTTGTCCTTTGCAAGTGAAGATGACCCTACCCAGTGCAGGGGGGGAGAAGAGAGAAAGTAAGTGGGAAAGAAAAAGGGAGGGAGGAGAGAGAAAGGGAGAAAGAGAGGAAAAAGGAGAAAGAAGAAAGAGGAGGGGGATGGAAGTTAGGTTGCATGGGTATGCAGGTGACTTATAAGCCCAATCTTTGCCCTGAACAATCTGCTGCAGCTTGGGCAGGAGAGCAATGAGGACTGGACATGAGGGATCCTCATTTTCCTGGCCACACAATTCCTCCCTGCCTGTGCTGTGTGCTGCTGCTTGAAGGCCAATGTTGCTCTTCGGACCGATAACCTCCAGGATGGATGGTTGCGAGTGATTTGCTCCCATGCCTCCGGGTTAATGCTGAAACTCTTTAGGGTTTAGCGTGTCTATGTACTGCTTCTTTTGTGCACTGCAAAAGCATACTCCATTTGACAGTTCGCCATAGAAGTTTTTCTTCTTGAAAGGTAGCTGGCCCATCTTAGCTGCGCCAGTTTCCGTCGGGTACGATTACTGGGGAGAGCTGATCTTCTGAGCACCTCAGTGTCTGGAATCTTGTCCTGCCACTTGATCTTTAGTATCTTTTGCAGTCAGCACAGGTGGAAATGGTTTAGTTTCTTGGCATGATGCTGGTAGATGGTCCAGTTTTCTTAGGCATAAAGGAAGGTCAGGAGAAGCATGGCTTTGTAAACCTTCAGTTTCATTGACATTCCGATGCCTCTGTGGTCCCAGACTGACTTACAGAGTCTGCCATTTAGTATACACAAGTACTAAATGACTGTGCAGTAACAACTGCTCAGTCAGCATCTTGTGTAAATGAGGCAGCAAGTAGGGAGACCAGGGTGCCACCCAAAGCCAAACCAGTCATCTAGTCACTCAGTTGAGAGGTGACTACAAATAGCCAATAAGAACATGGGCCACATAGTTATATCTGACCTCCATGCTCTCCTCAGTGTTAATACATCAAACTCAGCAGATGAAGGAATGCAAATTCAGATAAATCACAGTAGAGATGACTATTGGAAGCATAGTACCCTAACTTACAGCAGCATGGAGTATTAGCACTGCAACCTCTGTTTACTCTTGAATAGCAAGTTCTATTCTAGTAAAGTAGGTATGAATCAAGTCATAGAGGGGTGGGCCTAGAACCCAGGTCTCCCATCCCCTGGGCAGGTGCTCTAGTCAAAATTACTACCATCATCACTGTTGTTTTGCATAATTTTATTAAACAAAAATTATTAGTATGATCATTGTTGTTTTCTGCTTAGTGGCACACATACTTTCAACATCTGTCACACTCTCAGAGTAGTCTATTCCTACCTAAGGAATCAGAAACTTAGGCAAGGTTTATGTCACTCCAAACCTGATTTGCATTGTAGCAGAGCTATGGGGAAATGAGGCGCTTCAGTGTTTGGTCTGCATAACTTTTAAGCACTTCTAGGAAGCTATATTTGTATTATTTAAAATGGAAAATTTACTCATATATCCTATAAGAAGATACTAATTTATTTTTCTTAAAGCCCCACTTTGTGAATGAAAATATAAACTATAATGATATAATATAAATATAATTATATAATATAAATATAAAATATAATTATTTTTTCTGATCTCTGTAACTCCAGAGAACAGCTTGAAAATGTGAACTTTAAAGACCAAGCAACAGAAAGCAAATAATAAAATCCCCAAAATTGTTCTTTAAAAACCAGGAAATTTTCTATTTTTTAGCCAATTTGATGACTCTTCAGGCCTGACTCATTAGTTCTGAACTCTCTGGGTTTGTTAGACTGCATTAGTCACATTAGGAGTGGTTTGAAATATGTACAGTCCCTGTCAAAGCAAACTGCCATGAAATCATCCTTGATTGCTGGCAATAATGATTAAAAAAACAACAACCATGAAATTAGAATGACATGATTTGGAAAGCACCTTGCTTGTGGCTCAGGCCTTTCTTCCAGGCTTATAGCGTTAAAAATTAAAGTAGTTCCAAAAAATACTCATTGTTTATCTAGGTTTTATTTTTTTTTTCAAATGATTAAATGCTACTAGAATTATCACAGCCTTGGTGAAGTGACCTCTAGTGGAAATTGTGAACTCTTAGGTTGGGTTCTAACGTGCTAGACCTGTGTGCTTATAAGATCCCCAGGTCTCAAAGGGCTCCAGCCAGCCTCTCTAAGTCAAGACTTCCTTAGTATATACTCCCTCTGTGTTATCCTTCATGGAAATGACCCCTGTGAGACCAGATCTTCTAGACTTCCAACATCATTATTTACCACCAGAATACATCATTAGGTTGTGCTCAGTGCTTCAAGGAGTTTCAGCCTGGGGGACACTGTAAAGTTCACCTGTTTGAGACATGTGGTAGTTTAAACACATCAGTTTTGTAAAGGGTCCCAAAACAATGTGTTTTTTATCTAATGAAAGAAATGTAAGATTAACTTGAAACAATAAAAGCCTGCATACATTTTCCAGGCTCTACAGGCTTTATTTCCTTATCCCTCTAAAGCAGTGGTGCACATTTTTTTGGCCCCATTGGCCAGAGGAGTGATTTGGGGCCATTCTGCGGGGCAGATTAAGCCTTGAGGCTTAGCACCACCCCTGCCTGCCCTGTGTGCCAGGATTGAATCTTGGGGGCCTGGCACTGCCCCCATCATGTGGGAATTGGGCCCTGCGAGCCTGACACCCCCCCTACAGTCCCCTATGCACTGGGATTGGGTCCTGTGGCTTAGCACTTCCCCCACCCAGCCCTGCATGTGGGGATTGTGTGCCTGATCCAGCGCAAAGGGCCTGGGGCTCTCCATTGGTCTGGAAATTTGGCAGCAGGGGAGTGATACCACTGCTTCCCTGCCACCAAATTTCTGGACCCATGGGGAGCCCCATGGGGCAGATGACACAGCACCACAAGCCAGATCTGGCCCATGGAATGTGAGTTGAGAACCTCTGCTATAGACCAGCGGTTCCCGATCTGTGGTACGGTACCATCAGTGGTACACAGACAACCTGTCACTGGCATGTGTTAATTGCTTTATTATAATTACTTTATGACAAAAATTTGCAAGTGGTACTTAAGGTTGAACTGAAAAATTTGCTGGTTGTACTTAAGGTTCTATTGTTTTAAATTGGCAGTGCGCAATCTGACAAAGTTTGGGAACTGCTGCTCTAGACAGTTGTTTGAGCTTAGGTCTCGTTGCATTTTTGATCTTGGCTTCTCCTCCAGAACACAGAATCTTCTTCTCTCTACTGTGTGGAACATCTGCCCCCTCTTGACTTACTAGGTGTTCTCTCTCTGTCTCCATCCTGCTCCAAAATGGCTTGTAGGCAAACCTCTCTTTTCCAAACTCCAGCCTTTTCTGTTAGGACACCACTGGATCAGATCCATTAAGTGATTAAGCATTCCAGCAGGTGATATTGATTAGTTTCCACAGTTCCAGGATCCAAGCTTGAAACTATGGTTTGTCCTTTGCATTACCAATTTCTTGGTCTAAGAGTGCTGTATTTAAAATAGCTGACCTTTAAAAAAAGTTTAACATCCTTCTCTTTTTAGCCTTGTGCCAAGTTCAAGAATTTATCCTGTCACATGGACTTTAGTTAAGTACAGAGACAAAAAACAACAGGGAAGGCAACAAAACTTCACATTCAGTATGGAGTTGCAGTCTGAAAGCTACAGATAAAAAAGTCTGTATCAAAATCAATAGAATTCATAAGTTGTACATAGGTACTCCAAATTGTTATGAAAATAAACTAAAGAATGTATTGCATTATTTTCCTTTCATGTCACTTAGTGTGCTCTTATTTTCAAAATGTATTAAGTCTTATTTTTCCAGATACATCAGTGCTATAAATCAGGGGTAATTTCACTTATGTCAATGGATTTGCAGTATTGTTAAAAAGTGTGAGAGTTTCATCAAATTCAGCATTTCACAGTCCTAGTTCTACAAAAATGTGAAGCGTTAACAAAAGAACAATAGGAATTGGAGAATTTAAATATATTTTTGTTGGCTCATCAGGAATAAAACTATATCTATAACTTGGGTGATCATAGATCTCATATATGGTGAGATTATTTGTCCCAAGTACCTGCCCTGATATCACGGTTTTGTTTCCTTGAGGAAAGGGACTAAAGTTTCATTCAAACTCAGTTATTGTTTTGGTAAAAAAATTACAGAACTCTTCTGAAGAACTCACTCTTATTCCCACATCTCCCACTGGTCCCAAATATATTGACTGCAATTTTCTTCTTATTAAAAGTGAGTTGTGTAAATTAGCCTTCAGATTGTCAAAACTAATAGGATGATTTTTGATGATCACAACCCTTGAGGGAGAAATCTAATGGAGAAAATAGCTTTCATAAAACAGGATGGCCCATGAAAGCTTCATGATGTTTTTTGACATTACAGTTCTTGGAGAATGCTTCCTGATGAAAAGGTAAAGGACACAGCTCTACTGGCACAAAACTAGCACAGGAATTCTGCTACTGCTGGTATCTGGGAATGGGAGACAAACTTGGTTATTCCAGGTGGAACAGAGCCTTCGCTGAGACTAATAATTGTGTGTGGTAACTGGATTCACTGAAGTCCTAATGTGGGAGTGGGAATTTCATATTGTCTTTTAGTTTAAATATATAATTATTCACATATACTTACAATACCATACAGCACCTTATTTAAGAATTTTTGTTCTTAATTTTAAAGAGTCCTATTTGTTTTACTAGGTTTCTTCTTGGAATACATTTATTCCCTCTTTTTAGAAATGCTAAACAAGTAACAACTTTGTTGCAAAGAAATACTATCTTCAGTAATAAAATATTTTCTTCTGTATAGTCTGGAATAATCAAAATTTATTACTGAGAGACAAATCCCTTAAAGGAACTTGTAATCTTGGCACATTATTGTTTTAAATAAGAATGTTCTAGGCCCCAATAACCTAATATACTAATGGTAATTACAAAAGAAAAAGTACGACTGGAGCATCGGTACAGAACAAACAAACATTTTGCAAACAAGCTCAGTGATTGCCGCTTAAAATGGTAAAATATTGCTAAAGACTTTGGCAAAGAAAACCAACTTGTACAGCCAGGAACAGAACAATTGTACTGTTAATAGGCCATCTGCAGTGACAAGATTTTCACAATTGTTTTTATAGGCTCTAGCAGAAAAGGTACGGAGCCTGCAATTGTTACTCCCATATAGAAATATTTCAGATGCACAATTTCTTCAGAATTCTAATTTTGAGAAGGGGGTGGCAACCTACAGCTTGCCAGATCTGGACCATGAAACTTCTGGATTTGGCCTGCAGACATGGTGTGTTGGTGGGATTCAGCTGCAAGGAGGGCCCTTCTGCAGGTGTTCTTCCTGTGCTGCTGCAGAGAGAAGTATGGCTGCAGTTGCTTTCCTGAGCCAAAGGGGAGGCAAGCAGCAGAATCGGGGTCCTGGTGCCCACCTTTAACCTGGTCATTATACCATGCACCCAGAAAAAGTTGCGTACCCTTGATTTAGGGAGTTTTTAGCAGTTGAATTCTTGTTGACTTCCTATTTTTTTCAGTTTTTGGTTATCTTTCTAGATAGGAAAATTTGATCAGAATACAGGTTAGGTTATTTATCCATATATTTATCCATAGTACCATACATTAATAGTACTATTTAGGGTAAAGTAAATGGTTCCAGAGGTTGTCAGTGGGAAACGGAGCTTTTCTGTTTCCTAGGTTGCTAGTAACCAACACTTATTTTTCTTTGATCTCTTTGAAATATGCTGTCGTTTCCTATTGGAAAGGCTCACATGTAGCATGGTCACTACAGCTGACATGGATTACCACATGGGTTTCCGGATTCAGCAGAGTTAATTGATCCTGTGAAGTAAGCGGCCTTCTTATTCCTAAAAGCTGCCCATTTTAAAATCAGAGATGAGTCTTATTGTTAAGGCAGCATCTTCCACCATTTGTATCAATCTGGATGGAGAAGTTAAAGCACATGGCTAAGTGAAGATATTACCTACATTGTTGATAAATGAATACTAACTCCGTGTAGCGATTCTATTGGCCGTTACGCTCTTCTCCTGATAGGTGGTAGGGTCTATTTTATTTATATTTAGCTTCCCTTCAGCATAAAGAATGATAAAAGGCTCTGATTACAGAGGCTAAGTCTGGGAACTAGATTTGTCAGTGGAAGGTGGATACATCCATTAGATCAGGAGTCAGTAACGTTTTGGTTGGAGTGCCAAAAAACACTCCAACCGTGATCCATTCCTTGACTTGGTGTGCCAGGAGCAGATGGTGGGGAAGCCGTAAGAGGCCTAATCCTTCTTGCTGGTGGCAAGTGCAGGGGTGGATCCTCACTGTGTACTTCCAAGCAGCAGGCAGGGGAGGGGCTAGGGTTGTGCTGCCCCAGCCCCTTCTCAGCCCTGTGCCCCAAGGCATGCATGCAGCTGCCACTGCCAGGAAGCCTAGCTTGGGTTCTGGACCTTGGTTCAGCTGCTTGCAGCCTCCCACTGCTGGCCCAGGCTCTCGTCAAGTGCAGCAGGTGGAAGGTGAGCGGCAAACAGCTGCACTGGTGTCTGGAGCTCCGGCACTAACTCCGTGGGGGTGGTGGCTTCACATGGGCCTCAAGGCACATGGCCAGAAGGGGGCTGGGGTTGTGCTACCCAGGTCCCTTCCCTGCCATATGTCCTGAGGTGTGTGTGCAGTCACCACTGCCATGGAGCCAGTTCTGGGGCTCCAGACTCCAGTGCAGCTGCTTGCAGCCTCCCAGCTGCCTGCTAGAGCCACCCCAGGCTCTGGGTACTGGCTGCTTGCTATGGGCAGGCTGGACTCCAAGGCTGGCAGTGACTGCCCAGAGCCTGGGCCAGCTGTGGCATGAAAGCAAAATGGCCACATGTGCCATGCTCTGGCACATGTGCCTGGGGTTGCCGACCCCTGCCCTAGATGTACTGCCAGCACTTTGGTTTATGCCAGAGCTGTCACAGACTAGGTTGTGACCAGGAGAGGACCTGAATTCAAGTAGCTTATAGAGAAGAGTTCATGCTAACTGAAAGCTCCCCCCTGTCTGAAGCCAGTGACATTAGAAATTCCTCCTACTCTTCAAATGGACAATTCTCTCTTCAGCAGCATAGGCCAAATAGATATTGAGCAAGAGGTGTGGCAAGATAAAGCCCTAAGATGCATCTACACAATATGCTTTGCTGTGCATTAAACTAATCTAATGTGCAGTAAAGCATCACCAACATCTGCAGGTGCTAGAAAAATGGTGCATTAACTAATATATCATATCATATGTGTAGACAATGACAATCTCCGCTGGGCAGGAAGAACTGTCCTGGCTGCCAGGCAGCTACTTTTCACCTCCACATGACTGGGAGGCAGCTTCCCAGCAGCTCAGAGAAGTATCCCGTGGTCCCCTGGTCAGGGCTAGCCTGATCTTCCCCTGGCTGGCCTTGACAGCCCCACCCTACCCTCCAGAGCTCAGGGCTAAGCCCCCGTGTCCCCTGCCAGGCTTGGACTGAGATCTGGGAGAGCCTGGAACTCCCCCTGCCTGCCTCAGGGGGGCAGAGCAAAGTAGGAGCAACCCTGGAATGGGCTGCTCCTGTTGGGCTCAATTTGCTCCTGACAGGGGTGCACATGTAAATGTGTGCCCGGGATCACTTTAATGAGCCTAAATTTTCTCCTCAGAAAATTCAGGTGCATTAATTGTAGACATGCCCCTGGTGACACATACAAAGGAATGTTCTCAAAACAGATGATCAATAACAAACTTCTTATGACTTAAGCTGAAAATAGAAGTCATCTAAAGGGAGCCTTATCCATTATCCACATACTTGTAAGTACATAAAGTACATCTTGTGGTCCATTCAATTGCAGAGTAAAGATTTAACAATATCAGCATGGACACCTAATCTTATCCATCAGTATGAAGAGACTAACAGCATCATAAATGTTATTCTTATTTGATTGCAGTAATATGGTTCTGTCAGTGAAATGTCTGTGTAAAACTAAAATAACAGTCTACCAACAGTTTTGGACAGCTTTTTTTGTAAAGTAGGCCAAAAGTAAGGTGTATTAATGAGTACAGACAATGAATAATCTTCTTATCTTTTAGCTATAACCCATCCACACTGTATTTAGCTGCATTAGTAGGTTTAGGTATATTGTTGAATGAAATTTTTAGTTACTTTCAAATTAATATAATCCAGGTAGTTACTATATGCAATTTGCTAAATATGCAATTAGTATGGTTTATTTATCATCTTTTTTCTTTCAGAATTAAGATAATGCCATTCATCATAGCCCAGTTTTGCACAACTTTATAAGAAAGTAGTATGTAAAGGATAATAAAGGATGCTTTACAAAGTATAACTACATGCAAATTTATTTTGGTTAACCAACTATTAATGGTGTATTCAGATTGAACCATTAGTCCTAATATCCAGACTGCCTTAAGCAGCAATAACTCTTTATCTTCTTTCAAATTACTACAAAGCATTTAGCATGGAACACAGTGATGAAGTACAGTTTTCTGTGGAAGAATTAAGATCATCCATGAGTATTACTGTAGGGAATGAGATATTTTGCAATGAATGGAAAGGTGAGTAATTTTTTTGAGGAAGAATGAAGAGTATTTTGCAAGGTATTTTAAAATGTGGTGTTGTGTGGAATTAATCTCCCTTCTTTGGAGGGAGAAATGTATCAAGTCCATTTCTTCTCTGGCATTTCCTGAACAAGGAAGCAAGTGTTTCTGCTTCCATCTGGACACAAATGCTGAACTATGTCACAGACCTAGATCAGACTTTGATTCAGATGGGATTAGTGAAAAAGAACATTTATAATCACACACTAATTCTCCTACATTACTGAAGACACATAACCTGATATAACCTATTGTAATTTGTTCCATCTGTTCTATTGAGACTTAATTTGCTCAGGCATTGAAACACTCTCAGATAGGTGACCTACTGTTGATACATGCATATATGCATGTGGCGGGTGCAGAGATCCCACCTCAGGAAAACAGCCGGGTATTCGTATCCCACCACTATTTCCACCATGTGAGGCGGGCCAGTAGGGGGCGCTCCTGCATTGAGCCGCCCACCTCCCTGCACCCAACCACCTTCCAGGCTCTGAATGCTTCCCTAGGGGCGCCTCATGTCTGGCCAACCCCT
>NW_017729027.1:16421204-16433123 GCF_001723915.1 Gavialis gangeticus | reverse complement strand
CAGGAATGCAGCCAGCTCCAGTTCCCTAAAGAGACAGGCTGAGGGTGTGGTCCCCTGTGTGCTGGGCCCATCCTAATTGAATGGTCACAGCACAGAGATTTAAATCACAGTGTCACAGGGCAGAGATTTTTGGGGAGAAACCAAGGTGGCTTTCTGCCACAATGCATACACATTAGTTCTTTTTTTGGCTGTAACGTTCATTAAATTACATTTCTGGAAATGACATTAAGGAAAGAATGTGTGCCAGCATCTTTCTTTTTTCTGCCTGAACTTTCTGGCAGAAAAAGAAACTATGAAGAAAATGCAAAAATAATGTTTTTCAGGCATCCTTAAATTAGTCACATGGGCTAGGGACAGGCATTAAAAAAGCTGGAGCCTGAATTGATTCAATCTTTGCAGGTTGAAAGATTGGCTGATTGTCCCCTTCATGGTCCCTGCCCCCTTGCCGCTCCAGTGGTAGGGGTGGGGGTGCAGTCAGAGGCCATACTGCATGGCCCCCTTAGGCGAGGGGGGGCATGGAGAGAGGTTATTTTCCTCCTCCCTCTTGTGTCTGGTGCAGGAGGCAGGGAGGTAGCTTATTCCACTGCTCGCCCCACCCAGGGAGCAGTCGGCAAAAGTGGCAGTTGGGGCTGGCAGACCCTGGCTGTGGTCTCCTGGGGGCAGAAGGGGTGAAGAGAGAAATAAACCCCCTCCCTACCCACTTTGCCTCAGGGGGCCATGCCAGCCAGGGTCTGACTGCACCCCCACCCCTGCCACTACTGCAGTGAGGAGGGAGTACCAGGCAGATCCTGGCTCAGGTCCATGACAGTGGGACAGGCAGGGGGGAATTAAGTCTCCTCCCTGGCTACTTCACTTAAGGCTACTGCCGGGGCTAGACACACCTCTGCCATTGGAGTATTGAGCAGAGAAATGTCTAGCAGGTCTCTGCTGGTGGGACAGGGGAGGGAGGGGGGAAATAAGCCTTTTCCCTGCCCCCTTCACTTCATGGGGCTGGCATCTGGCCATGCCCCCACCTCTGCTCCAGGTAGGAAGTAGAGGGGCAGGGTCAGCCCTGTTCTGCTGAAGCAGGGCTGCAGACCATGCTGGGGGGGGGGGGGGGGAGACTCTGGTTTAACTTAAACCAGGAAGGGGCCTGGGACACAAATTCCATAAACTGGTTTGAGCTCAATCAATTAAACCTAATGCTACATTCAAGCAGGTTTACCTAAAACCAGTTTCAGCCATTTTGAAACTGTTTTATGTTCACTTGTCTTATGCTCTGTTACAGGTTTAAACCAGTTTCTTATCACATAAACCATTTTATGTGTAATTTCTGTCCCTAGCCATGGGTGTTATCTTCTACTTTTGGACTACCTGGTTGGTCAGGAGAAATTTAAAAATAAAAAGCCCAAAAGCCTGCATCTGCCACTACTTACATTAGACACCAGTGTCATTTCTTATCACACTAAACTTGCCACAAAACCTCATCATGGAAATCTCCAAAAACTAGAATCCAACTCTGGTAAATTTAGTATGGGATCACATCAACTACTATTGTCTACATTGTGGTCCCACGGTAACTTTATCACAAGATGGTTATACTTTCTAATTGTTCCAATAGGACAGTAATGTAGATGGATGCTGTTGAACTCCCTATTAGGTGACCAAGAAAATGAAGGCATTCAAAAAAAAGGGAAGATGGGACTGGAGATGATGACAATGACTCCAAAATACCATCACAGAGGCAATGTTGCCTCTAATCTTTTTGCTGGCTTTTTCAATAGTATTACATTATTTTTTCACTTCTATTGAAAATAACTTTATCTTGAATCTAAATATACTCATGATGTCATGGTCCTTTTATTGTTGCAAACTGTTCTTTTGGGGAAAAAAAAAAAAAAAGAGTGATACTATTAAACACCATAAAATGCTGGGTATCATTCCCACCAATGCAATTCTATCCAGTTGCATCCAATAGGAGCTTTTAGACATTAAACTTTGAATCAAAAGAACACTTTATTGTGATTTACAAGAGAGTACCTTCAAAAGGTAGGTACTTTATTCTTTGAAAATAAAAATATGCCAGCAGATTAGGAGTAAACTAAGAAGATGCTCACTAAAAATATAAGATAGTGTTTTTGAAGCTACTCCAGCTAATAGTATTTTTATTGTGCTTTATAAAAAGTTTATTAAAGAAAAAGTCACAGGGTGTGTCTACATGTGCAATTAATATGACTGAATACACTCTGGCTCAAATATTCCAGCTCAAAATTAATCCTGATATCACCATCTACAAGTTCATTTAAACACAGTAATTTACCGTGCTGCCAGATACCACTTGTATTTGACAGGACTATCCAGAAGCACAGTAAATTAGTCTACTGTGCCCTAATTTCTGTGCATGTGTAGACGTTGATGCTTCATTGTGTGGCAAATTAATCTGGTGCACAGTAAAGCATCTTGTGTAGATGCAGTCTCAGAGAACAACAACAGAGGAAAACTTGGGAAAATGCCATCTACTAGTTTTTGTTTATTGGTATTATCTTAGATTAACTAGAAGTAGATTTTAGCAAAACCAGACCTGTTCCTTCTATTTCAGAGGCACAGGAATTTGAATCAATTGTTCAGAGTCTCATATTAAATCCATTGTTTAGTTTAGATTAGAATGCATTACTGCTTATGTATCATTCCTAGTATAACTGCTGAATTCAGTTGCTTTTTGTGGCGAGGTGGGCTTCTCTCAGGCCAGCCATCACTGGTCTCCCACCTGCCTCTGAGCATGCCACCCACCTGTCTCACCCACCACAACTTGTTGGAAAGTTAATAAGTTATTTAATAAGGCATGAGGCTGCCCATTTCTTGCCCCAATGCCAGGGGGCGCTATCTGCGGCTCTGTTCCTCTCCTACACCACAGCCCAAGCCTCACAGATAGCATCCAGATGTTAACAGTCACACCAGCCCCACACTAAGTTCCGGAATCCTCCTGGTAGGACCCTCCTTTGATCCCTCTACTAAGGTGGCCTACACCATCTTCATTTAGGCTGCTGAGCTCCTCATAGCTGGCTCCCCTCTCGGGCGTGGTCCGCACTCGGGACCTTCGGCCATACACAGGCCCTGGCCTCATCTCAAAGGCCAGGCAGGGTCCCAGGCCCACAACTCTGAGTGCCCCATGTGGTGGGTGCCTGGCCCTTTTCACCTTCTTGGTCCTGGCCCCAGCATGGACCAGTCGAGGGGACACTCTACTCCCGGCCTCACTAGCCTCACATTCTCTCCAGGTCCACCCTCCTGAATGTGGGAAGCTGGGGTACCTCACACCACGACTGGTGCCCCAGGGTCTCACAGGTGACTCTCACGCCTTCTGTGGGGCAGCAGGTCATGGTGCTACTTTAGATCTTACGTTTGACCCACACTTGGCCTCCCAGCAGTGGAGGACTTACCAGGGTCAGGAATCACCTCTCTCGCTCTGGGGCTGAGTCCCTTTCACCTGGGTTCCACAACTCTGACCCCTCACCTGGGGCTACCAGATCTCCGCCCCTTATTTGGGACTACCCCCTCACTGGGGCTCCACAACTCTTTCCCCTCACTTGGGGCTGCCACACCACCTTTCGCGTGGGGCTACAGATCTCAGGCCCTTTCACTGTGGCTACCCCCTCACTGGGGTCCTAATTTGCACCCCCTCTCACTTGGGGCTCCAGACCACCCCCTCACTGGGGGGCCATGGGGGTTTGCTCCCCAGTGGGCTCAGGTGGCCACAGACATGCCTGGCCCCACTCTTCTCCTCAGGGCTTGCACCCCAACAAGCCTCAGGTGGCCATGGCCATGCCTGACCCCCAACTACCTCCAATGGTACACAAACCCACCCAAAGGTGAGGTTAGGTTTAAGGTGCCCCTACCCGCCTTTCACTAGGGGGGTAACTGGCCTGGCATTTCCTGGGGGCTCCTGCACCACTGAGAGCCCCACCAGGCCACCCACTCCCAACAGGATGCATTTTTAGGTTGTACCCAGGACCAGAAGCCTCCTGACCATCCTCTACAGCTCCTCCCTTACCTGCAGATGACACCAGCGGCCCCACAGCCAGGCAATGTTGTTACCTGACTTCCAGCAGCAAAACTGCCCTGTTTATATGGGCAGCCCTAGATCCAAAATGGCTGCCCTCATCAGGCACCTGTCGGCTGCTAGCTTCAGGGCCTTAAAGTGGCAGGCACCTACGGTGCCCTGTCACACTTTGCAACTAGATTGAAAGTAGCCATTGTCTCTTTAAGAGGTGAACACCACTCTCTTCAGTGATAGGTTGATGAAGTAGCAACTAAAATACTCTTTGCTTGCTAAAGGAACTCTGAAATTGTAAGTAAAGATAAATAATGCCCCACTATGACTGTATGGCTCCTGACTGAAGACTTCATTTGGTATAAAGTCATTGCATTTAAATTCTATTCAAGTCTATTATCAGCACAAGTTCCCTAAAAACTCCTTCCATAATCTGTAACAAAAAAATCTCTTGTCTTCCAAACACAACCATGGAGCCAGTGTATATTGCTTTTAAAAAAATATTTCAGTAGTTCCCAGAGATTTCAAATAGGAATCCATAGTGCAAAAAAACATTCTGACCTGTTGTCTTTTTGAATTCTTTGAAACAGAAGAATAGCTCTATTGTTTTTTTTGTAGTCAAAAGCAAATGAAAACTAGGACCTGGCATTTTTGAGGGGTTCCCTGAATCTAACAAGGGGTGTCTTAAGTCTACTTAAGAACCACTGCTTTAGATCATCCTCAATTGGCTGGGAAATTCATTTCCTTCTGACAGATGCTGATCAGACCTCAGTTGTTCATGCTTTCATCATCTTTTGGCTGGCCCATTGCAATATGATATACCTAGGCATGAAGCCTATAACATTTGGGAAACTGTAACTAATACTGAATCCTAGAACATTTTTCCTTACTAATAAAAGCTACCACTGGCACATCAAATCTGCCTTTCATTTGAGCTTCTCATAGAACTGCAAATTAAGTTCAAGGTCTCAACCATTATCTTCAAGGTGTTCCTCTCCCTAGAGGCAAGACATCCCAAACACTACCTGAATCTGTGATAGACTCTGGTTAAGAAATTCTCTCTTTTGGCATGACAGAGCTGTCTGTTTATAAGGGTATAATAAGGGTAAAGACCCATCTGTGTGGGAGACAGAACTTTTTTGTTGGGGCAGCTTGGGACAGGTGAACTAAGAGTCACAAGCTATCATCTGTTTTCCTCTAACAGAAATACTTGACAACATGTACTGTAAAATAAAACCTTCAAATTCCCTTGAACATGCTTTTTTCCTTTCAGACAGGGGTGTTTGCTGGGGGTTTGTCTTGACACTAACACTTTCTTCACTGAAAGCTTGCTGAACAGAAAAAGGTAAGGAGGAAGAAGGTACTATGGAAGAAGAAGGAACTAGCAGGTGATTCAACAGAATAGATGGAATATGCCACAATGCCAATGCCTCTGCCACTGACAACTCTTCCCCTTCCTGCACCTATGCAGGCTATATTCAGGCATGGGCACTGACCACCAAGGCTTCCACCAAGGTTTTGGTCTGGCTGTGAATGGCCTGTGGCCTACATATCCCTGCCAGGGGCAAAGGGAGTGCTTGGAGTGTGAGGGATGCCCCCTGGTATGGAAGCTGCAGAGGCAGGTGGATAAACTCATTTGGGAACATGAGGCCTTCATCATCTCAGTGCACAAAGAGACCTCCTACATCATGGATGAGGAAAAGCCAGAGAAGGCATTGGAAAATACGGAATACACAGATACTCATGAAGCTAAATCAGGCAGCTTGTTGCCTCTGCCTTTTATGGACATGTGGCTGTCTAGTTGAAGAACAGGTATGAAACCCTGGCATTGAATGAGGAGGAGCCTATACCAGTAGCAGAAAAGGTCAAGCCATGCACTCCTTGGGGTGGGTGGATCAAGACTACTGCAGGTTAAGAATGACCTTATCTCTTCTCTCCTTCCCTTCCCTTGCTTTCCTCTGCTCACTGTTTCTGCTCTCTAAACAGGTAGGTGTTTCTGTTGATAACTTACTTGCACATGCCACCATAAGGTTGTACTTCAGGAGCCTATGTCTTTTTTTAGATCTGGCCCTATGTATTTGGGTATACACAGTGCACAGAACAACTCAGAAAGGGGAATGCAAAATGACTGTTGTGCCCCAGTTATTGTGTGGGGGGCCAGTCCCCAGGGCAAAGCATAAGGAACTCCCAAACCTTTTCATTTGAATTCCTAGCAACTAAGAGGTTTATACTGATATGTCGGAGCAACTCCCAGCTGTAACTTATGCAAAATAATGGAAAACTATTGTTAGATAGAAAGAGCTTTTCCAACATGCCAGTTCCTAAATACAGTTTGTGGAAAAAAACAAGTGATTTGGTAAATATGCAGGTGGAATCTTTCTGAGTAACTAACTCAAGTATGCCCTAGAGACCTCTGTAAATCTCCTTTTAAATGCTTTCCTTTTTCACTCTTGTACATGATCCAATTAAGAAATTAACTACATGGACCACAGCTGACTTACTGCAGCAATACAGACTAAGAGAAGACCAGTAAAAATAAAGAATTCCTTGATGACAGCAGCTATCGAGGGATGCCATAAAAAATGTATAGCCACTACTTATTTTGTTTGTGCTTATAGTTAGATGAGATAAGGTACCTAAGTGGATCATCACTGTAGTGACTCAAAGCCAAGTTTAAAGAAATACTTTATGGAAATAACTGAGCACTGTTTCTCAAACTGGAGCATGTTGCAAACATTTTGAGGGTACTGTTAGATTTGTCTCAGGGCCTTCATAAATAAATGACTCCAGCCACCAGTGTGGGAAGGAGTGCTGCCAGACTGGCAGGCACAGAACATATTGTAACCTTAAAATAAAACTATGCACGCATTGGCATTACCAGTTTTAAATTAAAATTACTACATCTCTACTACATCTAGGATGTTGGAGAAATTACATTGTGGTTGCTGTGAAATGATATTATTAATTTTATTATCTATAACATGGATTTGCCTGCATATACAGTAAAATAACAAACTCAAAAAGAGGTACGCAACCCCCTAAAAGTTTGAGAACCACTGTAACAGAGGGTCATATTTGAAGGAGAAACTAGGATAGCATAAGGCAGTAGCAAACTCAGCACTAAAGCTGAGCATTCTGTATTAAGCCTTTAAACAAAGATAATATGTAGCCAATCTACCAAATATCATTTTACATACATACAATAACAGCATTCAATGACAAAAAGACATTCCTAACTCAAAACAATCTAGGTGAAACAATCTTAGCTCATGTGCATTTGTAGCTCTTCATCACATTGGAATTGCCTGCATTTCTATTGACAGCACTGAATAAAACTTTGCAGCTCATTAAATAGCTATTTCCTCCAGCCAAATATATTTACCATATAAGGGTACATCCACACATGCAAGCACATGCACTTGCAGCAGCTCAAATAGGAGTGGCACAAATTTGAGCCAGAGATTTTTGCCTCAGTGCATGTGCCCACACATGCACTTTGGTGTGGAACAAATTGTGCCACTTGGAAAAATAACCCTGCCCAGTTCCTCCTGGATCTGCAGGGAGAGCTAGAGCCTGGGGCCAGCACAGGTGCTGGCCCCAGCAGTATAAAAACCTGCCCTGGCAAGCAGCTCAGGGTACTTGTTCTCAGGAGCTTCTCCTGATCTCTGCCTCCAGGCCACCCACAACAGTCACCCAGGGTGCTGACCTGCTCATGAAGTCCTTCCTCTGGAACACCCAGCTGGAGGTGCCGATGGTAGAGTCACCTCAGTTGTGACAGAGGTTGATCCTGGCTGTTGTCACCCATCTTGGAGACCTCCTGGACTACGATAGGCAGGAGTGGGTGGACCCCACTGTGCTGGCCCAGCGCATGGGTCTACCCATGACATGTGCAACCTGCCATCTGGTCCAGGAGGTGAAATCTGCCCTTCCTCCTGATGCCCTTGCCTTTGTTGACCAGGTCCTGCATGGTGGTGGTCCCCACCCCCCTGTGTCCTCCAGCCCACCAGAGTTTGTCATGGGGTCAGTGCTTTGCCTGGCCTCACGGCGCTCCCCACTCCACCACCTGAGCCAGCTGGAGGACACCACACTGGTTCACTTTTCCACCGTCCATTGCCGCCACCTCTACACACTCATGTGCCACACTGTCCATCATGCCACCCTCGTGTCCCACTCAGACACCAAGTGGTGGGACCTGCTTGGTGAGGGCATGGCTGCAGCACCCCAGTGGCTGAGTCTGTACTCTACCCTCATCTCGACACATTGGGGACCTCAGCTGGTGGCTCCTCCATGAAGCCATTGCCATGGGCGTGTATGTGGAGAGCTTCACTGACACTGTCTCCTGCCCCTTCTGCTCTGTTTGGTGTCCCCCTCTGGAGTACTTATTTTCAAATTTTGAACCTTTGACCCCCACATCTCTCCTACCCTGTTTTTGCTTGTGTTGTCCCAAGGAATTAGTTGTGTTATTCATTCATTGGTCCCACACCATAGGGGCCACTAGTTAGTTGGGTGGGCCTTGGATCCATGGCATTTGGGTAACACAAACAGACAGGACCTTCTTGGGCATGGCCAGTTGGTATCTGGGGACACTACCCCTTATGCCAGCTGGACTGCTGAAGCAGCCCCCACCTGGAGTGGCCCCTGCCCCCTCTACCCACTGCAGCAGCCTGGCAGTGGGGGTTGCTGTCTGGCTGTGACCTGCTGCCACCTGTGCCAGCACCTACCTCTTTGGATCATGACTGTGCACCTGCAAGACCCAGATGGGGTGCCCCTGTTCTGCTAAATGGGCATCTATCACCCAGAAGATGTGCTCCTTGTGGTGGCCCTCTTTGAATTGTTTAAGTGTGTCGTCTTGGCCCCAAACAGTCAAGAGGTCAGCCACCTCATCTGCCCTCCAGTTGGGTTCCCAGTGCTGGCCCTGGACAGGCTTCCCTGCCCAGGTCTTGCCACTTGTTTCCCAAGCAAAGATCTTGGTGTCCCCTGTTTAAAAATTGCAAATTCTCTGATAAGAAACCCAAATTCTGTCATTGAAATACCCAAAATAATGTTCTTTCACTATTAAAATGAAATGCTACTATATATAGAGAGATCAGTTGGGCAATAAATTATCAACATATTTACAAGTTTAAAGCAATTTGGAAGCCTACCAGTGCCTCTATCATCATAATAATATAAATTCTAAATATCTATATACTCTGGCATTTACTTTTGGCTTTTTTTGTCATAGGTGAATCAGAGCTGCCCCTGCCCCCTTCACTCACCAAGGTGTGTAGCGCTGAGCAGTACTGATATGCCAGTGCCCTGCCCCTGCCCTTGCCCCTCACTCTGAGCCCACAGCCTGCTCCCCACCCCAACCCCCTTACTTCTAACCCTCAGGGCCAGGTACATGGGTGAGGGGTTTGTGGGGATGGATTGGGGGTGTGGGGTTTGTAGGCAGATTGTGGGGGACTGGGTAAGGGGGGGCATGTGAGTGGGGCTGCTCAGGAAGGGTGGGTCCCTTGCTGTCCACAGGGCATAGCTCCCCACACAGCTCACAGACTGCTCCCCCACAGGGGCCACAGCCTCCCACTCCTGCAGGGGTTACAGCCCTTCTCCGCATAGCCCAAAGCCCTCTGCAGGGGCCAAAGCCCCCTCACAGGGCACAGCACCCCCCCACCAAGCCCCTGCTTCTCATGGAGCCAGAACTCACCTGCAGCAGCAGCTGCCATCAGGGTGCTTGGGGCCTCCTGGCATAGCCTCCCTGCATGGCACAGAGCTGCCCCGGCTGCCTGGCACCCAGTGCTGCCTGCGCCTTGTTGTGTGGCCCGGCCCGGCTTGGCTCAGAGCTGTGCACTTTCGGGCAGCTCCAGGCTGCTTGGGCTGTCAGCCAGAGCCCCATACTGCTCATGGGAACCACCTGCTGTGCCAGGGCGGGTCCTGCATGCACGGGCCCTACCCAGGCCCATTTGTCTGGATGTGCCCTAAATGTCTAACCTGTGTGGCTATCAAGTGCCCCAGGCATTATATTAGGTGTGCTGGTGTCACATTTTTCTGATGAATCAGATGTTTGAGAAAGGAATCTTCTATTGAAACTGTGACAAGGTCAATTGAAACAAATGTGGCTGTTACTTTCTCTTTATAATAAATAAAAGATGAAAATGAGAAATAGGATCAGTGATTTTGGTGTCTGTCGGTAAATTTCACCTTCTCATGTGTCAGTAAATAAATCACATTGCAATGGGAAAGAACTAACTGGGGAACCTTTAGAAGACAGGCCTACACATTATTATATATTCAAGTCATAGCACAAAGTGCTTCAAGTAGATATTCATTCAGTTATACATACATCAGGTATACATATATTAGTATGATAATATCTAACAAACAGAAACCAGTAACCTGGACAAATTGATAATTAAGAATTTTGATTATTTTCTGTGGTTATTTTGTATTGTGTTCTGGAGTTAATTTTGAAAATGGTATTCTTTGTTAATTATTAGACAAAAACATTGATATAGGAAAAAAGGAAAAATGACTTTAGTAAATCTGTCTCTGTCTTCAGTCACTTGTGATTCATAGAAGGCACATAGAACTTCTCTAGACATAATGTCCTTAGATTTCAGCATATGGACCATTATTGGCTCATGGATAATTGGCTGATCTTATTGCAATGGCTTGGTCTGCTAAATCACATTAAATTACAGCTAAAATGTCTAAATTATTTTTTCATTCATTTTCTGTGTTATGAAATCTGTAGGTACCACAGGAATATTATTCAATTATGAATGGGAGGGTATGTGTAATAATAATTATTAAATGAGATCATCTGAAAGATCTGTGTATTAAAACATGGTACACAACATGGGTATAAATGAGATCTGGATTCTTATCTACTGATGACACTGGGCTTGGCAGTAGTTTCAGAAACACCTAGAACTATAGTTTTGGAACTTTCCTACTATGAGTATTGGTCACTCAATATTGAGTCAGGATGCCAATGATCTACCTACTTTGCCTTTCTTTACAAACAAAAATATTCATGGTTTGTATTACTCCTATATATTATGATGGGTAAAATATGCAAGATATTTCCCAAACATAAATGAAGACAGAGCCTTCCTGGAACAGGTTAGTCCAGAGTAATGATGGGGTTGAAGACTTCCATTGTGATCAGAACATTTTCATTCTGTTGTGCCTAAGCATAAAGAGTACCAGTTAGCGTGCCTAATGCAATACCACAATGATTTCATAGATTTCATAGACATTAGGGCTGGAAGGGACCTCGGAAGATCATCAAGTCCAGCCCCCTGCCCAAAGGGCAGGAAGTCAGCTGGGGTCATAGGATCCCAGCAAGATAAGCATCCAATTTGCTCTTGAAGGTGTTCAATGTAGGTGCTTGAACCACCTCTGATGGCAGACTGTTCCAGACCTTGGGGGCTCAGACAGCAAAGAAATTCTTCCTTATGTCCAGCCTGAAACGGTCTTGCAGTAGTTTATAACCGTTCAACCTTGTCATCCCTTGGGGCGCTGTGGTGAACAAACGTTCCCCCAGATCCTGGTGGTCACCCCTGACAAACTTGTAGGTGGCCATCAGGTCACCCCTGAGCCTGCGCTTTTCCAGGCTAAAGAGCCCCATGGCTCTCAGCCTGTTGTCAGAACTACAGGACAGGGAGGTCGGGTGGGGGAGATCCCCTGCCCTCCATAAATGCTGACCTCATGAAGGAGCATCTTGAGAAGCTGGATACCTTCAAGTCAGCCAGCCCTGACAATCTACACCCCAGGGTACTCAAAGAGTTGGCGAGCATCATAGCCCAGCTTCTAGCATGGATCTTTGAAAACTCCTGGCACTCTGGTGTAGTGCCTGAAGACTGGAAGAAGGACAATGTGGTGCCAATCTTCAAGAAAGGGAGGAAAGT
>NW_017729027.1:16415824-16420849 GCF_001723915.1 Gavialis gangeticus | reverse complement strand
AGGCTCAAGGGTGACCTGATGGCCACCTATAAGTTTATCAGGGGTGACCACCAGGATCTGGGGGAACGTTTGTTCACCACAGCGCCCCAAAGGATGATGAGGTCGAACAGTCATAAACTACTACAAGACCATTTCGGCTGGACATAAGGAAGAATTTCTTTACTGTCCGAGCCCCCAAAGTCTGGAACAGCCTGCCATCAGAGGTGGTTCAAGCACCTACATTGAACACCTTCAAGAGCAAATTGGATGCTTATCTTGCTGGGATCCTATGACCCCAGCAACTTCCTGCCCTTTGGGCGGGGGGCTGGACTCGATGATCTTCCGAGGTCCCTTCTAGCCCTAATGTCTATGAAATCTATGAAACCTTTTTCAACCCGTGGGCTGAAACAACTCAGTTTTGGTCAGATATAGGCCAGATAGCCTGAGCAGTGAATGGGCTTTACCTGCCCTGCCTCTGGAGCCACATGACTGGGAGCTGTGGCCCAACTGATGCTGCTTCTTGTAGCCTCCTGCTCCTTGCTTGAAGTGTGAACACAGCCTCCGGGTGGAATGGAGGTGTCCTGGGGTCAGGCTGCTTAGAGATGAGAGCAGGAGCATTGTGGAAACATACTCCAGCTCTCAGGCCCCTGGGTTTTTGTTGCTTCTCCCAGCCTGCCATAGGCCCCCTGGATGTGGTTCAAGTCCAGCTTCTACCCAGCTAAAAACAGCTAAAAGCTTCTTCCACATTGTTCTCCACTGCTGTCCCATGCCCTACTTCTACTCCAGTGAGAAGCTGTGCTCACACTGCCTCTTGGGAATGGAGGGAGGGGGTAAAGGGAGGGCAGGGTAGGGAGAAGAGGCACAGATAACAGGCACAGATTCCAGCTCCCCACTCTACCCTGCTCCAGCTCAGCTGTGGCTGGTACAATCCAGTGGCTCTGCAGGCCAGATCCAGCTTGCAGGCTGTATGTTACCAACTTCCTGTTTTAGTCAGTATGCTTCATTATTCCATTAAGCATATAGAGTCTTTTCTATATGCTTACCACCTTTGACAATCTGATGCAACACCTTTCCGTCTCAAGTAATTTGGAGGATTCTTAATTCCATCTTTGTTGAACATCTCAGTGATGTCTTTGGCATATTACATCTTAAAAACTCTGACCTAAACTCTGACATTGTTATGTTGTCTTGCTCTCTCCTTTATGTGTGTCTCCTGCGTTTCTCAGCAATTTCTGATTTTCAATCTGTTATTTTTAGCACTACTGGATTTAGTTTAATCCTTCTCTGGAGCACTTTATGCATACTTAGAGTTTAAACTGTAGAATCTCAAAATTGTTAGTGGTATTTCTTGCTGTGTGTTGATTGTTCATAGTTTCCCCCCTCCCAGTATTAGTGTTCAGTCCTACTACCTATGTACAGGACTTGAGGTCAAACACACACCTGAACACCTCTGAAGGTTTGAGGGCAACAGATGTCATGGAGTATGGTGGCAAACAGTTAAGTGGAATAAAAACGATGGAGAGGAGGAAGCTGCATATGGTTTGTATGTTAAAGAAAGGGAAAAGCACAAGAGGAAAGAAATAAAACCCCCCCAAGGAATAGCAGTTTAAATACTGAAAGCAAAAGGAATAGGTGACAAAACACTGAGATAAGGAACAATAAATCAGCAGAACCGAAACTTATAAGTACTGTTATGTCCATACAGTCTGTCTATCAATCTAATGCATCTCATGCCATTATACTTAAAACTGTAGTAAATTTCACATTCTTGAAGTGTGGGGGGAGGAATTATTTTCTCAGTACACCACCATTCTAAATTCTGAGTAACATGGCCCAAGGCAATGACGTTATTCCCTAATTATTCTAAATTTACAATGATGAAACTGTGAGTAGAATTTGGAACATTGTGCTTGAGGAATAGCCAGGAAAGAAAATGAAAAAACAAAAAGCTATAAAAGACCCTGTGTTTTTAACGAAAATCTATGCTTTTTTATGAATGTTTTTTCCATGAAAGATTACATTAAAAGTGTAAAGCAGTTGGACGATAAGGCAAAAGAGTAATATTGAATAATGCACCCTCTTTCTCCAGAAAAGTGCTGAATTACACCTAAAAAATGAATGTCAAAAGTCTGCCAATGCAAAGTGTTGCCCATATAAAGTTGTAATGTTTTCTTATACAACCGTCTAGTGTTTGTGTCTGTGGTTTGCATGCCTGTGGGCCATACCAGGGCCAGCCTCAGGCCTCCCACCACCACTGCATTCTGCATTTGTGGGGGAATCCCTACGCCACTGCTCCACAGCACTCCCATGTAGCCTCAGCTCCCCATGCTATAATGCACTGCCCTGCTCCCTGGGCAGAGCTAAGAACTCGAAGCTGGAAGAAGGGGGTGAGGCCAGGAATTACAGCTGATCGGGAGCCCAAGGACTATAACTTTAACCCTTGCAGGCCTCATTGAGCCTGCAGGCTGTCAGCAGGACAGTCTGTTTTATATTATATAAAGATTAAGTGAAAGGTTTAGCATAATATGCTGACTATATGAACCAAAACATTTTTGAAGCACAGTATTAAAAGTGAATTAGCATAGTAGTATTAAAAGCATAGTATTAAAAGTAGTATTAAAAGCATTGTATTAAAAGCAAATTCTAAGGGAAGAGTTCACTTTAACAGAAAAATCTGTTACAGGGGGACACCCCTATTTATAACCTATTCTTGTTTTGTCTGTAGTTTAGATTAATACAGATTATTACAGTTCCATAGTAGGTGAATTTTTTCTACTGAGAAGGACAAGATTAAAAAAATGGGTCAACTCACCTCACTGAACAAATAAGGGAGCCACAGTTTATATAGACCTTGTAACTTATTCTCTCCATCATTGTGTAGTTTCCCCATTGACGTCAATGAAAATTCTTCATACAGAACAGAGTATGTTCTATTGTCATCTTGGAATATAACAGAATGTAAAACATGCATTCATAAAATATTTCCAGTTGCAATCTTGGCAAGATTCTTATTCCTGATACGTTTTCATGAAAAGGAAGCTGGGAGTTTCTCATTCTGGAAGATTAAATACAGTTCACCACTTATATTCATAGAACTTTCATCAAATGCACTGTATATTTCTTCCTCACAAGTGGCAGATTGGAATGTGCAAATAAAGAATGCATGATACCCCCTGCAAGGGTTTCACTGTTTTATGTTTTATGGGGGTATATTAATCGTTAATATCTATCTAATAGTGAATCACATTTATTTATAAGTGACCTTCCACAAAACACGGTTCCAGAGGCCTCACATTAAAAAGAAACCCAAGTAGATTCAAGCAGATAAAACACATAGTCAAGGACAACAATTAAATAATCATAGAAAACAAATGATGCTACCATCTACTGATAATTTAAAGTATTTGTTTTCTCATAGCATTGCCATTACATGTGTATATTCTTAAACCTTTTATTGGCTAACAGAAAAATTGAGCCTGAGATGTACACCTCTCAAACCTGTTCTCTTACAATCACTGATCCAGAGATAGATTTACTTCTTACCTCAATCTGGCCCCTCAGTCCACAATTCAAATAATAGGTTGGTTTATTTGAAGCATTATTTGTGTCCTCTATGTCCAGCCTCTGACAGCATTGACCCACTTGAGGTTTTATGCCTCATTCAGGTCTCCTTTTAGAATAGCCTCACCCATTCCAAACATATTACCAGGCTTTAGGCCTGATGTGCTTCTGGGAAAATATCTCTGGGCTTATCTGTCACATGTCAGATGATGCTAGGGAATGCTACCATAAAAACATGTCCTGCCCACTCATTCTCACTGTACATATGCCAGAGGCCAAGAAAAAAAGCCATATAGACAATTCTAGCAGAGTGTGCATGTCCACCCTCAGGATCTAAGTTTTGGGCATACTCATGAGAGCAGTGCTGGATATAGCCAGAGTCACTCTAAGAGTGTATACATGGCATTTCTTCAGCATGCAGTGCAAGTAGCATGGGCATACGTTAGCAAACCACATTTTCACTGTAATGCACCTTAGCACTATCCAGGGGCTTCCTGCAGACACCCCAAGATTCTGTCAGTGCCCCATACCACAATCTGGAAATTTCCAGTGCCCCTACTTGCAACATGGAGGCAGCTGGCCATGCCCCACCTATTTCCCACAGCTTGGATATTTAGTGGCTCCCCTACATCTCCCCCCCACCCTACTACTCCAGGACTCTGTAGCTCTGGTCTTAAAAAGACTTGCAGCATATCAGGTGCCCATGGACCAGGTACCTGCTAGCAGTGGCCAAGCCACAGAGGTCACAGGGGTGCCTCTGTTCAAGCACAGTCCAAATGTTCTGCCTCCTGCAACCCTGACCCATCAGAAGTGAGGAACCTGCACTGGCTGCTGCTTGCGGGGTGGTTCCATGCTGGGGTCCGGGTGCAGGGTTACTGGCTCTGGCCACTGAAATGTGGTGCAGGAGCCAGGGGTGCAGTTTGTGGGGTTATGCCAATATATATGGGGGCATAGTGTTCCCTGGTGTGTGGGAGCCAGGGTGTGTTTCATGGGGCTACACACACACACACATTCTCCTGGACTCTGTGTCAGGTCTGTGTGTACATCACAGGGTGCTTTATGACAGAGTTCAGGGGCATGACCCAGGGACGTGGGTACGCAGGTTCTGGGGAGCATGCAGGGAACACAGAAGCCTCTGTTTCTTCCCACCCCACTGCCTGGCTGTTGATGACAGCTGGCCACAGGCAGGAGGCAGAGTTAGGGACAGAGGTTTTATTGGTTTGGCTATGGGAGATCATGAAGGCATGCCTTGGTGCTTGGCCCAAGCAGCCAAGCATAGGGCAAGTTCCAGTGTGCCTTCCTGCAGGTGGGGGCTAGCAGGGACTCACAAAGGAGCATGGGGTGCCAGAGGACTGGGACCTAACTTGACTCAACAGGGGATCTGGTGCAAAAATTCAATGCACTGGACTAACCTAATTCACCCATCTTCAGAAAGGGTTCCAGAGGTGATCCATAGTTTCATAGTTTCATAGTTTCTAGGGTCAG